>NW_023458557.1:58595193-58679919 GCF_013731165.1 Rhagoletis pomonella
TTTATGCTGCTCGTTTGAGACATACATACACCAACATATGATCGCATATATGCTCCTTTCGTTCACACAATCGTTGTTTCTCGTACAACAAACAGTAGTACCACTTTGTTGCCACTTTATTTTGCGTTGTTCTTTCGTATGCACACATACATTCATAAATATATCGTATGTATGCTCTTTTCGTTCGCACTCGAGACACTCGAGTAGAACTTCGCTCTTACTGATTTGGGGTTGAAATTCAAATAAAACGTTCATTTAACTTCACATGTAGCCATATACTTTTGGGGCTCCCATGTATGTAGGCACAACTAAGGTTATGTTGCAACATGTTCATATACGTATGTATGTGCAATTTTTAATTAGCACAATTTACTTAACGCGTTTGTATTTCACAACACTTGCACTTCGCTTGTTTTAACATTAACAGACGCGAATTTCTGTCCCTCTTCGGAACTAAAAGCGCTCTTTTGGCTTTTCGATAATAATTACATAACCCGTCAGGATGGTTTTTATGTTTAGGTTTAATTAGCGCATTTTAAGATTACAAAGTATATATTATATTAACAAAAATTATATTAAAGGAAATACTGGTTGAAATTAATAGATGACGCGAACGTCCGTACACCGCCAAATCACATCGAACACTCCTCTTTGGATCCTGACGTTATTTCAAAATTGACGTTGCTAGGCGGTGTTGCCAGATTCGCTTACACGTAGGAGCTATATTTAGTTAGGAAATGATAGCATAAATAATTTTCAGCCAGAAAACACTAAAATGTCCCTGAAATGCCTGTCTTCACTAAGAGTTATTCGGTAACTTTTCTTCCTAACACTTCTAAGACACAGCTTCTGACCCAAACTACAGCTTTCTTCACACAGTGTAGAATCCAACTTGCATATGGAAATAAATTAGTATCTTAACGATTTTAATTATTATTTATAGATGGTGGTTAGGCATGGTTTTTTAAACAGCGAAGACATTTTCATGGTTGTGGCTAATTTTGCTTGGAAAACTACAAAGTTATCAAGAAGGCACAAAGTACCCTGCCTACTACTTACGCTGCTACTAAGTGTAAACCTTACTTGGCTTAAACTGGCTACACACGACAAGCATATGCGCGCACATGTGCGTCAACATACTCGCTCTCGTTTGCCATAGACGGCGAGCGGCTCAAGCTCGGAACACTTTGACGACTGCAACTTCACGACGTAACGACAGCGACATCATTTTGTCGACAAATGTCGCCTTGAAGCCAGCTTCTTAAACATTTTGAAGACCTCAGCGACATAGCAAACAGCTGATTTTAAAGTTTGACATTTTGGTATATTTATTTCACAAATTGTGTATTTTTATTTAAGTAAATAAGAAAAACATGAACAATCAAGAATATGTGATTAATTTTGCGACAATTTAATTTTGCAGCACTACATCTACTCATTGTCGCCGGCAAAATTAGAAATAGATTTAATTTGGCGACGTCGACAATTGCAGTCCTGCAGTCAAAATAATTGTGTCCGTAAGAACGTGTGTATTTAAAATTTGACAGATGCTGCTTGTCGCTTGCTGTCGTCAAAGTGTTCCGAGCTTCATATGTGATTTTGTCGTGGTAGCGTAAAGATGATTAGCAAAGACGCGGATGATACAATTGCAATGCCTTTAAGTTAGCTTTTTTTATGTATTTGTTATTTAAATTTATTTATATTTTACTTGTATGTATGTACATATATATACTTATAGTAATTTAGCCTCATTTATCAAAAATCCAATTGACGCACAAGGCTTGAATGCATTTATCCGCCGATGTGCACACTTAAAGCATCAACACAAAATGAGGTTGTTGTTTTTGTTTCCGATGCGATACTCGCAAACCACGCTACAAACGACGAGCATGCTCGCTGAAAATCAAATTTTTTTGATTTTTTGCGAGCATGCTCGTGAACCGCCCTACAAAGGACAAACATGCACCGCAAGCCGAGCATTTGCGCGCATATGTTCGTCGTGCGTAGCCACTGTTATATGCAGCTTCTTCTCAATCGATAAACTCTGGTATTATTATAGAAAGCTCGTTCTAGAAACAGAATATAGGAGAGCTGTAATGTAGATCCAAGACTAATAACTCGTGAACTTGTGTTTATTCTTGGCAACAATAGTATACCTGATTAGTTACATACATATGTGAATAGATATAATAATGCGAAAAAAAGAATGAAAAATACGTGAATGGCAAATACACACATAAAAATACATATGGTTAATAAAATGCTCAATGTGCCATGGCAAAAATCTCATTTGCATATAAATTTTTAATTCAATTTTCACGCCTCATTCACACTAAATAAGCACTTAGTAAGAGTACAAAATGGCGCAACTTGCGTGAGGGTAAAGTATAATTTTCAAATTGAAATGGAAAAATAACATTGAAGTGCAAACATTGCAGGTTTCATAAATTACTTAAATAGCAAAATTGTTTGCGAAATGCCAACAAGAAGTCGCACATATACATATACATACATATGCACGTTTTCAATTGAGACACTTAAATTAATGAAAATCCATTAAAAAATGAACGATGATTGAACAAGTTTAACGAATTTAAAATTTTTCTTTAAATAATATTATTGTAGTAAATATTAAAACAATAATTTGTTTGTAAAATTAATTTAAGTTATTTGCATAGAGACACAACAAGTTATCTAAAAATTATTATCAATACTATTGAAAATTATAGTTTTTGTAGACCTTCGTACACACATTCATAGATATCTACGTGTATTCAAATGAGTATACTTACTTTAAAATACATACATTCATGCGCTGTCAACATGTAAAAGGCGCCTTTTCTCACATTTCCACCATTCAGGGGCTTTTTGCTCGTTTTCCTTTGTTTTGTATTTTAAATAATTTAGGTGTGAAGATTATATGCCACGATATGGTTAAATTGCTGACAGCTTAATTTGTATTGCATGACAGGCCAACCCAGGCGAATTCCCTAGCGCGTTGTATAGCCAAGGGATGTGCATGTGTGAGTGTGGCATTTGAGTTGCTCGCAGTGAGCCTCCAGCACACGATTTAATTTTTAACCAAAACTAAGTGGCGCGCACACACCGATGAAGAAAGGAAAAAAAGGTAGGCTGCCTGGAGTCATACACATACATACTTGCGATGAACAGGCGGCAATGAGTTTGAGTTTGAATTGCTTTATATACCACTTGACATTCAATCATACACAAAGGGGCCTAATGCCTTCTCAACAAGAGCCGTAAAATAGCCTTATTAAACTGTAGTGTGGACCTTTGGCCAATCGAATTGATTTAGAGCCTACCGGTAGCTCGGTAGTAAATCTGGCGGCCGTACTTGGCAAATTATGAAATTCCATCAGCGCGCTTGTTTCCTTCGATTTACTCTGCGCTAGTGTAATTTGCAGAGGAACTCCTACCAGTCAGTGCAGGCGTTTGCACGAGTATAAGCATACGAGTCGATGTTTGTTTGTGCTTTTGTGCATCTGCGTTACCTCGCTAAATTGAAGCAGCACTTAAGCTACGCTATCACGTACAAAAGCAGCACTCATACGTCACGGCGCACAGTGGGAGATTGTCGAAATTAATAGAACGTAAGTGGCAATTAAAAATCTTGTATTTATTTCATGTATGTAAATGGGCGATTCCACTGTCCCGGGTTGGACATTTGTACAGAAAAAATTTCTTTCTTGCTTAAATTTAAGTATAAAGTACAGAACAATTCTACATTTTGATAAAGCTACACCTAGTTGACTATTATACGAGTTATTACAAAATACGAAAAAAATTCCAGCTTACTTTTATATGGGAAAAATCTGATTTATTTCTTCTGTCACGGGTGGGACAAAAGAAAAGAACTGCTTTTTGGAGTAGATATATTTTACGGAAACTCTGCGAATTTATTTCACTTTTCTGTGTAAACTTGATTTCTTATAATAAAACATAGACCCAGGAACACAAACAAAGCTAAAATTACAAAAAAAGTATGGCTTTATTATACAAAAAATCCGAAACTCCTCTGTCACGGGTGGGACAACTTTTGTCACGGGAAGGACATATACAAATTTTTATATGAAAACGAGCCTTTAGTGTAATCCATATGTAAATGTTAGTTATTAAAAAATGTAAGAAGCCAAGTAGGGGTTAAATTCACTCACGTTCTATCTTAGGATGGTGCCTTTTATATAGAAGAAAATGCTTAGCACCATCAGCCAAAAAAAAATATTAAAAATTAATGCGATTTCCTAGCGTCTTGAAATTTTCACTTTTACCTATTTAAATTTAATGTAATACAAAACTGCATACCTAAAAATTCTAAACAAAAAGTTTAAATTTTTTGAGCGTAATTGTTTGGGTGGTTCAATTTTTTAAATTTTTGTAAGAAGTTTGAAATGTAGCTGTATGTGGTTCTGGTAAGGTAATGTGCTAGACTTTTATAAAAAAAAATATAATCATTAGATTAACAAAATAAAAAACGGAAACTGGTCAAAATGTAACTTAAATTAACCAGCTGACCACAAGGGTATATAGATAATGGACGAGTCCGCGCATCCCCCCTCCACTCCTGCGTCCACCTCAACAAACAAATAAAGCTTATCAGCCCTGTAAACCTACCTCTGACAACTGTCCCACACATAGCTGGCACTGGTGGGACATGCTTCTCTGTTGAATTATTCTTATCTAACAACGTGGAAACGACAATGCAATTGTGGTAAATATTTCCAACGAATTTCTAACATTATGTAACAAACACGAAACACAACCTCAACTTCTGTAATTAAATATAACAATTTTTACCTTTTTTTGTCACGGGTGGGACAAAACCAAGACTGCTTAATAATAACTCAAAATATAGATTAAGCACTCACACAATTTAATATAAACATAATTTTATTAAAAGCAGATGAGTTCTGCTATATATTTTTCTTAACAAACACTTGAATTATGAATCGCAAATTATTTGACAGTGCATTCAACATAGCCTACTTTAAACTCAAACAAAAAATTTACTTAGAACTTGGTTTCAAAACGTAAAAAAGGTAATAAATATGCATTTAAAACTTTAATTTGTTATTTTTTGGTTGATTCAATATTTTTACAAATGTCTTATCCACACATTTGTTAGTTTTATAAAGAAAATAATTTTCGCACTGAGGTCCACTTTCCCATGGAACCTCCCAAATGTAATTAAAAAAAAAAATAATGCTTGTATTTCAGATGCTTCAGAGATGTCTATCAATTACTGTCGCTGTGTTTTGCATAGCCACTAACATATGATTAACCCTTAATTAGGCGCATGGGGTCAAGACCATTTCAAGTTGAACAAAATTAGGGAAGTGCTTGAAGCGCGGCCGCGCTCTGTCTAGTTTCCAAACTCCCCGCGGGTTAAGTGAATTAGTCACGGTTAGAACATCGTCGCGTGCACATGTGTCGCTACTCTCTTGAGTGCTGACCCCATGCGACCGCAAACGTAACATTTTTTGGCGGAGGTAAGTTTTTAATTTTTTTTTAAGTTTGAAGTCGGAATTTTTTTTTTTTTAAGTTACCGAGTACTTTAATATTTTTGATAATACACACTTCATTTTTTATTTGTAAAACTGTTTTTTTCAACACTTTTTTTAAGGGTTAATTAACTATTGGAGCTTTCGAAGTAGAACGCTTTCTTTTCTCAAAGCTTTGACTCTTGGTCACTTCTCTGTATATTTAAATAGCCTAGTAAGCGATAATGTGGCGTAAAACCTTTTTTAAAAAAAACTTCACACACTAACGCTGACTTTCTAATTATGAAGGGCAACCAAAAAAACCAGAGGCTGGAAATAAAAGTAATTTTGAGGTTTTGAAATCTAAAAGATATAAAGAATAAATTTCTTATCATTTCTTCAAAATTACATGACTAACTAAGAAAATTGTTTCGTTTTAATTTTAAATGGATTTGTTCAAATGCCAAATGGAGGTGTAAACTCCACCACACAGTTGGATGGCATTAGTACTGCCTGGTCAAGTACAGGTCTACAGTATTTTGGAAAATTTTCTGAAAAGCTAATTTGAATGTATGTACAAATGCAAAGTATGCCGACAAAGGTAGCTGTACGAACCAAAAAGGTTGATTTGTTTCTTAATTCAATAAACCATAAAGCTGAATAGAAACCTAAGATATTTGATTGACGGGGAATTAATTTAGTTCAGTTTTTTTAGGATTGCGATAACGATTTCTCAAACGATCACCTGTAGTGTGTTTGACAACCAAATTGTAAACAAAAGAAAAGTGCACTTTGCTAAAGCAAGTTATAAAATATTTAATTACTGGTTACTAATGAATTTGTGAGTATTTTTGGTTATTTGCATGTATGCTCTGAGTGTGTTTACTTACAAAATAAGCAAAATTTTACAAGCAAAATTTGGAGATTATGTTGAAGTTACTTTTGGCTAAAGCATGGACAATATTTTAATAGAAAAATAACAAAACAGAAAAAATCATTTATCTTGAGCAAAGTAGTAAGTATTTGAAAAAATCAACACGTGAAAACTTGTGTAAGTCACTTTAACTGTGGTCAAAAGCAATAATCGCTTGAGTCAAGGACCATTTTTACTATAATACTATATTCGCCCTTCTAAAATCCATTGGGTTTCAATGAAGTTTCATATGAATGTTCAACATAATTATAACCTTCACTAAGACCGCCTTACAACGAAATATAAAACGGCATTTTGCAAGTGTCCAAAGGATGTACACATTTCGAAATTAATACAAACGATTTTTAATTTTGATTTAACAAATTAAGAGAATTCATTCTAATTTCTCTAAGAATGGATGGCATTGGGCGACAAGGACAATGTTTTTAACAATATGTAAATACGAACATATGTACATATTTGTAATATGCTGGCACGTATGCATAACCAGTAGTAATAAACACGAAGTTTGTTCCGCCTTCTCCCTAGAAAGCAAAGCGAGTGGTGGTAAACGAGGACAAGACAAAATATCTCCTGTTTTCAAACAATAACGATTTTGGTAAACAACGAGAATAATTCTCAGACAATCGGAACTACCACTATCATTCTCATCGATTACCAGAAACTTAAGCGTCTTAAGAATCACTATTGTCAACAAGTGCGACTTTGGACTGAGTAGGCAATTGAGAAGTAACATCCTCTCGCCATGCGAAAACCTCACTCTATAAGTCATTCGCCATGCATATCATGGTAATGGTGCAGAACATGAACAATGATAACATTCGATGAGGCGGCCCTTAAAGTATAGAGTGCCAGATTTGACAGAAGAGAAACGACTGGAGTGATTTAATGAACTCGACCAAACTGGAAAAGGAAGAAATCAAACAATCATAATAAACTGCGAAAAATTTAACGTGTCATTTACGATAACATTAACAGAAATTTAAAAAATAACAATTTTACAGTACATACATTTTCAACCCCTTTGTGTGAAGCGAAAATCACCATTTCTCTATAAAATAGCTGGACATCAGAAAACGAGCAGAAGCCAACATCAAATTACTTTACCTTATTAAAGGCGACAATGTGGAAACTCGGCTTTTCGCGCCATATCGTTAGTGTAAGCAGTAACCGGACAGACTCTCCTGTCCACTTCTGCGAATTGGAATTAACTCCAACTTTGGGCAGGGATATTACAATTGGTTACGATATTTAAAGCACTTTCCATGTCAACGAAGGCACTGTCACGAAGTTTGTATTTTCTGCTATTTGGTCAGAGCTTACTTACTGCTAGGTACTTGGGTTCCACTTTCTAATATCATCTGATATCAAATAACTAATGAAATGAAAAAATCGGTTTTACAGAGTTGCATTATAGCCCTGCAGGAAATGTGACTAATTTGTAGCTAACTATTAACTAACTAGCAGTCGACTAGTGGTAAATATTTCTTAACTATTTCCTTTGGCCATAACTAACTACTTTTGAAGGGCGATGACCTCAAAATAGTGAGAACTGTTTTCCTCTGCATTAGATGATAACTAACTTGTAGCTATCCACTTTTGGACATAAACTATCAAAAAAAAATATTTTTTCATTTTTTTATATTTTTATTTTCATACTTATTTTATTTAACATTAGATATTTGCTTATTTGTTTACATGTTCTTTTGTAGGTGGTCGCATATTTGAATTCGATCAGACAAAGATAACACAAAACTTCGATCTTTATTTTATTTGTCCTAAATAAGAAAAGGAGTCTGCGAAGTGTTTGGGTAGCCATTAGGGCTACCTCAAATTTGTGCAATATATTGTACAAAAGTCCACAAAGGAGTAAAAGCACTCAAGAAAACTCAATAAATATTTCACAAAGTTTGACGGAATAAAACTTGTATTTCATTGAAAATGAACTTATGTATGTACAAAATAATTGATTACACAGGACATATTGGAATGAATATCTTATATATTAAGTATTTATTTTTATTTATTTATTTATCTCAAAAGTACGGTAAGACATTAAGCCTTTTTTTGTACATTTTTACAATTCAATTACAAATTTTAATCTTAATCTAAACTTAAATTCTAAGGCTTATCCAACCATGAAAACAGGGTAAGAAATAGTATGACGTAGGTGAACAAGAGTTACATAAAAGATGAGAGAACATAGAACTAAGTAAAAAGTTCTATAACTGCCGTCTTAAAGCATCTAGCTGAATTTATGTTTTTAATTGAAAGTGGTAATGAGTTCCATAGTCTGACAACACTAACAAAGAATAGTCTGGAGGCCGTTAACGTTTTATATTTTGGTACTACAATGTTTTTAGTGCGAGATGATATGACAAACTTAAGTCTACAGAAAAGGTAACCAGGCTGATGATACTTAATTATTTTAAATAAAAATAAAATATTTCGCACTTTTAAGTAATTATCTAAACTAAAGCAGAGAATACTTTTAGTATATAACGAGATGTGATCAAATTTTCGCTTGCCATATATAAATCTCGCAACATTATTCAAAGCTAGGTTTAGTTTATTTTTAGATTCGTAGTCGGGATTGCTATATACTAACTCCAAGTAAGAAATTTTAGGAACAATAAGTGTCTTAACTAATTGAAGTTTTATGTTAGTAGGTAGACAATAGCAGCTATTCCAGAGATTTCAGAGGATGTGGTAGATTTTAGAAATGCTATGGCTTATGTGATCTGTGCAAGTTAGTCGAGAGTTCATTTTAAATCCCAGGTTAGTTACAACAGATTGAAAAGTACTTATGGTTTCGTCCAGGATTATAGGTGATAGTTCACTCAGATCGAAAGAGTCGTGAGATATAGATAAGGCATTTAAGCAAAGGCCATTTGTCTTGGCCCAGCTACACAGTCTTTTTAGGTCATCATTTAACCTGCATACTAAATCTTGGCCAAGACCAATAGGACGCGAAAGGTAGATCTGGGTATCATCAGCATATAGATGTATTGAAGAGTTTTGACAGCAGTTGACAATATCATTAATAAAGATGGTGAAAAGTATGGGACCCAGGATTGAACCCTGAGGTACACCAGAGGAAATCTTCATACGCTGCGAAGTGATGCTGCTACACTGTACTTGTTGTAGCTTATTCGGGAGGTAGCTTTTTATTAATTTTACTGACGTTGAGTCGAAACCAAAATAATCTTGTAACTTAGCTAGTAAAATATTATGATTAACAGAATCAAATGCTTTTGAAAAATCCAAGAGAACCAATATAGTGAGCATTTTATTATCAAAAGCGGGGCGGATATCATCCATTACCTTGAGTATTGCAGTAGTACAACTATGCCCAGATCTATAGCCCGATTGGTACTCAGATAACAGGTTGTGATTATTCAAATGCAACACTATTTGTTTACAAATAACTTTTTCAAAAACTTTTGAGAGCGCTGGTATTATACTGATGGGCCTATAGTTTTGGGGGGAGTCACACAGCTTGCCTTTAGGGGTCGGAAAAACGATTGCGACTTTCCACTGACTAGGGAATGTTGACGACGTCAAAATGAAGTTGAAAATATGGCTAATTGAGGGGAGTGCATAAGGAAGGATTATTTTTAGAAAGCGTAGGCTAAGACCATCCACGCCAATAGCATTCGATTTTGTGGCATATATGCAGTTGATAATTTCATTTTCTGTGGTTGAGTTGAATGTAAATTTAACTGTAGGATTACAGGTCAGACTTTGGTTAGTTTTAAAGGATGACTCACTTGTTTGCTGCTTATTTACCCCTAAAAAGTATGAGTTCATTACATTTGCATCAATCGTGCATATCTTTAGTTAAGATTTGCATTACAAAATTTTAAATTTTCTCCATGAGAAGAGAATGATATAAAGAAATTTTGAAAATTTTCAGATACAATTACAATATCAAATACAAATGACTCGTTTTAATAAACCTTCCCCCTTCTTTCTGCCTTCAGTAGATCAAATCAAATCAAAAACCTACCCTTTACTGCAACAACAGCGCACAAGCTCTTCAAAAACCACGGCAAAAACCATCCTAACTGCCTGTTTAACTGCAACCTTTGCGGACGATTTTACAATATATTGTACAAGACACTTACAACCTTTCAGTGTCAATGTGCAATATATTTTACATTTTTTGACCACTCGGGAAAAATATTTCAAATCATGATAGTTTAATTTTAGCATTTTTATATGATGAAATGCTTTTTTTATTTCCATACCATGTGCTTTTATTAGCGATTTTTCTTGACTTTCACGTATTCTTTGTACAGTAAATTTTAATGTAAATAAAATTACCACGTGTGACTGGAATTTTATAAAATTGTATATTTTTAATTAAATTCTAAAAACATTTTTGAAACATTTTCGATTCATAAAGTTTAATTTGTTTTCAAAAATATTAATAAGATGTTTAGTACCAAGCTTCCAATGTTACAAAAAATTAAATGTACAATATATTGTACAAATGCAGGGAAAGGGTTAAAAAGAACTTTTAAAGAAACCAAACTCCCGGTAACGTCTGCATGACTACTGCCCGCCTCTACAATTAACTTAAAGTTAGTTTTGTAATAGCTAATTAAAAGTTAGTTATTTATCGAAATCCCGAAAAAAATCTAACTAGAAGTTGGTTATTTTAATCAACTGATAATTTTTCTTTTGCAGGCAGCCTAAACTTAGAACTCCACATCAATATTTTCGAGTGTTCAGCGTATAGGTGACTGAAGTTTTCGCTTAATAAATATACATATTGCATTTGGCGGATACGAGTTATTGCGCGCCAAGCGACGATATGTATATGTAAGTGACCGAAAAAAGCGCACATAGAATGTTGAGCCCACTTGGTTTTTTAGAGCTCGATTCGAAGTGCATTAAAATCAGTTTTCATATATCGATATGTTCGATGTCATACGTATAGATCCTAAACAAGAACTATCTCTGCTTCTTGAATTGAGACAAAATTTTCTAGTTAGCGCGATTGAAACGCGGTTAAAAACTAAAATTAATTTTTTATAACCGAGCGCACTTGTGCACAAGGGTATATTAATTTTGTTCACATAACGGTTGTTTGTAACAGCCAACACGAATCGAGATAGATATAGACAAATGTATACATAAATGCTCAGAATGAATAGAGAGTCGATTAAGCCATGTCTGTCTGTCCGTCCGTCCGTGTACACGATAACTCGAGCAAAAATTGATATATCTCAACGAAATTTGGTATGTAGGTTTCCATTTATCCAAGGTAGGTTGGTATTGAAAATGGGCGAAATCGGACTGTAACCAGGCCCACTTCCCATGTAATGCTAATTTCCAGAAATACGAAAACTGCGATACATATTTTAGTAACTGCTGAAGATAATTCACTCAAAATTGATATTTACAAGAACTTTCAGACGAAAAATAAGAATATTATAAGTTTTTAGAAAATGGGCGTAGCCACGCCCACTTATGGATACATGTGTATATCTTGGTAACCGCTGCACCAATTTCTTCCAAACTTGACACAGTTGTTAGCCTTGGTACAGCATACTAAATGGCCGAAAATTTTTAAAATCGGACCATAACCACGCCCACATCCCATATAACGGTAATTTAGAGAAATACAAAATCTTCGATAAATCAGTAAGTGTTAAAGCTAATTTATTCAAAATTAATGCTTGCAACAATTCGTTAACACGAAATACGCTTATGATAAAATTTTGGAAAATGGGCGTGGCACCGCCCACTTATGATCACATATATGTATCTCAGTAACCGTTATACCAATTTGTACCGAACTCCGTATGGTTATTGTGCTTGCCACATAAAAGCAAAATGTTGAAAATTATTGAAATCGGACTAAAATTACGGCCGCTTTTCATATAACGGTAAATTTGAGAAATGCTTGAAACTTCAATATTTCGAAATTTAAGGAAGCTAATTTACTCAAAATTGATACACCCCGGCTTACCATGTAGCGGTAGCTTTCGGAAAGGTGAAAATCATATATTTAATATTTGCGCAGGGTATTTAATGTTCGGCTCCGCCCGAACTTAGACTTTCTTACTTGTTTAGATTTGCGATTCCCTTCGAACTTAAATCACCAGTTTTGTAACTTAACTGCAAGACTTTACCTTACACCCGATACACTGTTGCACCTACAAATTTAATTTCGCCATTTTATTGAGTCATTGCCAATCGCTTTGCTTGGCTTTTCGCTGACGCAAAGTGATTGTAAAAGCAGCTCAACCCAGTGCTCCCTCTTTATGTACCTACATAAATTCCAGCCACCCAACCGGTGGCCTCAAATTCATCGACTACCTTCGAATATCAGTCGGCAGACAGTCTGGCTGACTGACACTGGCTAACTGGTTGCTTGACTACCCAACCACCAACCATTCGCACCACTGCCTGCGCGCTGACTACCGCACCGCCGTGACCGCACATCTACGTGTATAAATTGTAATTTAAACGGTTCTGCGCCTGAAGTGCTTACTGCGTAATTATTTATGAGCCGCCACCGCTGGGCCGCTACCACTGGCAACCGGTATATGCCGCGTGCCGCATGCCACAAAGTATGTTGTAGGTATAAATGTACGAACGACAACATTTGCGCCGCGTGAAAGCGTTGAGGGAATTTTAAAATGCGCTACTCGCATTTTTTATTAAACTGTGGCGCGCATCACTTACCCATCTGCAAATGTATGTACGTATACTGGTATGAACATCCACGCTTACATATATCTATGTACATATATGAGCATGCATGCGTGCTGATAGCTCTTTCCATTCATGCACAGTGAGTGAGTGTTTGTGTGTTTGCTTACCCTGCAGTTAATTCCCAGTTTTCGGGAGTCGAATACCGGTACCTAGCAAATCGATCGGTCACAATTGGCTCTCGCTGCGTAACTTGTTGCCTGTAAACCACCATTTTTTTCGTTGTGCACTTCACAGACACTTTTTCATAATTAAAAAAAAAAAAACTATTCCAAAGAATTTAAGTTGAACACCACTTCTTAATACTCAGTGCAAATAAAACTACAAGTTTATAACTTTTTTATGAGAATTAAGAGGGTGTTTGTGTTATAAAGTTTGAAATAAATTTTTTGTTTTAAAACAGTGTTGTAGATGACTATTTAGGGAAGTTTTTGCGAAAGTTTCAGAATTAAACATCAAGTAGTTGAAAAGTTATAACAATATTGTTATGACTTGCACGGTTAGCAGATTAGCGCGCTGCGCTCTAAAAGGCTTTATAACTCGGAAAAGTAAAAGAAGTCCTTTTTTATTAGTGATTTGTATGTAAAAAGACTTGATCTTTCGATTGAGATAACTAAAAACAATATTAAAAATGACCATAATTCAGAAAAATTACAAATAAATTTTCGTTCAGAATGTTCACCATGAAAATGGGAACATTTTGGAAAACGCATAGTACCATCGTATAGCTCGTACAAAAATCTATAGAAATCATAGTTTTCGAATTATCTTTCCCATTTTCTATCTGCTTCCCAGCGACTCGAAAAGTAGCTTGTTTTGCCCCGCTCAGGGCGCTGGGACATTTGACGTGAATTGCCCCATTTATATAAACATAATTGAAAATAAACCTAAAAAAATTAAAAAGTAGTAGTTATGTAAAAAGGGGTATCTTCATATGTATTGCTTTATTTTGGTACTTATGTCATCATATATATATATCATATTAAAACGACCAATAAACCGTTAGAAGGTGCAATATGTAACCAATAGCTCGATTTCTTACTACCTGGAGCATAATATGCTATTGAAACTAGTAATGTAACTAGTACGAAAGCGAAAATTGTAACCGACCCCTCTGCAGTGTACAGTTCGGATGTGAGTGTATGCGTGTCACGCCGCGCATAATTCAAGTTAAATGACAATTTCTGATTGCACATTGAGTTATCAAGCAATTGCCACGCCAGAAGCGACAATAAAAACAGCAACAAGGACAGGATTTACTACAACAACAAAAAAGCGGCAATAATGTTAAAACTGCAGCAGTACAACGCAAAAGCGCAATAAAAGCTCTGCGTAATGTAATTTAAAACTTTTGTAATACGAGGCGTATGAGTGTCGCCGTCGTCGTCATCAGCGCCATCGTCATCGTCCCAACGCAACGAATTGGTAATTATGTATGTACAAATGCAAGAATGTGCGAATACTGGAATGTATTATATTTAGGTAAGTACCCTGCAGGGAAACCGCTGACTAGTGAATCAAATTTCTAGTTCCGTACTAGGTCTTTATCGCCAAAAAGGAACTAGTCGGATAGGATTTTTTTTCACTAGAAATCTATATCTAATGTGACGAATTTAGAAATGGTTCGGAACTATAGAAAAACGGATGCAGAACGAAGTAGATCCTATTTGTCGAATTTAGCACTATTTCGGAACTATCGAATAAGGGATGCAGCGGGGGCTTGTTTACTTTACATAGATATGTGTTCGGCGGCCTTTTCGTTCAAATACGCTTCTATTCTGTGCTTCGCAGATGCTTTTTCATAGCTCGGTAGTACAAAACTAAAATTTGTGTTAACATTTCAACATCTTGGGACCGTCTGGAATCTAAGAAATAACAGCGAGCACCTCTGCAAACTCAGCTACAGCTAAAGGTATGTAAACGTACATTTCTTACAATTATTCAAACAAATTTAATTTCAAATTAAAAACACTTTTCTTCCAAAATAACTTAAAATCGCACACACGGAAGAACCGAAAAGATTGAAAAATCATGATACTTTTTTCTTTCGTCTGTCGGTTTTAGAACTGGTTCGGAACTATAGAATTTAGGACTAGTTCAGAACTATCGAAAAAGGGATGCAGCGGGGGGCAATTGACACTTCCTAGGACATCGCCATGTTAAATTCGCCAGTTGCTTGCATGCAAACGAGATTTATCGCGAACCAGTACTGGGTCTAAATGTACTAAAAGCGCCCCAGTTCAGAACTAGAGATTTTCCCTACAGGGTATGAATGAATCATTTATGTGCCTGTGTTTGTGTTTGCATTTTGTGTTTGCGTTTGTCAAGTACCGCGTAGGCTTGACATTGACAGTAATGGTTAAATATTGTTGTCAAGTGCTAATTGTTGCATAATTGCTTGCAATGAAATTTCATTAAACGACAGAAAAAGCTGCAATGAATTTGAGTAGTCTTCCCTCCGCGAAAGCAATGAAAAATTCAAAAAGGCTTATGAAGGAAATCGAAATAAATTTATGCAAATAGCAAAGTCTACGCATAGTCGCAGGCGATGAATGCAGTCGAAGTTGCATGGAACAAAAATGAAAATCACTTGCATAATTTTGGAGAAAGTTAGCATATGAAAGAGCAGCAGAATTAGTTGAGTAAAATGAAAGGATAACTTGCAGTTCAGGAAAATCTTGATGCATATAACTTGAGTTAAGTGGTAGAGAAATATGCATAAGATAAATATTAGATAAACGCATTGTACCGGAAAATTTCAAGTGCATGATTCGGTTTCTCATTGCAACATATCCACAAATATAACTTAAAATGACGAAATAGCAAAAGGTGTATAAGACTATTTTGCTAGAGGAATACAAAACACCAAAGTGAGAATCGGGCTCATATTTCGAACGAAGTATCTACATTAGACTGCATCACTCCCCATACAAAAAAAAATTTATCGGTACTGTGTTTCCATTGGAATTATAAAATCTATTATATAATAAGGTCGGCCGCTGTGGTGTAGTGGTAAGCAGTGCGCGCTTCCACTCCGCAACGCCTGGGTTCAAACCCTGGTCAAAGCAACATCCCAAAAATATAGAAACAAGGTTTTTTCTTAACAGCGGTCGTCCCTCGGCAGGCAAGGGCAAACCTCCGAGTGTATTTCTGCCATGAAAAACAGCTTCTCATAAAAATACAATTGCCGTTCGCAGTCGGCGTAAAACTGTGGTCCCTCCGCTTTGTGTGACAATATCAAGGCGCACGCCACAAATCGGAGGAGAAGCTCGGCTAAACAATAACTTATGTGTAAGCGCCAATCTATTATATTATATACTAAGACGTCCACCCAAATATTTCGGAAAAATATTAAGATTTACGTGAGCTGAACAGATTTAAAAATATCTCCAAAAACGGAGTTTTTCTAGTTTCTTAAAGATTATATTTTTTTTTTGAAAAAATACCCTCAAACAACAAAGCGGTTCAAACTTATAAAATTTGCATAAAAATATTTAAAAAAAATTTTAGCGGAATCGTAATGAGATTTTTGATGCTGTTTTTTAACTTTTTTCAAAGATTGGTATAAGAAAAACTTGAATAACTGACCCTAAACTTTTCCGATTTAGACTTGTGAGGTATCATTGGAAAGGTATTTTCTCACCCCTTTTTTTCTTTGCTAATATACTCATTCAAAGGATGAAAGAGAATGGTAGGATGAACGAACGTCATTCAAAGTTGAATTAAGATGTCGAGCCCTAACCGCCAAAATAACGTAAGCGACATTTTTTTCAAAATTTTCTTTTTGATGCAGAAATGCATCTAGATGCTCTAGGAATATTTCTGCATCAAAAAGAAAATTTTGAAAAAATGTCGCTTACGTTATTTTGGCGGTTAGGGCTCGATGTGTTTGTATTTAAAAAAAAAAAAATTTTTGGGACACGAATGACTTTTTTTTGGGCAGAAATAAAAATAGTTGGAAAATACCTTTCTACTGAGATGCAATAAGTCTAAATCAGAATAGGTTTGGCCCAGTTATTCAAGTTTTTCGTAAATTCCGTTGAAAAGATGTTTAAATATTTGTACACAGATTTGTTAAGCTTAATATGTTTTATCATCTGAGGGGACTTTTTTCAAAAGTTCTTTAATACTATTTTTAATAATAGAAAACTCCATTTTTGGAGGTATATTCAAATCGGTCCAGCTCACGTAAATGTTAATATTTTTCCGAAATATTTTGGTGAACGTCTTAAAATATAATAAGTTTTGTAATCCTGGCGGAAAACCGCAACTTTTTTTGGTGATGCTGTCTGATCTACATATATAAAATTGATCAGTCATACGACTTACTTAGTGCCATCTGGAGCAGATGCAGAATTGAGTTATATATCAAAATAGCCCTTTCGCGAGCTCGCAGTTGCCCGCGACGTCGACTGCATGCACCTCTGCTGTGCATCCCTGATATACTGTAAAGTGAATTATTGTAATACGATTTTGATTACATAACTACATATTACAAAAGGAGAAGTAAAATAAAAAAATTATTTATTTGTCAATGTTATTTTGTTTTTTTTTTTTATATTAATTTATTCAGATTAAAAGAAGATTTTTATCACACAGTTTTTAGAGATACAGTATAAATGAAATTTAACAACTATAACAATTTTATATATATTTGTGAAGGAATCATAGGTTTACCCTGCAAAAAATGTGACTAATCCGGGATGACTCCGGGAGCAATCGTAAAGGAACATGCGATTAATACCACTTTTGATCTCTTTGTATGGAATGGACTGTTCGCTTTTGTTCGAGCATGTCCTATGAAGAGACTAATTGTTCAACTTTATACCCGAACGGGTATAAAATGCGAATAGTCACTTTAAAAATAAAAATTTGCGTCAGCTGCGATTCGAACCGGGGTTCTCAGTTTTGTTAAGCGAATACTCTCTCTAGTTGCCATCGCCGCACATGAAATTTCATTTACTAAGTGCGTACATATCATCAAATCGTTAATAGTACACGTTAGAGATGAGTCGGGGACTAATTGATCTCCAATTATACCCGTAAGGGATGAGTCGAGACTAATTGATCCCCAATAGTACCCGGATGAGACTAGTTGCGACTAAATAATGCCCAATTGTACCCGATTGAGAGTAATCTCGGAATACTCTCTTTAAAGATAAGTCACAATTTTTTGCAGGGTAGCAACAAAAAAGAAGAAAATATTCAAAGGAAAAAATTTACAGAAAAAACCTTTATGCAATTTATTTGGTATATAACTATATATATATAGAAACACTGTATATATAAAATACTACATAAGTATAACTATATATATACACAAAAACCTATTGTATTAGGAATAAATTATTATTTGATATTTAAACAAGTAAGAAAGTCTAAGTTCGGGTGGAGCCGAACATTAAATACCCGGCGCAAGTATTAAATATATGTTTTTTCACCTTTCCGAAAGCTACCGCTAGATGGTAAACCGGGGTGTATCAATTTTGAGTAAATTAGCGTCCTTAAATTTCGAAATATTGCAGTTTCAAGCATTTCTGAAAATCCGATTTCGATAATTTTCTACGTTTTGCATTTATGTGGCAAGCACAATAACCATACGGAGTTTGGTACAAATTGGTGCAACGGTTACCGAGATACATATATGTGATCATAAGTGGACGGGGCCACGCCCATTTTCAAAAATTTTACCATAAACGTATTTCTTGGCAAAAAATTGTTGCAAGCATCAATTTTGAATGAATTATCTTTAATATTTACTGATTTATCGAAGATTTTGTATTTCTCTAAATTACCGTTATATGGGATGTGGGCGTGGTTATTGTCCGATTTTAAAAATTTTCTGCCATTTGGTATGCTGTACCAAGGCTAACAACTGTGTCAAGTTTGGAAGAAATTGGTGCAGCGGTTACCAAGATATACACATGTATCCATAAGTGGGCGTGGCTACGCCCGTTTTCCAAAATCTTATAACATTCTTATTTTTCGTCTAAAACTTATTGTAAATATCAATTTTGAGTGAATAATCTTCAGTAGTTACTAAAATATCGCAGTTTTCGTATTTCCGAAAATTACCGTTATATGGGATGTGGGCGTGGTTATTGTCCGATGTTTTTAATTTTCGGCCATTTAGTATGCTGTATCAACACCAACAACTGTGCCAAGTTTGGAAGAAATTGGTGCAGCGGTTACCAAGATATATACATGTAACCATAAGTGGGCGTGGCTACGCCCATTTTCCAAAAATTTATAATATTCTTATTTTCCGCCTGAAAATGATTGTAAATATTAATTTTGAGTGAATTATCTTCAGTAGTTACTAAAATATCGCAGTTTTCGTATTTCTGGAAATTACCGTTATATGGGAAGTGGGCGTGGTTACAGTCCGATTTCGCCCATTTTAAATACCAACCTGCCTTGGATTAACGAAAACTTACATACCAAATTTCGTGGAGATACCTCATTTTTTGCTCGAGTTATCGTGTACACGGACGGACGGACAGACGGACAGACGGACAGACGGACGGACAGACAGACATGGCTTAATCGATTTCTCTATTCATTCTGAGCATTTATGTATACATTTGTCTATATCTATCTCGATTCGTTTTGGCTGTTACAAACAACCGTTATGTGAACAAAATTAATATACCCTTGTGCACAAGTGCGATCGGGTATAATAACCATAGTAGGAAGTGAATGGATAAGGATATTTCCTGAGTATTCACAGTGCCGATTGAAGTTGTAGATAATCTTAGTTAATTGTTTCGAGATCAGTTCTATTTTATTATCATTATGAAGACGTTCAGTAGAGTAATGCCACAGTAGATTAAGCATCATTTTTAAAAGTTTATTTTGGCGAACATGTAATTTTTTAACGTGGGTTTTAGAACAAATACCCCAGACTGGGCATCCATATAAAATCATGGATTGAAAAACTACTTTGGCTATGATAATTTTGTTATCATTGCTAAGATTTGAATTCCTTTTAATTAATGGATACAACATTCTTATACCGAGGTTGATTTTTTGGATTACACTCTGGATATGATCTTTAAAGATTAATTTGGGATCAAGGATTAGGCCTAAATATTTGATTTATCGGACTAGTGTATTCTAAAATTTTTTATTTGCAAGGTCGAGCCCGGAAGATAACAAGGGTTTCTTCTTCTCGTAAAGAAGATTGAAGAGATGTGGTGATCTCCGAAATAGCTGCTATAACTTCTACCGCTTAGACTTTGTTGCTTTTTAAATTTTTCCTAATAAACAATCGCGGTACAAAGCTCATTAAAAATATAAAAAAAATATAAAAAAATATTATTTAAATTCATCTACTATGCATATGCATATCGTTTCAATCAGAAAGGTATAAATTATTTTACTATTTCAATTTCAGTATTTCAATGATATGTTTGAGACCAATTGGAGAATAACATTGGTTTAGAACTAGCATTTTCTCAATTTGAGAAACAGACCTTTTTCCATACAAAGAGAAATGACTGTTAATTGAGAACTGTTGAGAAACAACGTTGGAGATTTGAGAAATACCTTAGTTCCCAACTAATCCTCAAGTTGAGCTCAAACCTAAATGTTAACAGATGTAAACTAAGATGACGGCAATATACACCTTAACGTAATTTTACCGCAGCATTGCCATTAAAAAATTGTTTCCCCTACCAATTTTCTTCCCAAATCCAACCAAAATCGTTTACAACCTACCAAATAAATTTCAATTACAAAAAAGCATTCTGAAAGCATACAGTTCATGTTTTTAAGATTAAATGTTTCAAATACAACTCATTTAACATTTCCAATAAGTTTAATTTCCTCAAAGTAAATTTAAATCATTTAATTACACGTGCAAATCTTTAGCAGCTGACCACACATAGTGCGGGTCATTTTTGTTTACAAGTTCCATTAATAACAATATGCTATTGATACTGTCAATCTTAGGTTTATTTCTTAGTTTAGTTTTTAGCAGAGAAAGCGTTGAAAATTTGCGTTCTACAGCCGCAGAGCTATGTGGTAATGAAATTATATTAAAAACAAAATTGGATTTTTAATAGAATAAATTTTTTTCCAAAACATATCAATATCCAGATCGCTGGAAATATTAAGCTTATTTGGCCTCAGTAAATTCCACTGCGTACTTATTATATCACGATCGCAATCTGTGAGATGGGGAAACTTAACAAAAGGGGTAAAATTGGTAAATCTTCTTTAGTAACTACCTTAGCTGGTATCATTATTTGCCAAACTTTTATATCTTCACGCTTGAAAGCAAATCTTAAATTTATTTGGTCCAAAAACTCTATGTAAAACTTTAGTATATTGGTTTTAACTTCAAGGATTCCAGAAAAATTCACAAATCTTTTCATAGCCATCTCAGCTTTAGTTCCAACAGAAACGTCAGATATTTTAACACGATTATTCTCATTTTTAAAATCAACATTAATACGTTACTGATCGCATCTCTTTTAATAAAGTTACTCAAAATTAAGAGATAATGTGCTTTGATAGTTGCATATAAGTATGGCAAACGAGAGCCTTCAGCTTGGAACTCTTTTTTGAGATTGTTAATTATGGGGAAAATATACGAAATATAAATATTTAAATAGCATTTGGTTTTGCAACACATTCCTTCTGCCAGGTATGCAGATCGCATACCGTTTACTTCGTAAAGCAGGAAATGAAACAAAGTTTCAAACTATCCCATTGCTAAACTATTCTTAACACAACGCTTTCGTGTTTGAGATATGCCCAAGATTTTGTGGCGTTTTACCGAACAGTTGTCGTGAAATTCCTTCAGTTCATGTATCCTCTTTGGACTGTGGGAAAAGAAACTATATATATGTTGCGGCACAGTGTCTCAATGCTTTTCGGCAATTTTTTACTTGCGTAGCTTGAGCAAAGTTGAAGTGTGTGGCATTTGCACTTTACATAAAATAAATCGGTTTCTGCACTCAATAATGTTTTCAGCCCGCCCAAGTCTCCACTAATAAATTTGGCCAATTAGGTTTCTTATTTTTAAAGGCGGGCTTGGCAAAAGTTTAAAAGGTACAATTGGCAAATATTTATATGCATACATAATTTTTATAACTAAGAATTTAAAAAGTTAATTCAACAATCCGACCAAAATCTTACTTTGCTGACCAACCTACACTGAGGGAAATAATGCATTGTAAAAATGAATACTTTATATTTGATTATCGTTTAAAAATGTTCGAATTTAAAAATAATATTTTCATACAAAATTTATTACGCACGTAATTGACTGTTCACACCTGAGTATATATCGATGGCTGAGTGGAAGGTCGACCTATCTCGGCAGCCAGTTCGAAAACGCTCTATCTCAAAAAGCTTTTCAAGAACGCCCTATTTCAGAATTTAATTGATAAACATCATATCTCAAAATTCGGTTCAAAAACGCCCTATCTCACTTCAAAATGTATTGAATATATATGCTGACATAGGGCGTTTTTGAAACGAATTCTGAAATAGGGCGTTCTTGAAAAGTTTTTTCAGATAGAATGTTTTCGTACTGGCTGCCGAGATAGGTCGATCTTCCACTCAGCCATCGATATATGAGTGTACATACGCACCCCAAGCATACAGAGCGCCGCTCTGAGAGCGGTGACAACACAAACATTCATACATAGTACATGTTTATCCGTACAAATCGCGTGCTGTGGTGTTGATGGATATTCAACATTTGAAAGCAAATTTATATGCCTGGGTTGAGCAGAGATGCATGCCACAATTTGTGATATCCAGGGATGGGCAGGGTTCGAATTCCACTGCAGGCAACATGCAAGTTAAATATTTTTTTTTTAGTTTTTGTCTTGATTATTCACTTCACGGATGCTTTTTCAGAACGAACGCGGTCATTTTAATATGCGCGTAATTGAATTGAATATTTACCAATATACAGTACTTTCATTGACGTTTATAGTTTGGTCGGAAAAGACCAAAGTGGCAACATTGTTTTACGACATCTTAATATTTCTGACGGCGGCAGCGGCGATGAAGAACTACATATATCAACTTTTTTGGCAACGTCATATTTGTAGCGGTGTATTAGAAAATTTGTGTACAATTATTTTGAGCAAAATAAAAGCATTAAATATACATTTCTATCAAAGCAGTAAAGGCAAAAATTATCAAATTTCAAATGGTTGAGGTAGGTGAAAAAATATAATCATTTAAGGATTTGATTAATTTATTATTAACGTAACCGCATTGCATCCGCACTGATATATTTAGATATTGTGGTTGCTTAGACCAGATGTGCTCAATAAAGGTGTCTGAAAAAAGAGGTTCCAGAAGGTTTTATTTTGAAAATATTTAGAAGAGGGCTGCCACCTGTTTGAAAATTCGATTTAATTTAATTATTTTGATTTGATTAAATTATACACAACTTATAGGAAATGTTAAAATAGGGAAACGAACTCCTTAGTTTGAACATGTGGAATATCTTATATATGTTTGAAGAGGGTTTCTACTTGTTGCAAAAATTAAATTTTCATTATCTACAGCCAATTTCAAGAAAGAAATTTAAGTGAAAATGATTTTAATTTTTTGAATTTTATATGAAAATTGACACAAAATAAAAAATTGATTTTCCATTTAAATTGCTGGTGAAACCGGCTGTTAATGAGTCAAATTTATTATTTCTAAATTACATATATCTAAGAGGGTTGCCACCTGTTTAAAAAGTTAAATTCTACTCGATTTACCACTTAATTGAAATGTGATAACAATGTTGAACGAAAGAGATTCCAGAAGGCCATCCGTTTTTAAATTTGAATTTAAATTAATTGTTTTCAATTTTTGTGAAATATTGTGAAATTAAATGCATTTTACCATGAAATGCCACCAATTTCTAGTGAAAATTGCGTTTGCGATGACGATTAAAAAGCCCTTGGAATGACATTGTGCAAATTTGGACTATATCTCAAAGTAGCTATGAGAAGGCCCATTTATTTAAGGCCCATTTTATTTCTTACTTCAGTTTAAATTCGTAATAGATATTAGTAATTTTTATCTTTGCAGAGTGCACCTCAATTTCCGGGGTTATTACTTGTGTGAAGAATTGAATGTAGGCTGAAAATAAGTATATGTAGTATTAGGACATTGTTTTAGAAATAAATAAGCATGAAAACAACCGTGTATCGGTTGTATGATAATCGGAGAGTTATACTCACTCATATAAATTAAAAGCAGAATTACCATTGCTCTTTCCTTATCATCAAAATAATGGATTATCAATCTTATTTTATTAATAATAATATTTTGGCGCTTAGAGTTTTTCTAAGTGTTCGGCCGAGCTTCTCCTCCAATTTGTGGTATGCGTCTTAATGTTGTTACACAGTTTTACGCCTCTTCCGAACGGCAAATGGATTTTATGACAAGCTTTTTCATTACAGAAATACACTCGTAGGTTTGCCATTGCCTGCCGAGGGGTTTCAAAATATATTTTCTAATGGTGTTTTCATTTCTACCAAAAAATTTCGCCTTTATCTTTTCGTGTTCGATTTTAAAATAAAGGCAAACGGTGAAAACATTGTGTGTTCTTCTGCAGGGAACGAACCCAGGTCCCATGAAGTGGTAGAACGCAAGCCTAGTCGCTCACCAAAAGCGGCCGTTCAGCAAGTATAATTTAAATTGTGAAAAACTACATAAATCATCTCATCACAGCGTTAATTTAACTCAATTGCTTAATTCTGCAGATACTCAAAATAAAACTGCTCCCAGTGCGTAACTTATTGTGGGCCGTTAAAAAGCATACTTTTTATGCCACACTTGTAGCGAAAAACAAAAACAAGCACACCTACCCGCACTTAGTACACATACCCCTATGTATATAAATACATACAGTAAAAAAAAAAGCTCAAACACAGTTGTGAACAGAGATTTGGTCAACCGCTGTCTGGGGAGCGAAAATGCGTTTAACTTAAATTTGTCTAAATTTAAATACACATAGCTGTTGACTGTTGACTCTCAATTGCCGTTGTGTTGTCCTTTGCCACTTCTTGCCACGCTCACCACTGCCACCGTAAAATGGCCAACAATCCCACAGTGGACATCTGCTAGAAATCTTCAAGCGGCAAACTGTAAGCAAAGGAACGTATTTTTCTCATGCTGCTTATTTGTTTGTGTAGAAGATGATGCTCTGCAAACAGATAACAACACGCACATAAAAGATTCTGCTAAGAAAATGGCTCGGCGGAAAATACAATTCACAAAATTATTTCCCCAAGGAAAACAAGTGAAAATATTTTGGCCAATCAGCTCCGCAAAGCAGACAGAGGATGAAGAACACGCAATCCTCTCTAAGTGTGGGGCCTGAGAAAAGTTTCGAAAGGAAGTAGGCGGAAGTGATTTAGTTGTGGAGCTAGTTCGGTCATGATGCGATACTCTTGACACCGTGCTAACTTACTATGTGTATTTGGTTGCTTTTGTTGTTGGTAGTTTTGTTATTGTTGTCGCCTTTTAACTGCAGCCTTCTGGGGGTAATTTCAGCATGGCCTCAGCTTGATTACACTTTTATTCTTAAACGCTTTTTGCCAGTGAAGAAAAAAGAAACCGCAAAGGCAAAATCAACATAAGTGAAAATATTTCTTCTTGCCCTTTTACCAGTATTTTTTTATATTTGTAATTCGGAATATTTTTACGTAACTCATCACGCATGCAAATTTCGAGAAAAAATCTGTTTTAATGTGTTGGAATAAAAAGAAAATGTTCAAGCCTGTAGACAAACTCTACCATTTGATAAAGAAAAATAATTTGACCGCATTTTTTCATCAATATCTCAATAGCCAGTATAGTAATAGCCAGCCTCGTTCGCCCTAAATTAAAAGCCTCTTCAGCAGTTAAGTGCTTCCATAATATGTAGTAATTACAGATAATAACCTTATACTGAGCTCTCCCGTCAAACAAAAATACTTCAAAGCTTTAAAAGCATTTTGACAATGTAAATAGCCACTGTGGCTGGATAATTGGAGGTGATTAATACTACTCCTAAGGACGTGGGTTGGACCCCTGGTGCGGACAACATCTAAGTTAGAAACAGTTTCTATTATATTAGTATTATTATGCGAAGCGAGTTTAAGAGGATTTCCAAAATATAGTGCGCATTACGTGACATTAAAGCAAATAAGTCGTGCACTGAGGGGAAAAAATTTTAGAATTAAAAAAAACGTGCTAAATTTAAAAAAATACGCATATGAAAGAGCACCAACCCAACTCGTTTTAAATTTGAGTATGTACGTTATAAAATATGTCGTTGCGAAGTGCACAGATGCCTTTTCGTTATACGAAATTAAAATCAAGAAGAAAAAAATTTAATTTTAGTTCCGTCTCATGGTAATTGAACCCCGACGCTCTTGGTAGCAACCAATTGTATCAAGCGTCTTTGCACACTCAGCTACAGCCATACATGTAAATGTGTTTTCAAATGTTGAGTTTGAATCAAAATCACAGCGCGCGATTAGTGCATGATGTCGTACCATGTCTGTACATATGTATGTATGTATGTGTTGTCCCCGCTTTGCATGCTTTGTATACATATGCTTTCGTGCAGTGAAAATGCTTCATTTTAATACGGGCGTATTTGATTTGAATATTCCCATTATACGTAGTGTATGTATAATGAAAAAATCCATTTTGTTAAGACTTTTCACTTGATTTAAAAACGAACATTTTTAAATGGTAATCAAATAAAATTTTTTTATTCTTACAACGCGTTTTTTTCTCAGTGTGCCTTTTAATATTGCGCGAAGTCTGTTATCTCCGAATAAAATATAAATTAATATTTCAAAACAGACACAAAGGCTTTAGAAGCAGTACCGATAATTTTCAACAAACGAAGATTACAGCATAAGTCTGACGCGAGTAATTTTGTTACCCACTGAAGTTACTTGCAAGCTGTCTCTATTGGAGCGCAGGTGTATTTTACATAGTGACCATGGCTCCGTCTGCCAAAATACTGGCGCTGGGGCATGTTGAAATGAAGAAAGGCTAAAGCCACAAATAAACTTAGAAATACGGCAGTTGAAAAAATTAAAGGTTTCAGAAAAAAATAAACTTAAATGTAAACTTAAAAAAAAAATCGTTTACCAAAAAAGTTAGATGAATTTAGTTTGAACAACACATTTTTTCACTTAAAATTTTGTGATGGCGGTAAACAAAAACAAAAAAAACGAGAAAAATATAAAAAAAACTACAAAATCAACCCAGTAGCTCGTTTCTGTAACTTTTCTCTACCGATTATTTCTCTACTGGTAGAGAATATACGTCATTCTCTATTAGTCATTAGCAGTAGAGAACAGGGCGGCGAATTCATATCTCGATTCGCCTTGCTAGAGAATTGTTACAGAAACGAGCTTCAGGATTCACAAAATTCTACCATGTAACCTCTTTTCATTGACAATATATTCAAGCTTTTTTATTATAATTTCTCCTCTCTATTTTTTTTTTTTTGAATATAGATGTTTTATTACATTAAACGAGCAATTGTTGTATATAAATATATGCATATATCCATCGTGTTCTCGGAAACGGCTCTAACGATTTTGATGAAATTTTGTATACAAATAACGTTTTGTATTTTAAGGTTATCCAAATAGGCATTATCTCCGAGAAGTCTCATATAAGGTTTCCACCTATTCGAGATAAGTTACATATTAATTAAAACATCATAAAATGGGAAGGTATTTTCAAAATCCCTAATTCAAAATTTTTAAAAGCGTAGCCACCAATTTTGTATCGCTTATTTATTTAATTTTTTGTTTAGAAAATAAAGCTAAAATATTACTATTTACGATTCTACACACTCTATAATTTGTGAAAAGTTTGTTCGACCGACCACAGAATGGTGTTTTCAAAAAATTAGTACAGGGAATGAGTTCAGCCCAATTAAAATCTCCAAGCAACGACACTCTTTAAATAGCAAAAACAAATTTTAAATCTCTTTTTCTTAATCACGATAAAGAATATGTGAAGTGCACAACGAAATCTTGGTCAAACAAAAAAATCTCCAAAAATAAATCTGTTTAAGTTAAACAAAAGGTTGTTTGGCCCAAGATCATATGTATTTTTGTTAAAAAAAAAGCGGACAGGGTCTTTTTTCTCAGTGTAGCATCCAAAAATGACATTGTTAGAAATTTCAACAAACTTGGAAGTATGTATGTCAGACCGGATTGTACTGAATATGGCTTTATTTAAACCTTATTTACTAGGTCAAACATAATGAGAATTAAAATTTTGCGCTTTTTTTAACGACTTTAAATTACCTACAATTTTAAGTAGATATGTATTTATATATGGAAATATTACTACTATCTGAAAACTCCTAATGAATAAATTTTAGTATTTGTGAAAAAATTTACTAAAAAATCACTTAGTTGTATTAAAAGTGGCTACGCATTCGCTTTGGCGGCTTATTCTATATAAGACATAACTGTCATCACTCGTGTAATTTTAACTTTACAAATGAACAATAAATTCTTCTAACAAGCGATATATAAGGTCAGCTTGAAAATCAGTGATGAGGTTAAGTCTCAGACAAGTTCTAACATCAGAAAGTACTTTTGTGAAATCGCGAGATAGTACTATTTGAACATAAGCCCTCTATACACTAACTTCAACAGGGAAGTATAAGTCTTTCTAGAAGCTAAGTATATAAATAACTACAATGAGTTAAGTGTCATATAAAGGGTGAACACACCAAAACTGCGACACTTAGAAATTACTACCAGAAACAAACTAGAAGGCTTTGAAATTATTTTTTTTTTGTATTATATAACTTGGAAGTTTAGATGTTATTAAAATGTTAAAATATTAGTTATTATTTGCTCCATATGCAAGTAATCGGTATTTTCATCGCACACGCGCCATCATGTTCTGCACGACTGCATCATCGACATTACGCGATACGCACAACTACTTTGTTTTGCACTCTTCAATAATTTTCACTCTTTCACCTGTTTTCTTCAAGATTCCTTTGACAATTGACCAATATTCCCCAATAGGACGTGGCTCTGGCTATTGGGTGGATTGCAGTCGTGAGGTACAAAATTGATGTTATTTGCATTATACCACGGCAATGTGTCCTTGGCATAGTGGCAGGTTGCCATGTCCGCCTAGAACGATGTCCTACTCCTTATCTGTTGATAAATGACAGAAGACGCCTTTTGAGGCACTCATCCCGATAAACTTGATCATTCATTGCCCCGGATGGCTGCTCTTGCGGCCGCCGGAACAAATACCTTGCCAAACCATGTGGTTTTTGGAAATTTGGACTTCATTTTCAGCTTACAACTTTCAGGGGCATCTTGACGACTTGCAGCAGTATAAAAATCTTGACCTGCAATATATTTTGAATTTTTATAGCAGTAGGTTTCGCAGTCCATAACAATGCAGTTGTATTTTTAATTTAGAATTCATACAACTTGCGAATGTGGGATTTCGCTGTAACATTCTACTTTGCGCCTCGGCCTGGCGCTGTTTGAGCTGTAGAACATCTCAATGAAGTTTCCGCTTTAGCTTTTGTACGAAAAACTGCGATCTCCGTACAGATTTTGCAACATAACGCGACAAAATCTTCGGATCTGGCGAAAACGCACTGAGGACCTTCCGAGCACTGTTTTTATCACTTTGACCATGCTAACCCCCGCTCCCTGGATTTCTCGTAACTGTCAGGCCTTATTTGTACCGATTAAAACCCTGCAAACTGTCGAATAGTGCACTCTTTAATTTTTTAGCAATTTTACGTGTACTTAAGGCCGGATCATTTATAAACTCGTGCAAAATGGTTTGTCTCGTTTCTAGCTCGGTTGCCATTTTTAACTTAACTAGGAATCAAATTCAAATGAAATTTCTTCTACGTTCAACTAAGGTCATGGTCAACTTATGGTATTTGAATTTCAAAATATTGAATTCGTTTTGGGTAAGTTATAAGCTTCCCAAAGTGTCGCAGTTTTGGTGTGTTCACCCTTTAAATATGCATATTATATACATATGTATGTATCTGCTGCTCTTCCTTTTTGTTTTTCCCATAAATTTTACCCTGTTGAATTATTACAGTGACGCTTTTGTCATAAATTCATCGGGATTATCCCTAAGGTAGCAAATGATGTCCAGGAAATAAACAAAAGTAAATATTTATGTTTTATTTTACATGAGCACATGAGTAGGTGTGTATGCGTTCTTTGTAAATGAGTATGTTGCAAATGCAAAGTGACGCACCGGTCAGTCGCCAAGAGTCAGCACTCAACGCCGCTGTTAAGGATACTCAAAGTATAATAAACGGGGGTAATAGGTGTAGTTGCTATGTAAACTTTTTTATGCAACTAATAACCATACGCATACACAAACTCTGTTAACTTATGCACATACTCGGCACAATTCATTTACTCAACTCAGTTTAATATATTCCATAAATTGTTTATGGCCCACATTTGCCGCATAATTTTTTCTTTAAACTCCTCTTTCATTAATTCTACTTTGCATTTTTATGCGCTTGGTATAATTAAATAATACTTTCTCGGTTCACATTCTTTCGCATACTAATGCAGTGGAATTTTAATGTTTAGTAAATGTTTCTTTCCTCGGTTTTTAAGAACGTTATATATCTGCCAGCGGCATTATTACTGAATGAAAATTGCATGGGGTTGTTTAAGAATTAAATACTCTAAAAATTTGGTAAAGTAAAATAAAAAGAAAAGACAGACGAATGGATCCTCGGGTTAAATCTATATAAATTTTTTTCTGACAACTGAAATTAAATGATTTTATAGCATCCTACCTTTAGTAGCCCTTAATATATTCAGGACTATAGTGACCTACACGTAAGACAGACATAAGGAAATCAAAAATTAACTACGTGGCTTCTAAAGTGCTAACGAAAGCCCTATTAGATTGCAGGAATCAAGAATCTATTCACAACGGGCCTCACTCTCCAAGGATTCTCAAGAGCGAGGGTGAAACCTGTACTGAATACATGAGACTACCTAGAAGGGTTAATCAATACTAACAGGTGCTCTAGAGCTGGAAGCGATTGAGGCAGAGCGGTAGTAGACTTAATAGCAGTGGGAGGCTAGCCCACTAATTTTAAATGGACGTTAAGTTATTTAACTAAATTTTGTTTCTAGTTATAGAAAACATTTCTCCGACTATGATCCGGAAAGCAAGTTCAAAACTAATCGCTAAGTAGAAAGTATGAATGTTGAATTAGACCGAAACACGTCCCAATAAAGATGAGACGAGTAGCAAGGCGGACCAAACTGCTGTGAGAAGAGAGTTTAGTTACCTCAATTAGATATATTTCTCTCAATGATATAATCCTAACTGGACTGCATTGGGCTATGTCATCAGTGCTATAGCATTCGATTAAGCGAACGAACTATAGGACAGCAAGTTTTCGCTAAGAAATTGGAATTTGTCTACAGGCTCTCTGTGATTAGTATCACAGGAAGCGTAAAAAGGAACATCAGCACTCTGTCCAAACTACAGTTACACGCCATCCGCTGACCTATATAACAGCTCACAGATGCGGAGAAGACTTCTGCAGCGGTAAAGCTTAAGTTTAGAACGAGCGATATGCCAAAGACCACGACGTACATCTAGATGGACGGATCAAAAATGGGGAGTGGGATCTAAAAAGTAGCTAGTTCTAATCTTTCAAGCTAATGGATACTGTAGCATTGTGCTATTTGAAATTTCAGTACGCAGTAAAGCTGATATTAGAGCAAACCTCCATATTGAATGTTAGATGGTCATTAAGACTCTACTTTTACAATAAACTTTTTTATTTGGACTGTGGAAGACTGTATACGAGTCGTTCAAAATAGTATATGGTAGTGTTCAGGGACTATGGTGTACATGGTTGACAACGCTGATATAGAGAAAACACCAATCAAACAGATGGCACACCAAGCAAACAGATCGCGTATCTATCAAACCGCAAGCTAAGGTGCTGGAGCCATAGATAGCAAAACAAATCCAGGAGATTGAGAGTAAAGCTGGCGAGACAGTAAAGAGTATAAAATAGTGGCTAACATCTAGGAATTTGATCCGCGCAGATTACAAAATAGAGGCAGTTCTAATATTTAAGCAGCAGGAAAACTCTATAAACGATGAGACTTAGCATAAGCTCCGAATCCATCACTTCCAAGCCCGCAATTAAATATATTGGCGTTATGAATGACTAAATTTCAGTTATGCTTCCAAAAAGGCTTCAGACGTTGAAGCTTATCTATCTAGAATTATTCCTAATAAGAATGATCATAAACATAGTAGAATTATCCTTTACAGCTCAGTGTTACTTTGTGCTGCTCCGATTTGGGCCGCAGCAATAAAAGTCAAATGTTACGCTAAGAAATTAAAAACTGTGTATCGCCTAAGTGTACTTAGAGCTGTTTGCGACATGAGTAAAGCCTTTACATATGCAAAAACTAAAATGGCATTAGTTGCTGTATTGTTGGTCATTTGGAACATATTTTCGGAAAACCAACAATTAAGGCGAAATGTCATGTCTTTAACCATTAAAACATTCTCTCTCTAGAAATCTGTAGTGAAGAACCGAATCCCCCCATTCACCAGCCCATTAGTTCTTCGAGTTTTCTCGAGTCACTCAGCTTTAGTTTATCGGGCAATTAATAACTTTATGCGAAGCTGTTAATATTGTACAAATTGACTCGCTCACTCACTCACGCATTGCCGCAAGTTAACCAGCATACAAGTGACGGCTAGCTAAACCGCTTGCATGCACTTAAAGCAAAAACCTCGCACACTATCAGACATACGTACAAACATGTCCCAGTGGGAACATTTAATGTATGGTAATTGAAAAGTTAATCAGTAAAAGAACCGTTTACACATTCGAAAATGCATTATTTTTCCCAGGGCGATGTCTTAAACTGAGGGGAAAAAATAGAAAAATCACAGAAAAACGTATTTGAAACAAATGAAAACGTATTCAAAAGTAGAGCATAACGCACATTATAAGAATCAAATATGTCCATATTAAAATGACCGCTTTCGTTCTGAAAAAGCTTCCGTGATGTGAATAAAATTAATCAATAATAACATTTTTTTCGATAAGAATTTTACTAAATACGTAGATAACATAACATTTAGTAAAACTAAAACATCTTGTACAATAAAATAATATAGCAATTCACTATTCTGTACAGGCTTATATAAATATACATTTGTGGTCAGCTGATTAAGTCAAGTGACATTATGGCTAGTTTTGGTTATTTTTCTTTTGTTTATTTCATGTTTATGTCTCTTTTTATAAAAGTTTAGCACTTTACCTAGCCAGCGCCCCAGAAATCCATATTGCAATCTTCGTACAAATTATGAATATTCAACAAACTTCAACAATTGCACACAAAAATTTTAAACTTTTAATTTTGAATTTTTAGAAAAATTTTGGGTATGCAGTGGCTCATTCAATTCTAGTAGGTTGAAGTGCAAATTTCAAGCGCTGGAAAATTGCGTTGATTTTTAGTAATTTTTTTACTGGTGGTGCTAGGAGTTTTCTCCCATAGAAACGAAATTGTCGAGCATACTTTATATGGAAGAAAATGAGCAACAGCGTCAGCCAAAAAAATTATAAAAAATCAACGCAAATTCTAACGTCTTGAAATTTGCATTTTAACCTACTAAAATTTAATGGGCTACAAAACTGAGTACCCAAGATTTTTCTAAAAATTCAGAATAAAATGTTTAAAATTTTGCAATTGTTAAAGTTAGTGGAATTTTCATAAAATTTTTACGAAGATTGCAATATGGATTTCTATGGCGCTGGGTATGTAAAGTGCTAAGCTTTTATGAAAAAAATATATACATGAAATAAACAAAATTGCAATTGTTAAAGTATGTTTAATTTTTTAAATTTTTGTATGAAGTTTGAAATGTGGATTTATGTGGCGGCTATGTAAATTGTTAGACTTTTATAAAAAAATATAAACATTAAATAAACAAAAGAAAAATAGCCAAAACTAACTAGTCAAAATGTCACTTGACTTAATCAGCTGACCACAAGGATACCCTTCTCTTCAATAATAATAATAGATTGGCGCTTACACATACATATGTAAGTGTTTGATCAGCCGTGGATCGCTCCAGCAGGCCTCTTTTCAATCAGGATAGACAAAGAGGGCATGCCTTTAATGACACCAAGGGCGTCCGTTGAACAGGTGTGCATAGCTCCTGTGATGACCACGCAGACCAGCCAGTGCAGCTTGCTCAAGGTGGCACCCGCGTTTACTTGCTTAGCTTTTGGCCATCAGGCCAGTGCCTCATATATAACAATGGTTTTTACTACCGTATTGAAAGACCAATACGTTAGTTTGGGTAATATTCCCTAACTTCCCCATTCTGTGCACTTGACAAATTGTGAAGCTTGACTGCTTGTCAATAAATTTGCGCCTAAACTATGGTGCAAAACTTTAGTTTAGGCGCTTTAAAAATTCACAACAAATTTAGCAAATACAGAGAAATCTTAGCGGCAGAGTTTTACGCGCAAATTTATGACAAATAGTCAAGGTTAATTGTTTGTCAAGTGCACGGAATTGAAGGGTATGTAAGTCTTACCATGAAATCTCTAACAGGCATAAAACGCCCTTGTAGCGTTGTTGGTAACATTCGAGAGATGTGAGTTCCAATTGAGCCTTTTGTCCAGTGTTACTGCAGATACTTCGCCTCTTCTGGGAACTCAATTTCTGTCCCTGCCAAGGTGGATCTAGTCAAGTTGACTTTCCTTCTTTTGGTAAATGGGACAATGATGGACTTCAGGGGGTTTATTGACAAGCCCTTTTCGGCGCACCAGTCCTCAGCACATATGTATTTTATCACAACTTTGTAGTTGAGTTCAATTTAATTTTACTTGTAGGCACATACATTAAAAAGGGTAATAACGGTAAACGTTTGTACTTACGAATCAGGTATATCTACATGTTTGTGGTCGCCGTTATACGAACGCAGCGGTGAAATATTTGTATTAAACAAAATTAAACATTGATAAAATGTTTGAAGACACATATTTTCTATTTTTTCGCGAATAACTGATATCGTCGCAGAACCTACCAACATCAAATCTAGCCTACCAACCTACCAAATAAAAAAACCACCAGTTTTGGTAGGAAAAGACCATGTGGACAGCTCACTGCTCTCTATACACTACTTTTGAATAGGTTTTCAATTGATTTAGATACGTTTTTGTTTGATACAAATTCAAGTACGCACTTCTATTAGAAACATATTTTTTAATACGTACGTATTTAAATTGCGTAGTAATACAAATTATTTGATTTTATTATGCGTTATTTCTCTCAATGTAAGAAAAGTGGGGTACTCAATTTTGCATTACCAGTAATGCAGGAATGAATGCGATTTAATATGAATTTTTTGCGACTTTTGATACATAAGAATTCTGATTACATATCAAACCGTAATAGAATCTAGAAATACATTCCATTATTTATCACGCAAGTAATGCATTACTGTTTTTCCACTGGGGTGTTACTACATATTTAAGTATGCACATCCGCATCTCTTGACACAAATTTTTTATGTTGCCACAGGTTTATACACAAACGCTATTCCGTCACTTCCTTGTAGCCATTGGCTTAAAAAAAGGAGTATTCCCTGAATTTTAACAATGCTTTCCTGTTGCGTTCAAAGCTATGTTAGCTAGAGGAAGGAAGGACGAAACTTTGAGAATGTCTTTTTAGCCGCAAACTAACGCGTTCGTGATGCTTTAGACAATTTTATGCTGTTACTGGAGGATGTGTGTACGAGTGTTGGTACGTTTTTGTGGATTAGACTGCATTCCACTCAGTTCTTCAATAGAAGTACATATACACACAGCAAAATGGGTTTAGCTGGTTAGAGTTGAGCATGGAACTTAAGTTAGAAAATTTGTCTTTAAAGAAGCGCTAGTGGTTATGACTACGGCTTTCAAAATATCCACAAAACAATTAATTTAAGCGCTATAAAAAGCTCGAAAAAATTAACAATATATATTCTGCTGAGTGGAAGATTGCCCTATCTCAGCAAATGGTTTGAGAACTCCCAACTCCAGAATTTGTTTCAAAAACGCTCTATCTTAGCAAATGGTTAAAGAACACCCTTTGCAGAATTCGGTTCTGAAATAGGGGGCTTTTCAGCCATTAGCTGAGATAGGGCAATCTTACACGCAGCCGACGATATGCTCTTAAATAAGCTGAATTAGTAACGTTTTACTTAATTTTTAAAAATAAATATAATGAAAATTTATTCAACACGGTTGTTTGCAGTGGCATAAAAATAAAAATAAAAAATTTAAGTAAATGTCAACTGAAATTTTTTTCTTTAAGGGACTAGGGAGTAAATTAATTTATTAAGCTCTTTGCTCCGCTCCGCTCCGAAGCCCTGCTCTGACGTCATGAGTTTTTTTAAAAATAGTTTGAAATTTGAAAGATTCGACTAATTCCAAAACTATTTCTATAAATTCTGTGGAATTATAAAAAATATATAAGTTTTTTGGACCACAAGGACGAAAAGGTATTGAAAATGCCCTTTCAATTAATTTAAAAAATTCAAGCTAATAAAGTAAGAAGGATGAAATTCGATGATTTGGTCGTGTATATATTAATCTTTATCCTACTTTTTTTTCAAAAATTGAAATTGAAAATTTTCAAGGATAATAACTATACAATTTTAAAAGGGCAACACATATTCGTACTACTGTTAGTAGCTGAACAAATATTTCTTTTATTTCCTTTTATACTATTGTAAACAGTTGAAGTTCCAATATGTATATTTATATTTCAAACTTTCTAAATTAAAATAATTGGTAATGTTCTTTAATATATTTGTTAATGTGTAGTAAGCTTCAAAGTGCATATGAAAACGATTACCCCAGTTGTGTTCAAACTGCGCATTCACATACATACATATTAAAGTCCATCGCAAGTGTATTTACCGCATTTCGTTCAATAAGTACTCCTTGCATTGTACTCTACTCCCAATACATTGTTACTCTTTTTCCGCATACATACACTACTTGGCGTTGAGAGAGTAAATACTTGACGTACTTGCTATTACTCCACCAAAGTAGGTACTCTACTTTCTCTCATCGCGTACGAGAGATATTTGCTGCTGCCGAAAGGGAAAAGCAAATCTACTCTCTGTATACTTGTAGTACTGTAAGTACTTGCGTATTAAATTTCAATTCTGGTTGTTAGCCTACTAGTTGATATCGTTTGCGGCGCTGGTCAGTGAAATGGAAAGAGTAAAAATAGAATATGGAAATTGACGATGTTATTTATAAAAAAATAACATAGATTTAGACAGTTGTTTAATGTGACATTTTCATAAAACTTTAGTATTCAAGCAGCTTTTTAAATCTATGTATGTACTTAAATTTTTATGAAAGTATTATTTCTCGTCTCGAATTTTCTATAAAACTATTTGCAGTCATTAACCAACAAATAAGTTGTCAAAAACAATAACTTAAGCAATGCTGCTATACGAAATAAAATTATTAGTGGCAAATCAAAATTTTGAAAAGTGCCGATTTTCACATTCGATAGTTGGACATGGTAGCGACGAGATGTACGCGCATTTTTTTCTTAAGAGCTGCATACTGATTTAAGAAATTTTTTATAGAAGCAAATTTATTTTCCATTTATTGTGCGTAATTTTATATGAATTTTTAGTTTTTCTTGAGAGCCTTTACAAATAAAAAAAGTTTCGAAATATGTACATACTAGCAGACCCGGCGAACTTCGTCCCGCCCAAAATTTTTATATATTTTATTGAAACTTTTTGGTCCAACATTTTCACCAACAATTCACGTTTACGATTTTCAGTGGCACATTTGTCTGCTAAGATTAAGGTTTGGTGGTCATTTGCCGCTTTAAATAACCTAAGGAAAGTGTTATATCCGTTCTTGAAATTCTCCAGTTGTGCGGCATTTCATAGCACGGTTATTCGCAAAGCGAAATAAATTTTTTCCTCTTCACTCCCTGGCGGCAACAATGACCCGGTTCTGTAGTGAATGTCCTAGAAGCTTTACAGTATAGTAGGTGGCAATTTCAAAATGGGTGCGAATCATTGTTCTACAGAAATGCAATATACATATACTTATTTCAGACAAAATACCTTAAAAGTTTGAACGCATAATAATATTAGAAAATCACATTCATTTGGCCAATTGCAACGCAGGAGCGTTCGATATACTCAATGGTGCAACAGGTCGATTTAATCTGACCTTCACGGCCCCTTTTCTCACTTGGCTATTTTTAGTAATAGCTCGACTTCAGCACCACTTGGCAGCATGTTTTTGCAATAGTATTGCATACATATTTAAAACATTAGCCAAATCGGATCATAAATAAGATTTTTAGTAATAACTCAACTACAGCGCCAACTGTCGAATTAAATTGTGAAACTAAACCATCCAGAGACCCACTCAAATACACAAAAAGTTTCGTTAAAATCCGTACAACCATTTAGGAGGAGATCACTCACAAACACACCTACAGAAGAATAGAAAAATTCATTCAAAGATAGCTAAAGGTCAGTACGTTTGTAGGCCTCCCACCCCTTTTCAAATAGCCCAAATTTTCTCCAAGAGTATGGGCTTGATTTCAACATATACATATCTCCATACGAAGTTCCAGTACTGTACTATGAATACTTTCAGAGATATGCAGTATAAAAATTCGATTTATATGGGAGGTGCCAAGCCCCCCTTTCCAAGAGATGGCCTCTTTCTTCATGAGTATGCGATTGATTTCGTATATCTCCATACCAAGTTCCAGAACTCTACCATGAACACTTCCAAAATAGGCAGTATGAAAAATTCGGTTTGTATGGAAGATGCCACGCCCCCTTTTCCAATAGTTCCAATTTTTCTCCAAGACTCTAGAACTCTACCAAAAAATTTCCAGAGATAAGCAGTATGAAAAATTTGGTTTGTGTGGGAGATATCACACCCCTTTTTACAATAGCTAAAATTTTTCTCCAAGGGAATCCGATTGATTTCGTATATCTCCATACCAATTTCCAAAACTCTACCATGCACACTTTCAGAGATATGCAGCATGAGAAATTCGGTTTGTATGGGAAGTGCCACGCCCCCTTTACATATAGATTTTTTTCAGCCTAAAACCATCCTTGGGACACGTGCGGCAGGTGGCAGTTTCAAAAAAATCGGTTCAGCCGCTCTCGAGCCTTGCGAAAACTAACAAACGGCTTTCTAAATATATATTAGTTGAGATATATTATATATTATAATTATATTTTGACAGTATCCGTTGTTTCAGATTGGCGCAAAAAAAATCTTGCCTAGTGACGAATTCGCCCCTTGATATGGTTGTTACTTAAAGCTATTTATATTTGAAATTGCATGAAAATTGGAAAACAGGAATCTATAAGCTTATCCAGGCAAAAAGCTACCTACAGTGACGAGCAAAACTGTAACATGGTGTAAGACTTTTTATTTCAGCCACCGCTATATTTCCAAGTTCTATCGACTTTCATCCTTTTGTTGTATATTCTTGTTGGTACATCCCTACTCCCTCTCTCATAACGATTTGAAGTCAATACAACAACAATAAAAAAACCAGCAGCCAAAAATGTAAATTAAGACAGATGTTACAGTTTTGAACTCACTCTCAGTTTTGCATTTGACAGTTTTCTCTTACTTAGTTGGAAGTCAGATGACTTTTTTCTGTATTGTAATTTATTGAAGAAGTGATCACCAGTAAATAACATAGTTAATCAGGAACCATAAATGTAAATATTAGATTTACTGCGGAAAGGCAGGACAGCACGAAAAGTGGTAAAAAATTGTGGAATTTGCTACTAGAAAATGTTAAGACTGAGAAAAATTTTGCCTAAAGTGTTCCCAAGGACAAAGGAAGTCTGTCAAAAAATATAACGGTACGATATCTTGTGAACTTAGCAGCAAATAGCGATGCAGGCACTATTACAGAAGCGCTTAAGGTATTAAACTTTAACGCAAATCAATAGACAGCGAGGTGAAGAATTGCCAAATTGAGCGCAAAGGCATCATAAAGAAGAAAAAAGCAAATTTGATCAAAATACATGTGCGAGTATGGTAGCGTTTTGCTGCATCGCACGAAAACCGAACCGTTGCCTATTGGGATATGTGAGGCCGTTCAGAATGCAATAGAAAACATATTTTTAAGTTTTAATTGAAGCTTATTTGGTCTGACAAGACTAAATTAATCGCTTTCAATCAAATGACCAGGCCTGGTATTGGATGAAAGACCCAAATTAAGCCCATGCGCAGCATGTAAGGCAAACTGTGAATAACAGTGGTCGGTCAATAATAGTTTGGGGTTGTATTTAAAAAATTTTGTTTGTCCGTTAGTACACATTATGCGTAAGGAACAGTATCTGTTCATATTTCAACAAAATTTACAAGATGTAGTCGAAAAAATTAGAGTTTCAGCTGAAAAATCACTCAAAACACATTGCACATGTTCGCAAAGCCAGGATACAAAACCAAAAATTTGCTACGACAATTTGCGAAATCAACTAAAAGCATAGCTTAATAAGTATCAAAGTCCGTAAAATCGAGTACATGAGCTGTGAAAGCAAATTAAGGATATATGGGAGGATATACCACCAGAATTTTTACAGAGATACAAATAAGGTATGCCAAATCGCATCCAGGAACTGAAACAAGCAAAAGGGTACTGAACATTGTGTTAGTAGTTCTTTTTTTACGTGAAAATGATTAAAAAGTTCTTAAAAATATATGAGTGCAAAACTGTAACATCTGTCTTAATTTACATTTTAGTCTGCTGGTTTTTTTATTGTTGTTGTATTGACTTCAAATCGATATGAGAGAGGGAGTAGGGATGTACCAACAAGAATATGTAACAAAAGTATGAAAGTCGTTAGAACTTGGAAAGATAGCGATGGCTGAATTAAAAAGTGTTACACCATGTTACAGTTTTGCCCGTCACTGTACGTACCGAATTTTAAGCAAATCGGACCATAAATACAATTTCTTCGAACAGATCGGTCCATGGACCACTTCCCGGAAAAAATGGGTCATATATGCTAATATATGCTAAAAAGCTACTTACGTACTAAATTTTAAGCAAATCGGACTATAATTCGATTTTTTCGAATAGACCGGTCCCTGGTCCACCTACCCGGAAAAATGAAAATTTTTTTAGCCTAAAACATGATGGTTACCGAAAGCTATTTGTATACAAAATTTCATGGAAATCGAACCAGCCGTTCGCGAGATTACCTGTTACAAAAAAAAGAGACTTCTCTTTATATAATTAGTATAGATGTACATACATACGCAGCCATATAACTTGATTTCAAGAGAAACGAATTTTCATTGGGCACGTTCAGAAGGCGCAATAGCTCAGTAACTGGTGCGATTGCACCTTCTGAACGCGTTGTTGCGTACTTCTGATCAACTGAATAGCTGCGTGTTAGATGATCGTAATATTTTTCTGATCATTTGAGACAACATGTTGGTGTGTACCTTTGAGAGTTGAAATTGACAGCTAATGTATGAAGTCGTTCAGAAGACGCATAACTATCACTGATTTTTTTTTTAGCAACGATTGCGCTCAACTGCTGCGCCTTCTGAACCTACCCATTGATAGCTTTTTTATACCCGAGCGCACAATTGTGCCCACTTTCCATATAACGGTAATTTCCAGAAATACGAAAACTGCGATATTTTAGTAACTACTGAAGATAATTCACTCAAAATTGATATTTACAATAATTTTCAGACGAAACATAAGAATATTATAAATTTTTGGAAAATGGGCGTAGCCACGCCCACTTATGGTTACATGTGTATATCTTGGTAACCGCTGCACCAATTTCTTCCAAACTTGGCACAGTTGTTGGCCTTGGTACAGCATACCAAATGGCCGAAAATTTTTAAAATCGGACAATAACCACGCCCACATCCCATATAACGGTAATTTTCGGAAATACGAAAACTGCGATATTTTATTAACTACTGAAGATTATTCACTCAAAATTGATTATTGCAACAATTTTTAGGCGAAACATAAGAATATTATAAATTTTTGGAAAACGGGCGTAGCCACGCCCACTTATGGTTACATGTGTATATCTTGGCAACCGCTACACCGATTTCATCCAAACTTGGCACAGTTGTTGGCCTTGGTACAGCATACCAAATGGCCGAAAATTTTTAAAATCGGACAATAACCACGCCCACACTCCACAGGGTAATTTATAGAAATACGAAGTCTTCGATAAATCAGTAAATATTAAAGCTAATTTATTCAAGATTGACGCTTGGAACAACTCTTTACCAAGAAATACGCTTATGATAAAATTTTGGAAAATGGGCGGTAACCGTTCCACCAATTTGTACCAAACTCGGTACGGTTATTGAGCTTGCCACATAAAAGCAAAACGTTGAAAATTATTGAAATCGGACTAAAATTACGGCCACTTTTCCTATAACGGTAAATTTCAGAAATGCTTGAAACTGCAATATTTCGAAATTTAAGGACGCTAATTTACTCAAAATTTATACACCCCGGCTTACCATCTAGCGGTAGGTTTCGGAAAGGTGAAAAACATATATCTAATACTTGCGCCGGGTATTTAATGTTCGGCTCCACCCGAACTTAGACTTTCTTACTTGTTTTTTGATAACACTGTGCGACAGCTCAAATCGGTATTGAGTAAAACCAAATGCAAGAGATAGTTTTTGAATTTCATTAAGTTTTTTTTTAATAATTACTAAAATTAGAGGTGTATGAATGGCCAAAGAAAAACTTTATCCCATTTTTTTAAATCGAAACTACATTTTTACATATGTACATGCATACACAAATATATTTAATATGAAATTGAAATTTTCACATCAATCTGCGCTATCTTCAAACTCATGGTTTCAATTGTACGCATATCGTCAGGGTTTTCCCCAAACTTGGTTTTGCTGCAGTGAAGCGACAGAGCAAGTGACGAGAAAAAATATAGTCTGTTCCTTTGAACTTCGGACTAAAACCTGTGGAACTGTCAAACTACAATTTTACGCCCTCAAATGAGAGTAAAAGGTGAACAGATGCAGAAGTGCATAAGAACGCAAAAAGCACTATTTCCTGTAAAAACGTCAGGTTTGTTTACATGTCATTGGTACTACACTGATTTGGCTGAAATATCACTAAATAATTATTAAAATCTATACATATTCAAATATTTCGTTGTTTACTTCCATTGTTTAACAAATATAAGGTTCTTTGCTTTCACCGCTTTCTGTTTTTGTTTGCACATGTAAATCAGCTGATCGTTTGACACTTTTCATGAACTTACAGGAAAAAAAACTCCGGACTAAATCCTGTAACTTCTGACTAGGAACAGTTGCTCAGTTACTCTCTCAAATGTGTTCCCACTTACAGGTTTTATGTCAATAGGAACGACTTCCTGTAAGTTCTGACTAAATCCTGTAAACCGGACTGCTATTGGAACAGACTATTATATATGTATCTATGCACATACATATGTATCTATGCACATATGTAGATATCTATGCACATACGTATCTATGCACATACATACATATGTACTTAGGTATGTATATCAGTATTTTAGTTGAAAGTACCCTGCAAAAAATGCGACTAATCCGGGATTACTCCGGGAGCAATCGCAAAGGAGCATGCGACTAATACCACTTTTGATCTCTTTATATGGAATGAACTGTTCGCTTTTGTTCGAGCATGTCCTATGAAGAGACTAATTGTTCACCTTTATACCCGAAAGGGTATAAAAAGCGACTAGTCACTTTTAAAAAATAAAAATAAAAATTTCCGCCAGCTGAGATTCGAACCGGGGTGCTCCGTTTTGTTAGGCGAATACTCTCTCTGTGTGCCAACGCCGCACATGAAATTTCATTGACTAAGAGCGTACATATCATTAAATCGTTAATAGTACCCGTTAGAGATGAGTTGGGGACTAATTGATCTCCAATTATACCCATAAGGGATGGGTCGAGACTAATTGACCTCCATTAGTACCCGTATGAGACTAGTTGCGACTAATTAATGCCCAATTGTACCCGATTGAGAGTAATCTCGGAATACTCTCTTTAGAGATTAGTCGCACAATTTTTTGCAGGGTACGTTTTGCTCGTCGCTCTCTTCATCGCTTCTCTACATTCCTGTCCTTAGTTTTATTCAGACACCACAAATGTATGTTTTCTTCGAAAATACTCAAGTACTACCAGTAGAGTACTCTACTGTCAAATACCTTTTACTCGCAGTAGTTGCGGAAGGCAAAGTAAATACTTTACGCGTCTTCCTATTGATCGGTAGTTTACGTACGCTTACAGAAACTGGCTTATGCTTATAGCCCGAACACAATGAAAACGACGAGCTACGGACCACAGCTGTCAAATTATTTTAAGACGTACTCTTACGTAGATAATTATTTTGGCGACGACCGGGCTACGCGACGGCTGTGGTTGTGGCCAGATTAGATCTATTTCTATTTTTCTGGCGACAAATAAGGTTCTTCCTCTTCTTTTATGTCAAACTCATACAAATTCATGATGTCGCTGCCGCGTTCAAAAAAGCATGTCGCCATCGACAACGCGTTTAGATAATGAATATGACAAATTGGAAGCTGTGGTCCGTAGCTCGTCGTTTTCAATGTGTTCAGAACTTTACTCACACTTGACACGAACGATGAGAGTAAAGGAGAGAAAGTATTTGCGCGGCGATGGGATGTCTTGTTAGGCCGTTTAAATGGAATTGCGCAGGAGTTTAATACATATGTATTTATGTACTTGCTCCCACAGAATTGGAAGTACATACTTCTGTCTTGTATTTGGCACTTTACTCTTGTTGCCGCTTAATCAATCCAAACACCTTCTCGCTTCATAAGAAACGACAAATCTTCAGCATTGCACAACTAAAAAAGACTTTCCCTTTCTCTATTCAGTTCAACCACAGAATAAACAGTATACAGAAGACGCATGTCGACTATCGAACCAATTTGAATTCATGGCACGAGCGGTGAGGCAAGCAAGGGTATCACAAGCGTCGCTGCCTCTGTTACTTAAGCAGTATTTTCACTCGGCTGACGTTGTTAATTCCATCGTCGCTATGACGACAAAATGTTAACTAAAAGCGCAGTTAGTCAACGACGTAGCGTAAACGTAGGTTGACGTACGTAGCAGCATATCAAATTTACTGTTGATAGAGAGAGAGAGGAGCAACGACAACGTCACCACCATGCGGTGATGAGTTTTCGTTAACACGCGAATTCCATAAGGTAGATCGTGTCTGCGTCAACCTACGTCTACGTTACGTCGTTGACTGTTTGAGCTTTAACTTCGTTTGCCATCACGATCAGCGTTGCCGTTTGATACAATTGTATATTTTTTAATACTTTTTTTTTCTAAATTGTAATATCTGATACTTTTTTGTTCCCAAATGCCAAAGTATCAAGCGTTCGGCTGGCAGAAATGAATTTTTGAAAGTTATGAATAGTATTACTAGTCTAAAGGCAATTTTTTTTCTTGTTTTTTAAAGTCTCACAATTTATATAGATATAGATATTTATAAGTAAACCACACAAAAACATTACGCAATATCGGGCTTGCGACGATAGTGTGTGAGGTGTATGGGGTCGTTTGTACTAAATTGCACAGTTATTGCGCTAAAATAAAAATTATTTCGATATTTTGCTCATGCTTGTGTTATTGTACAATAATTTGTGCTGCGTATGGAAATTTTTAGTCTAGATCCAGATCGTGCTGTAAAATATGGATAAAAGCGTAGAAAAAAATTGATTTTTTTTAAATTATTTTTTTTTTTTTACGTTTTAAAGCTGAAGCTATCAAAATATGCAGCGCACATTCATATTTCTTGCAAATATTTACTTGCTCAACGTTTCTTCAAAATAAGATTTGCGCAATTTTATGCTGTAGCAATTTCCAGAATATTGACTTGTACAAGTCTCGGGTTGCGCAAGGTTTTTGTGAGATTTAGGGGCTTTAGTTTGTTTTTCGTTATGCAAATAAGCAGACAGAAGCAAGAAATATAAATTTTTTCATAACTATGGATTTAATTATAAAACTTTATTTATTATTTTTTTGTTTTGATTTTGATACTTTTTCTGCTCGGCAACTGATGTCTGTTTGTGGCGAGATGTTAACTTCATGTTATTCATAGTGGACGTGATGTTAACTCCTCTGCTCTGTTCCGGGTCGCCATGTTATTCATAGTGGACGTGATGTTAACTTCTCTGCTTTGTTCCGGGTTGTAATATTACGTCCGCCGAAGAAAAATGAATTTGTATGTGGTGCGTCTTCTGTATACTGTTTATTCTGTGGCTCAACTCTGTTGCCACAAACTCTTAAGCCCAGAATAGTGCATCGCAGTTTCGGCCACAGCAATGGATGTGACAGTTGTGTTTTTTTTCGAAGCAAAAGCAGTGAAAGTGCTAAAGACAAATTTTAGTAGTCGTGTCTCTGACTGTGGATTTGCGTTGGATGCATTGTGGCAACTGGAACTAGTGAAACTTTTCACAGCGGTTTGAGGCGCTGAGTAGCAGATAAAAGGCGAGCATTATTTATGTTATAGTATGGATGAATGTATATATGTACATATACATACTTATTCTTCAGTGCATACATATGCATCTTCATATGCATGTGTATAATGGACTTTAGATCGGCGATGGGAAGAGAGCTTTTATTGTGCATGCGACTATACAAAATGTACAAGAGCTTTGCCCGCGGGCAAGGCGATGCCCATCTCCGCTTTAGATCACCACTTTGTTCGCACAAAAACTTCGGTACAATGTTTTGTGTAGATATTATAAATTTTGTCTCTAACCTTAGAGCAGGGATGGGCAGATTTTTAAAAGCAATCAAAGAGCCAGCAAGTGCTACGCAAGATGTAAATCAATAGTAATGAGCAGGGAACGGATTTTGAGGACCTAAAAACCTATAACATAGCCAAAATAAAATAACGCAATAGGCTGGAAAAGGCAAAATAAAATAGCGAAATAGGCAGGAAAAGGCACTAGAAATCGCTAAAAAGGCAAAAGAAGGCACTAAGAAAAGACAAAAACCGAAAAATTATCAAAAAATACATTTATTTTAGAAATATTTATTTTACAAGTAAAAAGAGAAAAACCATGAACTTATTTAATTACATATATACAAAATTTGTTCTTTGAATCTTTGACTATTTTCTCCTTTCGAGTTTTCAACTCACAAAACTTTAATCTTATAGTTGTAGTAACATTGAACCACAAAAAGCATTTTGAAGTTTTCTGCCTTGATTGTACCAAACGTGCGCTCGACGTCAGTTGATTCAAGTGGCGTCCAATTTAAATATGAAATGTTTAAAACCTTCCTATTAACAGTAATACAATTAAAGGTAGAAAAGGCAAAAAAGACAAATATCTTATGGGCTGTTTTTGCTTACGCGTAAAAGCACATTTACCCTGGGATTCAGTAATTCAGTCTCATCTCAAGTCACTAAATTTGAGATTAGCAATTAGTGACTATTTTTGTGACTTGAGATGATTTGGCTATTCAGTAGGAGAGAGTCCCAAAAAGTTCACCAAAAATGTGTGGTGAAAACAAACAGAGACAGTCAACTGATAATGTTTATGTATGCCTTTTGCCGCGCCACCGGAAGAGTCGCAATGGCCGAGTGGTCAAAGCATCAGGCTGCCGGTCGAGAGGTTCCGGGTTCGAGTATTCTTCGGGCGTAGAGGATTTTTAATTATTTTTTTATTTAGTATTTTTTTTTCTCTTTTTGTTAGTTTTATTTTTTTTTAATAATCGTTACCCTGGGATTCAGTAGTTCAGTCTCATCTCAAGTCACTAAATTTGAGATTGGCAATTAGTGACTAGTTTTGTGACTTGCGACGATTTGGGTAATCATAAGGAGAGAGTCACAAAAAGTTCACCAAAAATGTGTGGTTAAAGCAAACACCGACAATCAACTGAGTCCGGGTTCAAGTCCTCCTCGGCCGTAGAGGATTTTTTTTTTTTTAGTATTTTAAAAAATTTTTTTTTTTAATAAATAGATGTTAATGTTTTAAAAACAAAAACAAATAAATTTTTTTCGATACATTTGTATGATATTAAAGCATTTTGGTTTGGTTTCCTCGCTTCATTTTCGCGTTTTTTTTTTAATAAAATGGAAAGAAATAAGCTTTTCCTCCATACTTCAACTTTTGTGACCGACTCTTAGCCAGCTAACAAATTAGTGACTTATTTTTGAGACTAGAGACGTGAGACAGCGTACTGAATACCAAACAGCCTCAAAATCCAAGATCACCACCAAAAGTCACTATTAGTGACTAGAGACCGCTTACTGAATGCCAGGGTTAGCGCATTTAGCTCTAAATGTTACTCTAAATGTACGTTTATCCATACAAAATTCGTCACCTAAATGCAACTAAATGCAACTCCATTTTTGCATTAAGAATCTAAATGCTAAAAGAAACCCTGTGATGTTCCACGATTCGAACATGGTTTAATGAGAAAAAGTGGCAACATGGTTTTTTCGCGTATACAGTGGCTAGCTGAGATTCAGTGATCGCCGATCGAGATTTCATTTATTATTTTACATTATTTGGATAAAGAAAAGAAATCTGGATTAATTTGTGATCAACTCTGTTTGTTTTGTTTCCTAATTAAGTGTGGAAATTTTATTTGACAGCACCGACAAATGAATATATACACAAGCAACTGTTCGGTCATGGTTAAAACAAGTCAAGTTTTTGTATTGAATTTTTGGTTTAGAATTTATTTTTCCTTTTCAGTAGGGTTTTTTACCCATTATCTTCTGCGTGAGAATTGATCGTAATAGATACGGATCTGAATAAGCGACTGGAACACGGCTGTTTGTCAAAAGCATACGATCTCGAACTCGCGTAAATGCACATTTGCTAAAAGCAATATCATGAACGCTCTTCGAAAACATATGTTCGAAAGTGCTAAATGTTTCATTTTAAATGCAGCAAAAACGCTGCATTAAAAAAGGCAAAAAAAAGGCAACATCAAATGTGAATATATGGAATCAGGTAAAGCTAAATCGTGGACAGTCTCTTAATGGAATATACTCTATCTCTTTAGCAGAAAAAAGGAAATGTCCATAAAACCCGTTTCCTGGTAATGCGAGTCGGAATACCCCCTGGGAGCCCTTTGCCCATCTCTGCCTTAGAGTATTAACTATATTTTACATACGTTAGTGCTACTGATCCGTCGATTCAAAGAAGTGTTTCTACAACCCCAATCCGATGGTTCAAACATAAAAAACACGTATTCTCTTAACATGAGATATTTGAAAAATTTGACCGCAATCACACCAGCAATAAAGAGAAAAAATTTGTAAAATGAGGGTAGCTATCGTCGCTTCGACGAGTATTAGTACTCTAGGGTTAAATTTTGTTATCGAATGTAAATTTTTTCTTTTCTACTTTTTGGTTCTTAGTTTTTAGTGACTATTCAATGATGTTGAATATGTTAAACTAAGAGCTTTACTTACTCCCGGTGTAAGTTAACGGTATGCCATGAGTGTCCCACACTAAGTAAAGAGGCTATTTTCGACAACTAAAGATATTTAGTTTCCGAACTTTGACAATACTTGACAATTACTTAGTTCATAAAAGGGTGTTATTATGTTATGTTAATACAGATCTGCTTCATTTCAATAGATACATGGTGTGATCACAGTTACCAAGTTGAGGCAACTCGGATTTGTTTTGAGAGCGGAGATATTTATGCTTGAGAGCCACCCCTAAATAAGTTTGAGTTAATACCGTTGAGCCTGCGTATATACACAATCTTTGAAAAAGTTAAAAAAACAGCATCAAAAATCTCATTATTTTTTTTAAAGATTTTTATGCAAATTTTTTAAGCTTAACCTGGTTTGTCATTTGAGGGGAATGTTTCAAAAAACATCTTTAAGGAACTATTTTTATTCATTAAAAACTGCATTTTTGGAGGTATTTTCAAATCGGTCCAGCTCGCTTAAGTCTTAATATTTTTCCAAAATATTTTGGTGGACGTCTTAAAATATAATAGATTTTATAATTCCAATGGAAAAACAGTACCGATTTCTACCTATTACTTTTTATATTTTTATGCTTAATATTTCCTTCAACTCAACTAAGAGAATATACATGAGAACATAACGGAAAGTCATGTCATGATATAACCACAACTGCTAGACACTAGTTGCATTGAAAAAATTTTAGCTTCCCCCAAAACACCAAAATTGCGTGGCACTCGAAGTGTATTTAAAAAATATTTAACATATTTTGCAAAATTGAACTCCTAATCGATTTTCTAAAAATTTAATAAACATATTTTTTGGTCTAGGCAAGACGATGGAAATTTTTGAGTTGGACACTAATCACTCCTACTTGCTTATATAACGGTACTTTTTATAATTATAATTATAAGCTTTTATTTAACTTGGTCATCCCGCGTAAATCGCGGAAATTTCCAATCGATTTTAAACTGACTTCCCGACAAGTTAGAGACTTGAAATTTTCAGCATAGTTCCAATCACGATGACAATACAATTTAAAATATTTGGTCCAGGGGTCTTGATTCAAAGGCGGTCAAAAAATAGTAAGATTTATGGCTAACAGAGCGTAATTTGCCAAAGAACGTAAAACCACTATAAAATTGTTAAAGCTGCCGGCGCGCCGTTCGCGTAGCCGTTAATTGTTCATGTTTAACCAAAACTCATTTAAATGGAAATAGCGTCAACGATGCTTAAAGTATGTCGATTCATAGAAAAAAATGTTTTTTAATAGATGAAAAAGGCTTTTGCCAAATCCTCAGTGTTGTGATATTAATCCACACACAATCATGAACTACCACCAATAGATTCTATTAAAAAAAAATGCGTGGGACACATGATAGAAGTGAAACTTCTTAAAAAAGGTGTGAGTACCGGGTACCTAGATTGGATGTGTAAACATATGTTTACGGTTCGGCAAACCATTAGGCGATTGAGTTACATACATAGGTTTGGTTAGAAATCAAACAATAACTTCATTTCATCTTATTAATTTTCTGATATACATATAATTTATTTATTCATTTTCCGGTAACACCACCTTGAATTCGCGCTTCTATCATCCATAGGACCGGGTTGTAATGGAAGTAATTATATGTTTAACAAATAAATGAAAATGTTTATAATGCAATCAATAGATCCTTACGAATTCGCCATTACCAAGGCACTAAGTAACGTACGCACTTTTGTTTGCAAAATGCATTTATTTAAGTTGAAAGAAGACAAATTCCTTTGTTCGGCATTTATTCTTACTCGCTTTCTATCTTCCAAGACGAATTCATGTATTCTTATCACGAATTCATATCGTCACTAGACACGAATAAAGGCGCGAGCTCAAAAGTTGACCGCGAAAAAAGACGCATGAAAAAAACTTCAATGAACAATGACTCCTAACATAGTTAACGGCGAAGAAAGACGCGTTAAAATATTTGACGGCGAAGAAAGACCCGTAAACTCATTTTCGCGGTCGATTATGTTTGCAGGTGTAACAGTACGTATATTCCCCAAAGAGTTTTTAGGGAATGATGCTGAAGTGACAGTCCTTGGCCAGGTACAAATCTATGTTTACGCGTCTTCCTTCGCCGTCAAATAGGTTTCGCGTCTTTCTTCGCCGCAGTTTTCCTTATGCGTCTATTTTCGTAAACAATTTTTTACGCGTCTTTTTTCGCCGTCAAAACACCAGCGCGCCTTTATTCGTGTGTAGTGACGATATATTCATCTGGTAGCAAGAGTATAAAAACATAAAATTACCCTATAAATTAAAAGCATAAGTATCACATGTATGCGCAGTCCAATTCACGAAATCATTTCATCAATCTAAATTCAAACTAAGCGCATAAACTCCATTTCGCGTTAATTGAAATCATGAAATGGTGTTCATTCATTCAGTTTCTACTCAAACGCATGAAATGATTTCATGAATTGGCCTACGCATAATGGTAGTAAATGACAGAATGAATTACAACAAACACATCCTTTTGACATAATGCAAGCCGAAAACGTTGGTTCAAATCAATCCGCAATCAAGTTGGACGTTTTGCCCACAAACATTGCAATTTTGCGAGCAGTCTCATTGTAAAATCTAATTTTTACAATTTCATAGTTTCGGCTTACATTTATAAAATTCAACGAAAGCACGTACCTATTTCGGCTGAGTTATCCATTTTCGGTTATTTAGTGTACGAAATAAACGCAAATTAAATGAGTTTGTATAACATGGCCATTAATGTAGCGATAAGTTGTACAACTTGCCAGAAAATTAAAATTTTTTGATCTTTCATACAACCAAGACATAAATTCATTCAACAGGCCCACAAACGGTACAATCTAGAGCAAAACAACACCAAGTTGAACCAACGGTCGCTACGTTTATGGCTTTCTTTAAGAAACATCGGGCGAAAATTTCAACTGCTCCTGTAACACTACCTTATATATGTAAGTAGGCCTTGCTATCAACCTCACATATGTTCATCAGAGTATACCAGCGAAGACGAGTTAATACAAGGAGATAGCGAGAGCACAAAACTACTCTAGAAAATTACACGCACAATGACAAACAAGAACAAATGTACAACGAACACTTAATTTTAGACAATCAGTACAGTTCGCATTTATATCAACGAGCAGCTTATTAGATTTGTTTTCGTTTGTACTACATATGTGCATATATACATGCACACAAACATGTGTACATACATACAAATATATATACAACCATTCAAACATATGTACATACATGAAAACATTGCTGTCCATAAGTACATACATATGCCCATCAGTACATCAATGAAGCCCGTTTGCTTCATCATAAATATATCCATACAAACATATGTACATATGTACGAATGGATGTAGTTACGCGAAACACGCTTGCATCATTTATACATATATTGCTTGGTAGCGGCAGAGCTGAAATGCGCAATGAGTTCGTTCATACATACATATGTGTACATACATACGTGCATTCAAACATACGTATATACATATGCGTCGCTTTATTTCTTTTTTCCCTTTCCCTATACTACTTATATCTTCCTTCTCACTCATGTAACGTTTTCAGTTTTAAAAATTTCACTCTCCATTTTTGCGATACCGCCGCCTAAGAAGTTTCACTTCAAAAAATTTAAATTACGAATATGTAAAAACACGATGCGAAAAACTAAACGCCCGCGCACAGCTGGAATACGAGAAATATTTGAAGAAAGAGTGGATAAATGATCCATAACTTGCAAAACATTTTTCGTTTCTACAAAAATAAAGCGAACACTATTAAATTGAAGAAACAGTACATGTCCAAAAACCCCGGAGGAGCACTGAAAGAATTCTGTGTTTTAAATTAGCATATTTTGAACGAATTCGGAATGTCTAAGGTGGAAAAGAACCCAACTTTTTTATAAGGAAACAATTATAAAAAAAGAATTTTCTTACACTGTATTTATGTCTCCGCCAGCAGTCATTTAAAAGCAGCTAAGGAGAACGACGACACTACTTATTAGATGGCACATTCAACGAGCCAATGTGCCAAAATGCGGGTATACACAATTATTGATTATTTAATATCGGAACCGAGATCATATAAGTTAATTGATTGGTTTTCACACACTTTTGAAACACAAATTATATGCTTTTTTACTGCAGACAAGTTGTTGCCTCAAAACACAGCAGAAATCTTCCAATCAGGGCTGCCAACTCTCCTTAGTTATGAGGTGCCATATTGAGGATAAAAAAAGTGCCAAAATGTGCCAAATAGAAAAATAAAAGTGCCAAAAAAGGTGTAATTCCTTTTAATCATTCACATTTAGCAATAAAATAAAGCCACATTTTCAAAACAAAAGTGCAATGATAAAATAAGATAAACCAGTTGAAAAGCCTTTATAAATTAGAAAATTTTAGTTGAGAAAAAGAAGTGCACGCAAAGGATTTCACAAAAATGTATTGAAATGTTATTTTTTTTACAAAAGTGCCATTTTGGCATTTTGTGCCAAATTGAAAAATTAAGTGCCATTTGAAGTAAAATAGGAACAAATGGCACGGTTTGAGCCAAGTTGGCATCCCTGCTTCCAAAACTTACAAATATAAAAATGTGAAATATCGAGGGCTTGAATTCATTAATACCCTCTATCTGCAATCTGCACAAAAACTAATTTGTGATTTTAGAAACCATCTGGGACTTATTACCTGTCGTTATATAAGGTAACATTAATATCACTGATGACAGTTAAAGCTTAGGTGGATTTTTATATCAGAATCTCATCTTTGTGAAAAGTGTGCAGATAGGGGGTATTATTGAATGTTTAAAATATATAAAAATTTTATTTCAACGTAAACAAAAAATAAATCTACCTGCGTTACAGCCGTTTTCAAATGTTGAGTTTGAATCAACATCACAGCGCGCGATTAGTGCATTATGTCATACCATATATGTATGTGTTGTCACCGCTGTGCATGCTTTGTATACATATACTTTCTTAATTACATATGAAAAAGCATCCGAGACGTGCAAAACGCCATCCGTGTAGTGAAATATGCTTCATTTTAATACGGGCGTATTTGAATTGAATATTTCCATTATATGTACGTAGTGTATGTATAATGGAAAAATCCATTTTGCTAAGACTTTTCACTTGATTTAAAAAAATTGTTATTCTTACAACGCGCTTTTTTTTCTCAGTGAAGGATAATGGTATTAAAAGCTCAACCTAATATTACCGGCGAGAGTTTTTCTACGCACGCACGCAAGTTTTTCTCATTTGATAAGCCCAAATCAATTTGCGTGCAGTGTTACCGTTTTAGCCCTTTGGTGGCTAGATTTAGCTACAACATCCTTTTTTTGGCCACATAAATTTATAATTTCTCCTAGCCCTTTTTTAGCCCTTTGGAGAATTTATTCATACTTGACATTAAAAAGTTATAAATATATGCTTAATTGATATCATTTTTTTTATCTATGTAAGAGATGAATTTTTAAACTAAGAAAGACTGATATACATATATGTATTGTATGTTCCTTACGTTTTTATACTACTATAGTTCAAAATAGATAAGTTTACGGCCCTTAATATGCTTTATTTGTTAAATGGCCCATCAAGTCGATTGACCGTGTGTGTTTTTGTGGTGTGATTGCACCAGCTGCTGGTGCGACTTCAAAGCTATTTGAAAATTTTATGATTGTACCAGCATGCTGGTGTCGTCAGTGATGAAATTAGCTAAATTTTCTAAGTAAAAAGTATTTTGGTGGAAATTTCTTGCCCTATATGGGTCAAAGCCGTGTTTGTGGAAGAATAAGTTCACGATATTGCAGTTGTGAATTTCAAAAAAAAAAAACAATGTTTAAAAAAATGGTACAAAAATTATGAAATTTGGGCTCTAATCATTTCGATCTTTCCTCGACCTCATTTGTAAAGAAATAAATATTGCACCAGCATGCTGGTAAGTTATATGCTTCGAGCCTGATGGTACAACCACTTGATGGAGCCAGCAAGCTGGTACGTATATTTCCCCTTTTATACAAAAAGGTTTTTGGTTGGATAAAATATTAGATGTTTGCGTGTATACTTATATATTTATATGTATGTAAGTAAAAAATTTAGCTACCATTTTTAGCCACAACGAATTTTTTAGCTCTCTTTTAGCCCTTTTTTTAACGGAATTTGGCTACTGCTAAAAATGATTCGCGGCAACATTGTTTGCGTGCGTGATTTCTCAGAGTTGCATTTCTGTCAAAATTACAGAAGTTTGCCGAGAAAAATTTTAATTCATAGTCGCGCCAAAATGCCAATTGAGCATAAACATCAAATCGAAATGTCACGCAAGACAAATCTTGGAATTTGAGTTAGCTTTTTACGCACGCATATAAGGTTGGCCTGTAACAATTCTTCCCGATATAAATTGGGCTTTAAAGTGCTGAAATTTGTACTATGGTTAGGATTGCATGTGGGGGGATTTGAACCCGCGGCCTTGGTGTTTAAGTCAACACCTCAATCTCTACGTGTTGTAATAATAATAAAGTCCGGCGCTTACACAATATGTTAGTGTTTGGCCGAACTTCTTCTCCGATTTGTCGCGTGGGCCTTAATCTTGTGGCACAAAGGGGGTGCCTACAGTTTTATGTCGACTCTGAACGGCGATTGTACTTTATGGGAAGCTGTTTTTCATTTTCAAGGTTTGCGCACTTCTAACCACTACACCCCAGCGGCCTATATGCGAGACCTATATTCAGATAAATTTTTTGGTTTTTGGTATCGATATTTGGAATGTCGAGTCTTTTTATTCCGATATTAATGGGTACCCGATATTTTTAAAGCGATACTTTAAATGAATACCATAGCGATACTTTCGGTTCGATATCGTGTCCCTACGCAAGTGTCCCCATAAAATGAAGTTACTAGTTGAGAGATAGTATCTAACAGGACAAGATTTGCACTGGTTGCTTTGTTATGCGATGAGGGGCGGTGGGTACTTTAAAATTCCGATTTCTGCTGGCAGACGAAGTGTAAGAGCGCGGTTACTTACGAATGTGTACGTAGCGTGGCGTAGAAGTGCGTAGAAACATATCAAGTTTTTTGTTGATAGAGAGAGATAGAGAAACAACGCCTACGCCTCGGTCTTGCGATGGTGAGTTTTTCTTAACACACAGATCCCATAAGATATGTAGATCGTGTCAGCTGGCACGTTTTCCGTTTTTACGTCCGTGGGTAACAAAGCTTTAAAAAATTCAAATCTAACTACGATGCGTTTATCTGTGCAAGCATCAACGTGCACGAACAAAGTATTGCGTTGTTTCTGTATAAGCAACATCGGCTAACGGGTCGCTCGGCTACAACAATCGTCAAAGAAGGAGATTTTATCGTTTGGTTTATCTCTGAACCGTCTACATTAGCGGGGCTTACACGATCCGACATGTGTGACAACATGGTGTGACTCGAACATAACTGTAAGAAATCAGAAATTTTTGTAAACCAGCCAACATATGTGTCAAGCAGTTGATTTAGTGTTTAAAGGATCGAACATCGATAGCTATCAAACCATGTTGTCACAAATGTGGGATCGTGTAAACCCCGCTATTGGAATGCTTATAGGGCAATTGTCCAACGCCAATGACACCTCCATTATAAAGTAGACAGTTGAAGCCGTTGTTCAGAGATTGAGCGGAAACTAGGTTCGCAGAAAAAGGAACCTATCTTGAACTATTTTTAGACTAGAGAAATTTCCTGCAGGAAGCCTAATCAATATTTTCAAACTTTCAGCACATTTCCCCTGATCTCACTACGCAAAGCGTAGAAAATTTTTCAAATCAAGCAATAACTGCGCATATCTTCTACTCAGTAATTCTCAAAAATGAAAGACATGGGAATGTGTATATATGTAGTTATTTTATGAACTCCAGTGGTGGGTATATATGCAAAACTCGGTTTCGCCAGAACTTAGACTTCCATACTGGTTTTGAATTTACTTTAGTACTCACCCAAACTTTCACTACAGCACTACTGGTTTTATGTTTCATACAATTAAATTCAATTTGTCGACGATGTCTTAGTTCTGGTCTTGTTTTCTTAGTTTTAGTTGGCCTTTTCCGGCCACAGCCATTTTCCGTTCAAATTAAAATTTCCTGTGATTTTCAGACTCAAGCACACAAATACAGCTCAAGCGCCCACAATTTCTATCGAAGTCTTCTCGTTTGTTCTTTTATTTTGCATGTTGCTGTCACTTAGCCCGCTTTGCAGCACCTCTTCAATACTTCCCGTTAGGGAACTGTGGTGAATGTATGTATGTATGGTTTTGAAGTGGTAGTAGTAGTTGTTAGCCTGTCAGATAGACTGACGGGCTAAGATAAAGTTTTCACTTTAGTTGCTTAAGTACTTAGGACAGTTTGTATATGTACACATCCTCATACATAGTACATACATACATATATGTATGTATTTGTATAATGCATCTACGCGCGCACACGTAAGCTCTGAGTGCAAGGTGAAAGTAATCAAGTCAGTTGCATTTAGAAGCCTTCAGGCACACCTACACATGGCTTTTTCAACTTGTTGAGTGGCTGTTCACCGCACCCGAGTGTCAATCAATGGTTCTGGCAATAGCAGTTAGTTGGAAATTGATGATCTTACCAATGGAATCGCTAATTTCTTGGAAGTACAACATAAAAGAAACTGAGTTTGTAGAAGGAAAGCTTCAGATTTTGTTCATAGAAGCCACGAATCCAAAAACAATTGTCTTACATATATACATACGTGGAAATTGTATTGAATTATACTGTACCAGGGATGGGCAGATTTTTGGTTCTTAAAGCAGTCAAAGAGCCTGTAGATATAAATCAGTCCTCAGGGTAAAGGGGGAGTAAAAAATATATCAAAAGCATCATATATATTAGTAATCAGAGCCGGAGTACAAGAAATTTTAATACGCTCTTCATCCCCCTTCATGTTGCCTCTTTATGTTACCTCATCTAGCACCTAAATGTGCCAAGCCAGCTCCTTAGTGCAAAAGGCTCCTAGGAGCCACTTTGCTCATCTCTGTACTATACTCCACTATGTAGTCTGTAGTTTAATGCGCTGCTCTACAATTAAAGGGTTAGTTTCAATATAAGTATGTATGCATTCAAGTCGGTAACACGACCAATTTAGTCTAAATACATATTTAATAATTTGGCTTCTAATGAAAAATTATATTTTACTTATATTTTATCGGTTAAAACAATAATTGGTTAACATATTATTCGAGTATTGGTAGTGCGCACTTTTAACCCCTAAACCACGCATACTAATTTTTAATTATTTCAGCGGGAACAAATTTGTTTAACCAACAGTATTTGTCTGTGGGTTAAGCTCATTTTCGTTGCATCATTACATACATTCCGTGTGTGTTTTGTGTCCTTTCTTATTCATTGCTTAGAAATTAGAGCTTAGTAAGAATGGCTACATTACAAAAAAAAAGGTTATCGGACAAAATCCCAATGCAAACAAGTAAAAGAATCGTAATTTCGGGTGAAGCCGAACATTAAATACACGGCGCACGAGTAAAATAAATGGGCTTTTCAGGTTGTTGTGGAAATGGTTTTGGATTTGCAGTTAGTTGGCAACTCGCAAATTTTATACTTGCTTCCATGACAACCATGTTCATTTTGTTGTTTGAATTTACAAATGCAACGAATATGCAAATACAAGAGCAAGAACAGCCCTATTGCTTTTCTACCTTTCCGTAAACAACCGTTGCATGGAAAGCAGGGGAGGTTTTACTCACGTTTCAAATATCTTCGATAGAAGGTTCAGTTAGACTTAATAAGATAAACTTATATAGTTATAAGTGTGCAGTACCACGGCCATTTCCTAAAATTCCATATTAATATTATTTATTTTTAATTGATTGTGTGAGTGTAAATTTGGAGTAAATTAGCGTCCTTAAATTTCGAAATATCGAAGTTTCAAGCATTTCTGAAATTTACCGTTTTATGAATAATTTTAGTCCGATTTCAAAAATATTCAATGTTTTGCTTTTGTGTGGCAAGTACAATAATTATACCGAGTTTTATACAAATTGATAGCACGATTACCGCGGTACACATATAGTCTTAAGTGGGCAGTGCCACGCCCATTTTCCACAATTTTATTATAGACGTATTTTTAGCTAAATTATATAAAAAATAAGTTATTGTCAAAATAAATTTTGACGAAATTCGCTTCAGCATTTTCTGATTTATCAAAGATTTTGTATTGCCCTAAATTATCGTTATATGGTATGTGGGCGTGGTTATTGTCCGATTTTAAAGCTTTTCAGCTACATATAATCATAAGAGGGCTTGGCTGCGCCCTTTTTCCAAAAATATATAATATTGTCATTCTTCCCCAAGAAATCATTGTTAATAAAAATTTTTAGTGAGAAGGCTTCAGTAGTTACTTAAATATCGCAATTTTCTTATTTCTGAAACCTACTGTTATATGGAAGGAGGGCGTGTTTATTGTCCGAATTTGCCCATTTTCAATAACATCCGTCCAACGTTCAAAAGAAGTACACGTATCAAGTTTCTTTAAGATATCTAAATTTTTACTGCACAGGCGGACAGACTATCAGACTTAACTCCTCGTTCATTAAAAAAAAACCAAAAACATAATTTCGACTTCAAACTTAAAAAAAATTAAAAACTTACCTCCACCAAAAAATGATACGTTAGTAGTCGCATGTGGTCAGCACTCAAGCGAGTAGTGATACGGTGTTCTAACCGTGACTAAAAAAATAAAACGAAATGTATATTGTCATAAATATTAAAGCTTTTTATCATAGTTGACTTTAAGAAAGGAAAGCATAGCTTTGACTTCAAACTTAAATACAAAAACAAAAACTTACCTCCGCCAAAAAATGTTACGTAAGTGGTCGCATGGGGTCAGGGATTAAAAGAGTAGCGAGTAGCTAGAAAGAGCGCCAGCACGCTCCAAGCACTCCAAGGCATTTTTTTTTTCAACTTGCAATGGCCTTGACCGCATGCGACTAATTAAGGGTTAACTCTGGTCCGAAGTTTGTAAGTTCCAAATGAAAAAGGTATAGATCCTTAAAAAAAAAACATATAAAAGATCAGAACGACGAGCCAGGCCATGTAGCCATGTCCGTCTGTCTGTTATACTAGGTTCACATATAAGTAGATTATCCTCATTTTCGAGCTTAACTTCCTAATCTGTAATTAGAAAAAGAGATTAGCCATATAAAATTCTTTCCTTGTTAATCTGTAATTATAAAATAATCTCAGATTTAAACGATAACTTTTCGGTGTCCATCCTGGTTTTATCGTTTGTTTTTGCGAAGAAGAGGAGAAATGGCAAATGTAAAAGTAAACAAAAATGGACATGGAAAAGGGTTTTAAAGGTATTTTTTAATAAAATGTTAAGTTAAAATATATCTATATTGATTAATTAGCAGAAAAACGTGATCACGGTGGCACAGAGAAGAAACATAACTTTTCCTTGAGATGTGAGAATAACAAGCACAACAAATTTGACTGCTAATAATCTGAGATTTGCCTCTGTAAACGGGGTGATTAAAAAACGAGCTTTGATTGAGGTAATATTGATATGTGAACATAGTTTTAGTCTGTCTGCTTAAATGCAACCACTCCTCTCAGTTTTCGAAACATCCGACCAAATTTGGTACACTGAGGAAATCTTTGAGATCGGTTTTCCTATGCAAGTGAAAAGAAGAATTTCATTTCGATACCTCTTCCGATACCGAAATTATAGCCTAAAGTATGATCACAAGAATGACAATATCAGTGTCAAATAAAAGGTAATCGGAAGTATTTTAATACCAACTTATTTTTGAGTTGTCACCCAGTCAAAATTTTGAAAATTATGTCACAATATCCATTTTCATAATTTTTCCCAGAGAATACCGTCGCTAGATGAATGGTTTACTTAACATAAAAGAACTTACAAGAATACAAGTATTAAGCACAATTTTACGTTTATTCAATACCCACATCAAAATGTAAGTTTTTAACCGACTGCACAAAAGGAAAAGGTTGTACCGTCGTTCGAACATTATTATTCCCCAACATCTAAATCAATTTTTTTTTGGCCACCACTGTAATAAATACATATGTATGTACATGTGCACAGATTTATGCAAGTATATATATATATATTTGTTTCTTATCAAGGTCTCTCCTAGCATGTCCAACTTCATTATTCCGCTCGCTCAGCGCCCCCAATATGTGAGAGTTGAATATTACGTGTTTTTTTTTTATATCTTATTAATTTTTGATTTTAGGAAAATGGCTTTTTCCAAATAGGAAATTTTAATAAATAATTATTTTTCCCCCATTTCATATGAATGTACCTCTTCAGTGCAATCATATTTTCAGAATAGCACCTTACTATTTAGTTGTCATACCCACAAAAAGTAGCAAAATAAATAGGGTTGTCAAAAATTCACGTTTGACAACTTTGTGAGAATCGTAGCTTAAACTTCCGCTTCGGAGATGGGCTTTTTTGATTTAGACCAGCATGGAGTGAAGTTCTACGCTTCAAAAAGAAGTTCTTCGATTGTGGAGTACAAAAAAAAAGAAAAAAAGAAGTACCTGTTGAGTCGCCCGAATCAGCCCTCTACACTGGGGCCCAAAAGTTTAAAGTTGGGTTTTTTGGAGTAAATAAGTACAATGGAAGAAAATTTAAAGTTACAATTTATGGTGGATCTAACGCATCCTGGCTCCCTTCACGGAGATTGTCAGTAAAATTGCCCATGCTGCGTGGGAAGTTAATCATGCAACGTTAGCCAGAAACCTTAAAAATTGTGGAACTAGTATTAATTATCAAAGAAAGTATTAGGTTTAACTGCACTGGCCCTGCAATTACCTAATTTTACAAGCATTTATTTATTTTGCTCATATCGCAGAACAACGAAAATGGCTATCAATTTATGTAGTTATATAGGTAATAAGATACCATTCGAAAAAAATTTCGCTTGCATTATATTCTACGTAATAAGTGCTTCTCCATTATTTGGTTCCGTAGGGAATCGGATACCTTCCTTCTTGAAGTAGTAAAGAAAATTCGCTTAAGTGCCTTTTTTGGTTAGGTGCACAAGTTTTTCGTGCAAAGAAGGATGTGCAGCTAAGCAAAATATACTGTATAGCAACCACCTAATTAGTCTGTGGAGGACGATGTATTACTAAAACTAAATATGTAGATTCTAAAACTACATATCACAGATAAAAATCGCATATGAAGCTTAGGGTAAAAACTTGCTTAAAGCTAGATGAAAACGTGGAGCTGAATACCACAATTAAATTTCTGCATTAATGCATATATACATATAACTTTATATTAGAAAACCTCCTTGCTTATCGCCTCTTTTAAATTATAAATAGAACGCATTCAATAGAAATGGCATGGAATGAAACAAACTGGTCAAATGACATTTCAGCAAAAACAAACTAATTTTAGTTAGCGCGCGGTCTGTCCAACACGTGGTTAAAATTCTAAACTATTGTTTAAATTTGAAGAATTAATGGAAGAATAATGTGAAGTGTCAATCTTAAAGTTTATTTGTTAATGAAATTAAGTAAGTAAATTCACTATACACGAAGCATAAGGAATAGGGCAGTGATGTTAGAAAAGAAGTGAAAGTAAATAAGATTAGACGAAAGTTGCGAAAGGAAAGAGAATAGGAGGTGAGGTAAGAAAAAGTTCCCAAAAAGTGAAAAAAAACGAAAGAACGGAGAGATAATCTTAATAGTTTTGAAAAAAGAGGAATAATAAAAAAAAATTAAAAAAGAAAATATATATAGGTATATAACATACTTATACGAGAAAGTAATTAACTTCAAGCCCAACAACAACAGCAACAGGCAGCGACTCATGAAGGCCTTCGGAGCGACGCATGGAGCATGTATGTATGTAAGTAAACCTTTGAACATTTAAAATTATCCTCTCCGCAACTAATATGTATATGTAGGTATAAATACATATATGTATGTAATTAAACATATAAATGTATACATAGAAACGAGGTGAACAGTGAAACGCAATTTTGTTTTCACAGATTAACCCAATAGGAATTTTAGTAGTTACGTGGTTGCTAGAACCCATATTTTATTAAGACATTAGGAAGGAACACTCGGAAACATTTTCACTGTAATATAAAAAAAAAAAAAAAAAAAAAATCGGTTTAATTTCAATAATTTAAATACGATATTCTGAGTAGATATTTGAACTAATTTAAGTATAGTTAATAGTCTAAGAGCCAGTGAGCGTCTACCTGTATGTACTTGACCACACCTGAATTTTTATACACTGAGGCCCCTATACCTATCTTACATAGGATGGGTACTCACTAAGCCCAAAGCGGTGGACGCGGCAAGCGCTCAGGTAAGACAGGTATTGATTTTTGGAGAATTTTAAATGCATTTGACCACGTCTGCCGTTTTGAAATTTGAAAATATACTATTATTATTATCGGAAAATAACAATGGCAGACCATTATTGCGCGTTTAACATTATGGCAGACAATTTTGAAGATACTAAAAAAAATGAAATTTTGAAAGTAATTGACCAGATCTGCCATTGTTATATTTTATTCATTATAGTCTTAAAAACTTATATTGATCACGGCAGACGTTTTCATTGCGTACACACATCAGCAGATAACAAAATCTTAGCTACTACCCGGTCAGATGAATACATAGACTGTATATAGCCATCTTTCTCCTTCCTCCTATATATTTCTATTGTACTCATTTTAGCTTATACTATGTACTCGTATAGCTATTAAAATATTAATACTTTGGGGTTTATACCTGAGAGGGCCATGTTGTAACGGTTTTCGTCAGATGTTTTCAGTATTTTGTGAACCTTCATATAGATGCCTCGTGTTTCGTGAATTTAATATTGTTTTTTTTGTGTTTTGTTAGTTTGACTATTATTTATTATATATATATCTGTCATCATGTTGGGTGAAAGTGAAGAAGAAAAAATGAAGTGTGTTTTTTGTTCCACTATAAAAACTGATAAAATATTAATATTTTCCGAAGAGACAATGACGAAGTGTCGAAAGATTTTGAGGTTACGAAAAATTAATAATTTAAAATATAAAGATATTATTCTACCAGATGAAATTTTCGATTCAGGATATCATAGTAGTTGTTATAAGACATTTACGGCTTTAAAAAAAAAAATCTTTTCGACAGAAGACAACAAAAAAGACTCATCACAGCCTATTACGTCTACAATCGAACAGCCATCGACATCAGCTGATTGTTCAATAGTCGATAACGCAATTGTACATGATTCCCCTGTAGACAACGTGACCATTCCTGAAATAGATGAAGTCGTAGAAAAGGATATTGACGCTGAAGTGAATCCGCCGTTGGAGGAAGGATCATGTGAAGATTCATCAACTAATGAGACTTCTGATACCGTTGCTTCAGCAAATCCGAATTTGTGTTTTTTTTGTAATAAACAAAAGAAACAATTCCGGTCTAAGAATGAGCCATTACGTACTTCAGAAAAAGATCAATTTAAAAAAAGTATTTTACAAAATTTTAAGCCTGATACAGAAATTTACAATGATACCTTGACAAAAATACTAAGTGTTTCTTCTCCTAACGTATATTACCATGATGTGTGTCGGCAAAATTTTAGAAATCAAAAAAGATCATTAGTAAAAAGTCCTGTCCGCACATCATGGCATATCTCTAGAGAAATTCATGAATCTGTCTACAAAGAAATATGTAATCTAATTGAAGAAAATGTAGTGCATCGAGGACGTTGTTATTTCCTAAACTATTTGCATAAAGAGTATCTCGATATGTTCAAGGAATTAAGCGAAGGCACAGAAGCAACGTCAATATTTACAACTCACTATTTAGAAGAAAAGATCCATAAAAAATTTAATGGCAGAATTCAAATTCTCACATCAAACAAAAAAAAAGTTGTTGCCCCGAAGGGCATTTCAACAATCGATGATTCATTATTTGCACACTTAAAAGATCAAGACACTTTGCAAGCAGCCGCTGCCATACTGAGAGATGAAATTTTGGGCATGAAGAAAACAAAATTACCTGACTATTTAACAACACCGCCAATGATTTCCGATTTTTTTTCGTCTATTATTGGAGGTTACAGTCGTAAACGCCGGAATTGCGATAGTTTTCAACGTCACGTGAACTCTCTGTCACAAGACATAATTTATATGACTTCGAATGGCAACATTAAGACTTCTAAACACATCTGCTTAGGCATGACATTAAAAAGTCTTACAAGCAGTCGTAAAGTAATCGATATAATAAATCGTTACGGTCATTGTATAAGTTACAACGCTATTGAAGAACTAGAAACTGAAACAACTTATTCATCCGTTTCACGTACCGGATTATGTCCAGAGGCTATTAATAAAAATGTAAATCTTTCAACTGGTATGGCATTTGACAATTTCGACCGATTTGTGGATACCAAGAATGGAAAAGACACTCTCCATGATACCGTTGGAATCATATACCAAAACATTGACCACAACCTCGAAGATGAAAATGTAATAGAGGAAGAAGAAGCAGAAACTAATTCGTGTAACAAACGTAGAAGACGATCATTTGAAGCTATTGAGCATGAGTTACCACAGTGTGCTAAAAAACTGAAAAAAGTAGTCATATTGAATCTGGGAGTGAGGAAGATATTATAATAGTGCATAGGAGCCTTTATGATAGGATTGATAATATTTGGATGCTAAGTCATGCTTTTGGATTGTCAAATACTCCTATGTGGGCTGGTTTTAACAGTCAAATTATGACAGATGATACTCCACAACAATTAATCTCATATTTAACTCCAATTAATGACTCACCAACAAGTAATGCCGTAGTTTTGGCCACAATGCATCAATGCATGGCAGTTTTGCGAGAACTAAGTCAAGATTACATGCAAGTAACCTACGACTTAGCAATCGCCAAAATTGCACTTCAAATCCAAGCTACTGAAAAAGATACTTTCCAAAAATTATTTATACACTTGGGTGCTTTTCATGTTATGATGTCATATTTCAAGGCGATAGGTAAAGTCATCAATGATTGTGGCTTATCAACAATCATGGTTGAAAGTGAAATGCTTGCTAGTGGATCAGTTTCAAGTTTTATTGAAGGCAAGCAGTTCAACCGTTGTAAACGATTGCACCCAATGATGGCTTTAGGTCTACAAATTATGCATTTTCGATCATTTCTAAGATCTAAAAATGTACAAATATCGGAAGATATCGAAGAAGAGATTGAAAGATTACAAAGTTGTCAGACACCATCGTATTTTATTCATAATGAAAGCTTAAAAGAACTGTGTAATGACTATGCTATATATGAGCAACAAACTTTGAATGGCGATTATGGCAAAACAGCCCAATTTTATATGATTTACATTAAACTTGTTTATCTTTATTTACAACTAAGCCGAAACATTCGTGTCGGAGATTTCCAATTATATCTGGATATTTTGCCGAAGATAACAAATTTATTCTTCGTATTTAACCATCAAAATTATGCAAATATATATATATACTGAAACATACTGCATATCTCTGGAAGTGTTCATGGTAGAGTACTCGAACATGGTATGGAGATATATGAAAACAGTCGCATACTCATGGAGGAAAATTGCCGTCATTGGAAAAGGGGGCGTGGCACCTCCCATACAAAGCGAATTTTTCATACAGCATATCTCTGAAAGTATTCATGGTAGAGTACTCGAACATGGTATGGAGATATACGAAAACAATCGCAAACTAATGAAGAAAAATTAGGGCTATTGGAAAAAGGTGCGTGGCACCTCCCACACAAATCGAATTTTTCATACTGCAAACCTCTGGCAGTGTTCACGATAGAGTAATGGAATTTGGCGATTAGGGTGTCCCTACCCTAAAAAAAATGTCTCTATTTTCTTCTTTTAGAATTTTTAGTATTTTTGTATGAAAAATCTAATATATAAAAATATCGCGTCACTGTGTTTGTGGTCGAACTCCTCCGAAACGGCTTGACAGATTTGAATGAAATGTTTTGTATATAATCGGTAGTTATGTTAAGAGGTTGTAAAGTATATTTTATACCGCCAAGTGAAGGGGGCGTAGCACCGCCCACACAAACCCAAATTTTTCACACTTTATATCTCTGCAAGCGTTCATGGTAGAGTACTGGAACTTGGTATGTACAATACATATAAAATCAATCGCATAGTCATGAAGAAAAATTTGGGCTATTGGAAAAAGGGGCGTGGCACTTCCCATACAAACCGAATTTTTCATACTGCAAACCTCTGGCAGTGTTCACGATAGAGTACTGGAATTTTGTATGGAGATATATAAAATCAATCGCATAGTCATAGCACCTCTCATGCAAACCGGAATTTTCATACTGCATATCTCTGGAAGTGTTGATGGTAGAGTACTCGAACATGGATGCATATACACTTTTGCTAGGTTATTTAAGATGGTCTAGGGAATTTGCCTTCTGACAACCACCAAATCGTAATATCATAAGATAAATTCGTCTCTGAAAATCATGAACGTGAACTGTTGGTGAAAATGTTGGACCAAAATATTTCAATACAAAATAATTAATTTTGGGCGGGACGAAGTTCGCCGGGTCTGCTAGTAATTAAATAAAAATCTATTTTTCGAGAAAGTAATTTAAACAAAGCGACTTTTTTAATGTTTTTTTTTGGATGCCAAAATGTATCTAGATGATCTAGGAACATTTCTGTACCAAATGTAAAATTTTTAAAAATATTTTGCTTACGTCTTTTTGGCAGGGACCGAGGCTAACAGTATTTTTTTTTAAGTCACCTTGGCCAAATATTTATGAAAGTCATTTCCTGATAATAAACCACTTAACCAAATTAAACAAGTTTGGTATCAAATGAAAGTGAAAATGACAAAATAGCTTTAAAGCTGAAATGTCTAAACGAGGAAAGCCACCTATTGAAAAACATTTCAATAAACAATTGTATTTATTTACCATAGGAAAACCTTGGAAAGAACGGAGAGATAATCTTAAAGTTTTGAAAAGAGAGGAATAATAAAAAAAAATTAAAAAAGAAAATATATATATGTATATAACATACTTATACGATAAAGTAATTAACTTCAAGCCCAACAACAACAGCAACAGGCAGCGACTCATGAAGGCCTTCGGAGCGACGCATGGAGCATGTATGTATGTAAGTAAACCTTTGAACTTATTAAAATTATCCTCTCCGCAACTAATATGTATATGTAGGTATAAATACATATATATATGTAATTAAACATATAAATGTATACATAGAAACTAGGTGAACAGTGAAACGCAATTTTGTTTTCACAGATTAACCCAATAGGAATTTTAGTAGTTACGCGGTTGCTAGAACCCATATTTTATTAAGACATTAGGAAGGAATACTCGGAAACATTTTCACTGTAATAAAAAAAAAAAACTAAAAAAAAAAACAAAATCGGTTTAATTTCAATAATTTAAATACGATATTCTGAGTAGATATTTGAACTAATTTAAGTATAGTTAAGTTTGGGTTAGTATTAAAATGTACAACCTCGTTTGCTAGAATATGACAGTATGTGTGAATACATATGGATTTGTAAAATAGAAATGATGTGGTCTGAAATCAGAGGGATTGTTAGTGCGTACAAAGGGGTTTCATATCGAGCGAAGAAACCTTGGTAGGGTCTGGCCTGGAGCAGATCCGAATTCATATATTGCTGCTTGATAGTTTTCTAGGTTTTAGCTACAAGAGATTCTGGGATATGAGTGGAATCACGTATCGGTTCGGTGAATTTCGCTTGGGTTGGGTTTTTTTTAGTGTACAAATTAATTTGGTGATGTTTGCTCTTTCCGGCTGAGTATCTTTTTGTTTTCTTCTAATGACCACGAATAACCGATCCCACGACGACTGAAGCAGCTGGTAATGCGAGTGCACACTATATGGTCGTTGGGATAGCCTATGGAACAAAAAGGATATATGTAGTAAAGCTAGTTCTTCTGAGAGATGTGTATTCGAGCCGAAAGTTCATAACAAGGTTATCAATTAGTTGGAATACATATATATATATTTTTTTAATGTTTGTATGTTACCGCATAACTTTGGACTAGGTTAACCGAGCACTATAACTTTTTAAAGGAACGGTGTCCCATACTAATTTGGCTTAAATCCCATCATTGGATCGTGAAGAAATTAACGATAATCTTAAATTTTTATATGAGTCGGTTTTGTTTTTTGCTTAAAAATTACTTATGTTTTTTATATACATAGTACTTTTGTTTCGCTGAAAATCTATTTTCTTTTTAGAAGAAAATTTCTATATATTATTCTGAAACAAGACGCTTCTTCCCAGCGATCTACAAGTCGTATAGAGACAAATTAAGGTGCTCGATCTGAAACTTTGCACAAACTTTTCAGATTTAAGATTAATTGAACCATTTTCGAAATATTTGCGTCGAAAGATTTTACATTTTTATAAGCTTTTATTTAACTTGGTCATCCCGCGCAAATCGCGGAAATTTCCAATCGATTTTAAACTGACTTCCCGACAAGTTAGAGACTTGAAATTTTCAGCATAGTTCTAATCACGATGACAATGCAATTTAAAATATAAATGAATTCCCCATTTGGTCCAGGGGTCTTGATTCAAAGGCGGTTAAAAAATAGTAAGATTTATGGCTAACAGAGCGTAATTTGCCAAAGAACGTAAAACCACTATAAAATTGTTATAGCTGCCGGCGCGCCGCGGCGGTAGTGTAGCAAAGCTATTCCTAGTCTAGATATGAACCTCGTTGTAGGCATCATATCAAGGAGACAAAGTTAGAAGACTCCAGATGTCGCCCCGCCAAAAGAAGTTAAATATTGCGCCTAAATATATGCCATGCTACAGCGGAAATGGACGACACGCCATTTCTTTAAATAAAATTTACTGCTGCTATATGTACATATGTATGTTTATACAAAACGTAAGCAAACAAAATTTTGCTTGCCAGTCTTCTGTTCTCTTTCATTGGAAGTTGAATTATTTTAATATCTATTGCAAAATTTTTTACATAAAATAAAATAACACGTTTTAATATACAACGCTTTTATAAATGGACTAAAAATTATAAAATAAAATAATGTAAAAAAAATATTTTTTAAAAACAAGCTTTTATTTAACCTGTACAATCAAAGGAATAAAATGAAGTAGTGTAACAAAAGATTTTTTAGCAATTAAATTTTGTCAAAAGTGCACTAAAGTGAATAAAATAAAATAAGTTAAGGTCTCGTTAAAGTTACTAAAAGCCATTTAGTGAAAGGAGTTATTCAAACTCTAATGAAAATTACTAACAATTTGTACTTCGTTTTTAAAAAAGCTTGTCGGCGAATTCAACGTACATGCATAATTGGTTAGGTATGTATGTATGCAGATATTTAAATGCCGGTTTGCTATTCGCGGTGGTTTGCTTCACAATACGCCAAATCTTGGAAAAGACCCGCGAGAAAAGGATCGACACTCACCACCTATTTGTCGACTTTAAAGCCGCTTTTGACAGCACTAAAAGGAGTTGCCTATACGCCGCTATGTCTGAATTTGGCATCCCCTCAAAACTCATACGGCTGTGTAAAATGTCGTTGAGCAAAACCACCAGCTCCGTCAGAATTGGGAAAGACCTCTCCGAGCCGTTCGCCACAAAACGGGGTTTCAGACAGGGTGACTCCCTTTCATGTGACTTCTTTAATCTGATGTTGGAGAAGATAATAAGAGCTGCAGAACTGAACCGCTCAGGAACAATTTACTACAAGAGCGTGCAATTGCTGGCTTAATTCGATGACATCGACATCATCGGTAACAAACACCGCGAAGTCTGTTCTGCCTTTTCCAAGTTGGATAGGGAAGCAAAGCGAATGGGTCTGGTGGTAAACGAGGACAAGACGAAGTATCTCCTGTCATCAAACAAACAGCCAACACATTCGCGCCTTGGCACCCACGTCACTGGTGACAGTTACAATTTCGAGAAAGTAAAGAATTTCGTTTACTTGGGAACCAGCATTAACACCGATAATAATGTCCGCATTGAAATCCAACGCAGAATCACTCTTGCCAACAAGTGCTACTTTGGACTGAGTAGGCAATTCAGGAGTAAAGTCCTCTCTCGACGTACGAAAAGCACGCTCTATAAGTCACTCATCATGCCCGTGCTGGTATATGGCGCAGAAGCATGGACAATGACAACATCCGATGAGGCGGCTCTTGGAGTCTTTGAGAGAAAGATTTTGCGGAAGATTTACGGGCCTTTACGCGTTGGCGACGGCGAGTACCCCAGACGATGGAACGATGAGCTGTATGAGCTTTACAACGACATGGACATAGTGCAGCGAATTAAATACAGCGGCTCCGCTGGCTTGGCCTTGTCGTTCGAATGGACACCGACGCTCCAGCTCTGAAAGTATTCAACTCGGAACCCGCTGGTGGTAGCAGAGGAAGAGGGAGGCCCCCACTGCGATGGAAAGATCAGGTGGAGAAGGACTTGGCTTCACTTGGCGTTTCCAATTGGCGTCAGTTGGCACAGAGGAGAAACGACTAGCGTGCTTTGCTGAACTCGGCCAAAATCGCTTAGGCGCAAAAAAAGAAGAAGAAGAAGAAAATTATGAATGTAAGTAACAGATAATGCTTTAAAACGCCAGAGTACTTGTTTTTAAAAATATTTTGGTATAAATAAAATATAGTACATAAAAAATAAAATTGTTATTCATTTTAACATGAGTGTACACATTATTGTACACAGAAGCCATAAATTATTTTATATTTATGACATATTTGAATAACAATAATTAGATGGTTCAATCTTCAGTGTTTAAATAGTCCAAGCATTCTATACTTTTAATTTTAAATTACTTTTAATTTGAAGTTCACTTCAAAATATTTTAATTAAAAGCCGGTTTCTCTCTTTGCGTCAGAAAGCAAACTTTATAATTAAGATCCTTTCAGTTATTTCGTTTGAGCGTGGTATTGAAAGAAAAAAAATTACATGGTTTTTCAAACTGTGGAAAATACCACTATCTAAGGACTGCATCTATATCAGAGTGGCGATTTAGCGCCAATTTGGCGATTTGTTTTCGATATTTGCACGTAAATATTTAGGAAATCACCACACACACAGAAAAGTGTTTGAACCAAAGATTGCGAGTTTCAGGGACCTGCAAATACCCTATCTGAATTTTAAAGAAAGCGAAGCAGCGGAAACTGAATATTTAAAGCTTTTAGCTTTCCCATGGAATAACTTTTTTCAGAACGGCATTCCATCTGACTCTGAAGAATTTTGGATAATTGCTTACGGAGTGAAAACCACAACAGGCAATAAAATGTTTGGAAATATAATTAAGTAGCCTTCATATTATTATCCTTGCCGCACTCAAATGCTTTTGTTGACCGCGTTTTTTTTCCGTAATGAATTTAACAAAAACTAAGATTCGAAATAATTCGAATAAAATGTTATGTGAAGGCTACTAGTTTCTGCTGCAAAACGTTTCCAATATCAAACAGTATGTTATCAAGGCTCAATATATGACAACAACACAAATGTAAATATTCAGACACGATAGGCGATTTTGAAGAAATTGTGGAAATAGCTGATCTCTCATTATTAAAGGTTTTTATTTTATCTTTTAGCGCCAAGCGCTTAAAAGCGGATCGTGCGCTTAATCAGTTAGTATGAGTTATAATAAATTTAATAATTCCGCAGTCCTATTGGAAATGTGTTGATACAAATATTTTTAAAAAGTATGCGTATTTTTAAAGAAAATTGTTTGTACATCACTATTATATAGAAGATTTGTGTTGTTTTTTATTACGCTGAAGGTATCATATTCGTTTTTTAAACTATATTATAACAACATCTAATTTTTTAAAATAAAAGATTGGTTAAGTCGATTTCATTAACTTTACTTAAAAAAATGGCGATTTTTTGCGAGTTTTTTCAGAAATTTTTAATTTCAGAAGAAATTAAATTAATTTTTTCATCTTCGCACAAACTTTTAAAGACTAAGAATTAGCTTAAAAGAATATCTAACTCTAATGTCAGTAAATTTTGAAAAAAAGAATTGTAAGTTATAGGCAAAAGCCATTCGAATATTAAAATTTGCTGTTTTATTTGTTTGCTGAGATAGCTAACAACACTCGACAAAAAACGTCATCCTTCTTTTTAACTAACTTAAGCTCCATCATATTATCGCAACTGGTATGTTTCTTGGACATATCAAATATTATTTGAAACATGTCAACTATAATTAAATTATTTTCTTCTTACTTTTTACAGTCAAGTTTAAGCAAGTTCCAACGTTATTTAAAAACCTTAAGAAAATCCTAAAGTATTTTGTTTGAATTGAAAATTCAGTACAAATCAGTGCAAATTTTGAGAAATCAGGACATTACCGTATTGATTGAAGAAATTAATAAAATCAGTACAAGAGTTGAAAAATCAGTACTGTACTGATAAAATCAGTACGTCTGGCAACCGTAGCTTTGTACCACGATTGTTTATTAGGAAAAATTGAATATTTTGTCTTTAACCCTTAATTTGGCAAGTTCTAAACTGTTAACCTCTGAATTCAGATATTAGTTTAATAAGAAACTAATAAAGTATAAAACTGATGGACTTGATGGATTCGTTTCTGAATTTTAGGCAAACTGTATCCAAATATTTTGTGCATAGCGGCTTTCTCGAATCTATGTAATAGAATGTAAGGGTCCATCTTATGCTTGATGACATTATTATATTTGAAAAAAAAACTTTTAGCTAGTGACGGTTGGGACAGTATTTTGTAAAGGGTCACTATTGAGGACACATAGTTCGTGAGGAAAATGAACACTACTAATTTGATATGAATATATATTAAAAGTACCTTATTTAAACAATGGGAAGCTAACGTATTTGTAAGTTATGTTAAAAAACATATCGTGCTGTGACGGGTAGGACGTCCAATAAGCATTTCTGTGAACGTTGCACATAGGGGTATTTAGCCGATTTATGCGGCCAAAATTATTTTTATGAATATTTCAACGCGAAATGTTTGGAAAATGCGTGTTTCGACATATAGAATTATAAATGTTAAAAATCAAGTAAATATAGGTTAAAAAATTTACAGAGTTGCCACCTGTTAAAAAATGTTGTTCAATTAGTTAAATGAATTGCTGAAATATGGTTATAAATGGAAATGGGTTTGAAAAGGGTTTATCTCTAAGGAACCTCCCATGGTTTAAAAAATCAAATTCAACTTTAATTAAAGGAATTAAAAAATTTAAATATGTATCACAGTATAGGTAAGAAATCGGTGTATACGAGGTGTAATTAATGCGGCAGTGTTACTCTTTTGTGAAAGAGTATCATGTTCTAAGCGAAAATTTGCGCGAACAAAATTTTCGCAACAAAAATTTCACAACAACATTTTCACACTCATCATTGGCAAATCAGAAGCAACATAAAAATTTTTACTGCGCAATTTCTGCAACATTTTAGAAAAGTTTCAGTTGAGCATCAGCAACATGTCGTCGGGAAAGCTACAAGTCTGCAATATTGCGGTAATTATTACGTAGCTCGAACGCGCCCAATGTAATAAAAGTACATTTTTGCATTAATAACAGTCTTATTTATTGTTAAGAGAATTTTATAAGTAGTAACTTGGAGTAAATTAGCGTCCTCAATTACTGAAATATCGGAGTTTTCGTATTTTCAACACATTGCTTTTCCATACCAAGGTTATTAAGTGCACCGAATTTGGTACAAATTGATAAATCGGTTACCAAGATATATATTTGTGGTCAAAAGTGCGCGGCGCCACGCCCATTATCCAAAAAATTATAATAATTTTATTTAATGCTAAGAGGTTATTCCAAGAATCGATTTAGAGTGTTTCTGTAAATTACCGTTATAAAGGAAGTGGGCGGGGTTATCGCCCAATTTCAAGAATTTTTAGCAGTCATGTTAGAAATAGCCTAGGCAAGGCTCATATCGAGTTTGGTACGAGTTAGTGAAGCGGATACTAAGATACAGAATTGCATCATAAGTTTAATAATAATTACATTCTAAATTTTTAGCAATTTGGATACAATATTTACTGAAATATCGTAGATTTATCTAAATTGACATTTATCTAAATTTAAAGGCTTGAATACCCAAAACATCACTTGTATGGGCATTAATTCATTGACGTATACTTGAAGCCTCAAAACAAATTTGGATCAATTTGCTGCATAACTTTTGAATTATAGGTGTTTAAATTAAAAATAATAATGAAAACAAGTGAATTTTTTAAGTAATTTCTAAGAGGGGCAAAATTAATTATGTCATAACTTTTGAAGCACACCATATTCTGACTTGAAATTTAATGGGCATTTAGCACTTATGTGTATACTTCATATGCAGTAGGTAAGAAAAGTGTGCATTACAAACACGTAACAACGTAATTTGAACCCAGATTTTTTTTTATTTTCTATTTCATGTTTATTCCTCGTCTAACTTTTGAAGCACTTGATTAAAATGAATTACACGTATACTAATCGATTTATTAAGAGAATACGAATAAAATGATATATAAAACATAGGTGTGCTCACAAATTTAAAAATTAAAAAATATTTTTTGGAGGTGTATCTATTTTTTAGATTTGCCCATATAACACAAATGTAAAGGAAAACAACATATATAACATAGTTGGGTTCGCCTTACTTTCCCTCAGATTTCTAACACGACCTAAAAGTCCTAGAAAACATGACTTTTGCTGCTATCTCGAAAACTATTTATTTTTTAAATTAAATGGATTCATATTCGGGTTCAGCGGCCTCAAATTCATCTAAAAATTTAATTTTAGTGTTAAAATAGATCTAAAGTAGTGTTACTATATACTAGTTGCGTTTTTAGATTTTTTTTAAATACATTTTTTAAGTTAGGAAATATCACTTATCTGCCATTTTCTGCGGGCAGTCTTTTCACACTATATTAGCCAAATTTCTAAGCTTTCAATTGAACAAAGAATAATAACGCGATCTCTCCCGGGGATACAACAAATTCCTTAATATTCAAAAAATTAACAAAGAAAATACTCGTTAAAAACTTGAACTTTTGCTTAATAAAATGATTAAAAAAAATTTACCCTTAAATGCATTGCGCTACTTTTTAAGAATATAATGCAGAAATCAAAATATTAACTTAAAACCGTCACGATCTTTCTAGAGAGCGAAAATTTATTTATAAGCCGCGTTAAGGCTGGTTTTCACTATGTCAAATTCAGTGGCATTTGCCGTCAAATAAGTGAAAACGCATTGTCAAATGGGATCAGAATGCGGTTTATGGATTGATTTGGATCAGAATAGGTATTTAGTCGTGAACATGCGCTGCGAAATCGGTTGTATGTCAGTTTTTGGCCCATAATATCATCGGCAGAGGTATGGATAAAGGAGATAAAGTTGTGTTAAAATATGTCGTCAAATTTTGGCGTCAAAATATGACATAGTGAAAACCAGTCGTTAGAATATTCTGTTTCCGATCAACGGTGAGCGTTCGCTGTGCAAGTTCGAAAAGTGAGGGGGACTGGGAAATATTATTTGGAATGTTCTCTATCAAAAGTGACAAATTTTTAAAGTTTTCTCCAAAATTTTGTCAAATTGGTTTTTGGCCGCCTAAATCGTTCAAATACCCCTATGGGCGCTGACAACTTTTCCATAAACGTAGTTTTGTATTAACTAGCCACTCTTTTAAAGTCGATTAATTTTACTTATTGGATAATTATTTTTGGCATTGTCACCTTCAATGCACGGAAAGGCCTTGTTAACGAGATAAAAAAATCTTTATCAGAGTCGCATTACGGTTGTGTTATAGCTGTAGAGATAACCATAAGGCCACGTGCAACGAAAGAAAATTGAAAACGCACAACTAGAACTGGCTGCTATAAACACTTTTTATAGATATTGTTATTAAAAGCTTTTAATATGAAATATCCATAAATGGGATTTTCAAATTTTAAAATGGGATAAACAGGACGTTTTTCAAAGCAGAATGGGATTTTCGCATCTTGGAGTTGGCAACACTGATGTGATACAGCGGAAGATTTGCAAAACAAAACTGTTGCTTTTGCCTCTGTACACATACGCATATATACATAAATCTGACATAGTTTATTTCGATGTTTTTTTCTGAGGCAAATATGGTTCTATTTGTATTACAAATCTATATATCTATGTATGTATATATAATCGTACAGAGAAAATTTACAATCAAATTAAGGCGCACGATCTGAAACTTTGCACAAACATTTCAGATTTAAGAATCATTTGATGTACATTCTTGCACGGAAAGACTGTTAAAATTTTACATTGAGCGATTTTAAAATGAAAAACTGAATCTCACACACGCATTCCCATTTTCAATTTCCGACAAGAACAATTTTGAACAATATAATTTCTTTATTTTTAATTTTGTAAAATTTTTAAATGCTAGAAAACTTAAAAACAATCCTGGCGGACGATCTGAGGGATCGGTCAATTTTACACTCTCGATAAATAAGCGTTTCAGAGAATCCGATTATTTTAGTATTCTGTTGCGGGTTAGAGAAGGGCGTGAAGTCTCGCCTTACTGAAAAACTGAGACAAGTAAGAAATAGTTAATACTTGTTACCAGTGTTGCCAGGTTTTGGGCGAGCCTATTCCCTCTTTGTCCATGTAATTTTATATATTTTTCCCATTTTTCATCTTAGGTTTTCCGGTTTTTCCCCTTTTTATATAACCCAGTTTTTAAAAATGGCAAATCAGTTTTTCTGCGTGTTTTATTTTTTATCAATAACCGAATTTTAACAACTCAGTCAATAACAATAACAATTCAATTAAGATGTAATATTATTAATATAAAACATACATTGCATCTAGATACTTATGCGTTATTTGTACATATCATTCGTGTGTAATTGTGATGCAATTTTGGAATCGCTGAATACTGTTTCCAACAGCACTGGTAAGTGATCAAATGCAAATCAAATGTGCTCCGTCGAAAACGCACATAGCTTTCTCTCCGCATTTTTAGCTTGATGTCCTACTGAACCATTAGTGAACTGCGAAATTTTCAGCTGGCGATTAGTTATCATGAATGACTTATATTTTTGCTCATGCTTTTGCGTTTTTGCATGTTTTTGCAATTGAGGTTTCTTAGGAAGAAGGCTTACTGCACATATTAGGTTCATTCCTTATCTTTTTGGACTAAAATCTGAAAAGTGTCAAAATGCCAGAGCGTATGCAAAATGCGCTCACTAAAAGAGAATAACAGCAAAAGTAAAGGAACGCAAAAAACCAAATTTTTAGTCCAAAGAATGGCAACAACAAAGCTAACGTCAAATAAGAATGGAAATGTATGTACAAAACACATTCACACAAGCACAAGCACAATAAACACTTACTATATCAATTATTTTTTGCCTCCTTCCAATTTGAATTCACTTTTTTACTTTTTAGATTATTCTCACTTTTTGCGTAATCTTTAATTTCCGTTAATTTAAATTCAGTTGAGTTTGACACTTTTCAGGATTTTGCCAGAAAAAATTCTTCTGACTAAATCTGACTACTTCGGACTAATGAGAGTCACTCTCACTGTGTGTTGCTCTCTCATTTTTGCTGTCATTTCCGAGTTAAGGAACGCTTTTTGGACTAAGTCTGACTACTTCGGACTTTTTCTGACTATTTCTGGGAGATAAGGAACGCTCCTATTGTGCAATATGCTGAACTTTGCAAACATTATAATGACATGAATCTGGTCCTTCTACATATCGACTGCTGAGTGGAAGATCGACTTCTCAGTTCGAAAACACTCAAAAAACTTTTCAAAAACGCCCTATTTCAGAATTTTATTGAAACAAACCCACTCTCAGGATTTGTTTGGAGAACGCCCTACCAGATTTCGGTTCAAAAACGCCATAACTCACTTGAAAATTTTCTTGAGATAGGGCGTTTTCGAACTGGCTGCCGAGATAGGTCGATCTTCCACTCAGCAGGGGATATGGTACTTTGAATTTGTTCGTGGTTACCGTTTCACTTATGCATAAAGAGTGAGCTTAGGCGCCGTCTAGAGTAGAAATTGAGCTCGCTTCATCAGTCTGAGCTTAAGCTCACTTTTTATGCATTTGTACATGTTTCGTAGGCAAACATGTCCATCGAAAAGCTTGCGCAGTGCACTTAGGGCCGGGTTCACCATATCTGGTTATTAATAACCCCCAGTTAAACACCGTTGCGGACGTTACTGACTCCATGCTTATGACATACCGAATTAAAAGGAAGGAGATTACTGGCGTAAGCATTTAGAAATGTCTTATACATTTACTTAAAAAAGTGCGGCGAGGCACGCGTGTTCAGTTATTCTTTGCAAGGGCCACATACTTAATGGATTGCATATTTTGGTACACATGTGCTTATGTTTAATCGTTTCAGAACGTAAATATTGTATGTATTTCTTGAAATAGTAATATGCTTTTCCGGATTGCTTAGTTACTCGATTTCCGCATACTCGGTAAGTAGATAGTAGTATGACCCCATACATTAAATCTACATTACAAGAGTACAACCATTTGTAACATTAACAACAAACAATAAAATATGGGAGATTGGCAAGGCGCGCAGTTTATCAAGAAAGACATGGAATGAAGCGAGCAAGCAGACGACAGGAGCTGCAGACAACAAGAATGAAGAAGCGAAAATCACAAGCGCAGACGGTTCAGCGGCAAGTTCATTGTTATGTATGAATGTGTGTACGTATTTAGCAAGAGACTGTTTGTTGGCCGGACATTTTAGACATTACACATCACTTGCAATTAGTGGCTAATCGATATGTGGCTTTCAAAAACATAGCTGAACACATAATTACATACAAACACACACAAATATGTATGTAAGAAATATTTGAAGCAGCGACACAATCAACCAGGCGCCTGTGGAAAGTGGGTGGTATCACATGGTAATGTTGGTGGTCGTTGTTCGTTAACTGTTTGATTGGTGAGCGACTGCCAAGTTTGTTGATTATATTTGTTGGGCTTTTGGTTAAAATGTTGCTGCGTCAAGTACATATACTTTTCCCTCTATTATTAGTGCTGGTGGCGTATATGGGCTCAAAGTTGTGGCTACAATATACACACATATCTACATGCCTATGTTTCTAAATGAATTTATATACATAAATATGCTTGTTAGTGAATATACAAACATGTACATAAATATGTATGTATGTGTGTATGTGAAATAATTTCACTACGTTCATATCCTTGAAAATTTGATGCCAAAGCAATGAGCCCATAGAGTTCCTTTATGCCATTAGTTTGCAAGCGACTAAACAACAATTGTTGCCTTAATATTGCTAATGCAACAAATCACCCAGGTACATACATACATACATACATACAACACAAAGTCAAAGCAATTTGTATTTAGTATTTCTATATACAAATATGTATGTATAAAACATGTATAAATGTATGTCAAGAGAGGGAGAAAACATTTTCTGGCATGTGTCCAGAGTTCAGCCATTGGTTTTGAATGGCACTATCCTTGAAGTCGATGTCTGACCACAAAGTAAAATCTTAATTAAGATTGATACATTTATTCAGCTGCATACCTACATATTTATGTTGGAATAGGAATGTGAGCAAACTATATATGCATGTAAGTACTTAGTAAAGTTTGCACGAATGAATATTGCTGGCATATATTCTCTCGGAAGGCGTGCGCAGTACCAAAATTAATGACGCTAAAGTTTCAATTACTTTCAAGCTTAAATTCTACATAAAACGTCTAAGAAATATCTGTGAATTTGCGAAATTCCTCATGGTTGCCTATTAGAAGCTCAAAATGCAAGCCCTCATACAAAAGTACTTCGCGGGAGGTGTTTCTCGTCATCGACGTAGCTTTTAACAATGTTCTTCTGCGGGAAACTGTCATATCTTTAGTTAATCTGGGGGATCTGGGGGACCAGGGGGTTAAGAATACATATTTAAATACCGCATGATCTGCGATAATACTGGTCCACTGGTAAACAGTTATACGCTACAGGGTGCTTTTCTCATACCCTTTCTTTGCATTATGGTCGTAAACGACTTGCTTGAGGAGGTGTACATGAAAGGCTGATGGGAGGTTGTCTATGCGGATTTTGGCCCACTTTTATGGCGTGTTCGTTTCTACAAAAAATCTTGCCTTCTCATCGCCCTCTTCTTAATGTTTGTGCGTAGAAGGCAAAGAGAAGGTTGCATGTTTCGGTAGAAACGAAATCAGCCTTCGTTTTTTTTTTTTTGTATAATATGTATTTATTTATCTTTCTTTCGAAACAAACAATAAGTATTCAACTCTTACAAACTACCATTAAACTTAAAATTTCACCGGCAATGCGGAAACATTTTTTGTTTTTTTCTTTTACATATATATTTATTGCAGTTGTTGCGGCTGTCGGAATGGACAAGATTCCGAGCAGCAGGATTGCTGGATATCGTGCTGGGCAGGCGGTCTGTAAAGACGAGTTCCAGAGCCGAACTGCATTCGCTTCGCTATATTTAACTAATTAACTAATTACAATCCAGTAGGCTATATTCGGCCGAAAAGGACTAGTTTCCGAGCCGCATGGACACTGGTGTTGGGTAGTCGGTCTGAAAGGAAGAGTTCCAGAACCGAAATTGATAAATTGAGGATATCGATGTCGGATGTCTTTCGCTAGTCGATTTGGATGGTTCAATAACAATGCTGAGTAACTTGTTCTTAGCCCCCTTATGTCTTCATACACCGTATTTACATTTTGATCTTTGTGGATTTGTCGTATTTTTTATGCACCACGGTGTTCCGCATATAGCGCGTAAAATTTTTGACTGCAGTCTTTAAAGTCTGTTCAAAATGGAATTGCACGCTGTGCCCCAAAGCACGACATGTGCAACATGGTTAATCATCATATTAAAAATCAGCGTCTTGTTATCTAGGCTTAATTTAGATTTGTGTCCTATAACCCATTGAAGGATTGCTTGTTTTAATTTTGCTTGAGGAATTTTGTTTTCTATATGCTTTTTCCAGGTAAGTCTCCTACCTAATGTAATCCCAAGGTACTTGACACTATCTTTTTTTAGTATAGCTTTATGTTTATTTTTAGTGATGGACAAGTTTCTTTCTTCAAAGTAAATGCTGTTTGAACACACTTTCTCTCGTCAGCCTTTAGCTTCCAAGGACCTAGCCATAGCTCTTACTTTTTCAAATATTCTTGCAGCTTGTAAAAAGCCTCTTTAGGGTCTGAACTATTGCTTGGGATAGCTGTGTCATGCGCAAATGTTGAAATGGTTAGAGTTTCATCAGTTGACAAATCACGAGTGTATATTACGTACAATATGGATATTGGAAAACTGCCTTGAGGGACACCTGCATATATAGGGTGCCTTTCCGTTCTATAGGAGATTTCCAAAAATACACCGGTGCATTGTTTCTTCCCTTCGAAGGCTTTTCTAATACAAGAAACAATTCTATGAAAACCAAACTCATTTGGTGGTATTATTTAGTTACTTGTTAGAGAGGGTAGTAATTTTTTCAAATAGAAGTTTTTCAAATATTTTGGAAAATACAGCAATCAAGCTAAGGGGCCAATATGAATTTACTACCGTCGGATCTTTGCCTGCCTTTGGCAGCATAATTATTTCTGAAAGTTTCCATAAGATGGCGAAGTGCCCCAACTTAAGCATAATATTAAAAATATGTGACAAAAAACGTACAGCAGTTAGGGGATGCTCTTTTATAATTTCACCTGTAATCCTATCGTAACCAGGGGCTTTATTCTTCTGAATGTCATCCACAATGGTGTTAATTAGAACTTTCCTTTTAAACCGGAGCGGATTTGTGGTGAGGCTACTGAGTTATTTTAAGTAATTCGACTACTATACAGGTGTAAATCGTTTTCAAAAGTATTTTCAAGCAAATCTTCTTAAATCTATTTCGTCTAATATTGTGATACATATGTACTTCAATTCACTGATGAATTAAGTTGAATTTGATTTTTCAAACGCGTGGAAACCCATTGAACACCTGTTAATAATTCATCCAACTTATTAAATAATTTGAATGCCACTTTCTAAATACGTGGCAACCCTATTCAAACATTATAAATGTCTAACCTAAAGATTTATTAACGTGGTTTCGCTTTCGAGTTAATTAAACTCGAATTTTTTAAAAGGGTGGCAGGCTTCTTCAAAAGTAGTAGCTAAAACCTACTTAAACAACCTTTGTCTGACATTGTAGTACGTATTTTAATTTACTATTGAATTAAGCTGAACATGTGGCAAACCTCTTAATATGGTTCGGAAATAAAGCCGTGTCAAAACTATTTCGATAAATACCAATATTTTAGTAATTCATGTAACTTATTAAGTAATTTGAATTTAACTTTTTAAACGGGTGGCAACCCTCTTTGAATACCTCAAAAATAATTAAGTGTTAATAATAAAGATTTCTTAATACTCTTTTGTTTAGCATATTTTATTGTGTATAAGTTAACTAAATTCGACTTTTAAAACATTTACAAACTACTACGTTCTTAAACCTTCCCGTCTGATGCCCATACATATTTCTATTACCTAATTCCTTTAATTCAAATTGGATATAATTTTTTTTAAAAGGTGGCATCCCTCCCCCAGTTATGTTATGAAACAAAGCTTTTCAAACCCATTTCGACTGATACGCATTTTGTTATAATTAGTTTAACTTTTTAAACAATTTTAACTTAATTTTTTAAAGGTGGCAACCCTTTTCGAAATCGTTAAGCCTTACTGCACATCTAAATTCTGATCCCTTTAATTTGACAACTCACTTTTGAAAATCGAACGAACGGTACGGATCTGACGTTAATAATTATTAAATAATTTGAATTTAGTTGTTCAACAGGTTTTCCACCTGTTCGAAAAGATAAATCTCCCTGTAGTCAAATGTACAAGTTGTAAA
>NW_023458557.1:58679929-58718522 GCF_013731165.1 Rhagoletis pomonella
GAGAGAGTTTCCAAATTATTGAAAAAATTTCAATTTTCATCCTTTTGGAGTTTTATTTTGCAGCCTTCAGAAAAGGATATTTTTATTTGAAACTATAAAACTTCTCAAATTTAATGGTTTTTCAGCTTTTCTGAAGCAATTTCTTCAAAACTATCCAGCGAGCCGGCATAGAATATGGAAAAATCGCCAAATTATAATTTCAAAACAAGCTCCTCTATGAAGAAAATTATTCGATAAATTTAGGTTAATATCCCGTTGGTAATTATTTTCTGATCTTTTGGGTCAGGCTTCAAATAACTCAGGTATATTTTTCTAACGAGACAGAACTATAGGTTTGCCAATGAAATGCCTTCAACCGTCAAAAATAAATACATTTTAATATTGTAGGAAAGAACCCATTACAATTAGGACTAGAAATGGGTCATACCGACATTACATTTAAAGGTCTCATTCCGACGTTTCTCGGATTTTTACCGACGGTTACGATATTTATCACTACTTAAAACTCACATAGCTTTCAAACTGATTTTAAATGTACATAAAGCCCCGATCTCTATGAAATTAGTAGTGTGGGTACCGCGGATTCCTCCCATTATCCTGCGCCCATCTCTAATTAGCACTTCATCTATTAACGTGGCTATTCTGTCACACCCTATTTTAATTAAGTAACTCCTTACAATCAAAATAAAGAACAACTTTTTTAGGCAAGTACTGATATTAAAACTTTAAAAGTATACAAAGTGTTACTAAAATGGTTGAAAAAAGATACATTTTAATTAATTCTGGCAAAATTTTCTGAGGGCTTGCATCCAAATACAAAGAACTTACGTCAGTCAAAAGACAATAAACTACACAAAAGCATTTTCACATTTTGTCAAAACAAGAAAGAGACTAAGTCTAAGTTACAAATTGTTTTAACATTTTTTGGGAGCAACCTAAAAATAAGCTGAGTAAATAGACACGCGTTATGGCTTTTAAATGGTGCTGATAAGATAAAGTGCTGATTTTCTATGAGTAGGAAACTGTAATACTTAAATTAAAAATTTTGTGATGCACACAACAAATTAATAGATGAGACGAAAGAAGAAAAACAACAACTCGGAACATAAATGGGAACAATAAGAAACCGAACAAAATAATACGCATAAGATGAAGAGAAGGGAAAATATTAACCAACGGAATGGAAAGGAGATGAAAAGCTATGAATGCGGAAAGACAAAAATTGACAGTTTCATGATGCTTTTTAATTACAAAGAAGCACGGAGCAGCGCAGTTTATGGGCAAGAAAAAGTTGTGAGGGAGTTGATAGAAGAAAAATTAAATTTAAAGGTGTGTCTTGCAACGGCTAGAAAATGTAGAACCAAGGTATACCATTGAGCCCGATTCTGATGTATAATTTTTGGTTTTTTTCGCTTTGTAGTGCAAAATATTTATGAAAAAAGGTATAAGGAAGCAAAGGGGAGGAAAGAGGTACGAGCGGGTGAGGAATGCTGCTGCATAATTCAACATTTTTTTTCATAAATACATTTTAATTTCAACTCACAGTTGACTGAGCACATAACACTCAAACGCTGGCCTCTTTCTTACAAAACTTTTCGGCTTCCTTGGCGTCGTGGTCGCTTGAATGGAGAAGGAGGCCGAAGCATGGAAATGTAAGAACAATTTTGTCACTTTTATTTGCACAGATAAAGGATTTTGAGAAAAAAGGTACAGCTATTAAAGTCTAGGCTTGACGACAAGCCACAAGATGCTACGAGTAGATAGAAGGAGAAGCAGCAGCGACAGCCGGAAATAAAAAATTGCAATAGCACGTTACGCCAAAGAAATATTAAAAGAGAACTTTTGGCACGACAGCAAAGGGATGAAGTGGACAAATAAAATGAATTCAAATAAAAAGTGTCTTTGAAACAACGGGACCCAAAGAAAAATCATAAAGAAAGAAATATACAAATTATGCAGCAAATTGTACTTATATTTGGTCATTAAATAAATACGAGCGACCCGAAACGTGGAGGGGTGAACTAAAAAAAGGTAATCGAAAAGAACTTGGCAAATAAATGGAGAAATGTGACAATGAAAGTTGGCTTATGGCGTCGACCGGTCTAAAGAAAAATCGTCATCAAGGGACAGTGCACAAAGCATAGCGAATGCGCAATTCAAGAGCAAGTTTTTTAATAAATTACCATTCTGAAGGTAAATAGAAAAGAGCATAAAAAGCATGTTGGTCGGCGGCGCTTGTGGGGTTAATTGCACAAAAGCTGGTGGTGATTTCTCTGAAGTTTTATAGGCTAACAAAGTTATGTTGTGGGCGTCTAAAGGAGTTTTCTGTACGCACAGCTGTTGAAATGCTATTCACACTTCATTTGCGATTTCTCGTGTGGCATGGCACGCTCCTCTTGCGATAAAAAAAGGACGCGCAGAAAATTTGTGTTTTATAGGTTTAGGTGTATGTATGTATGTTTATTTGAGTACATTCCACAAACCGGCTGCTAATTATTATTTTGCAAACAAGTAAAAAGCAAATTTATATTAGCCACAAACAAAACGTTGCTTACTTAAGGATTGTTGCATATTTACTGAGTAAGACAGTACTTTAAAGTAAATGTTTATGTTAATGGAGAACATCGTACTAAATATAACATTCGAAAAAATTAAAAGTGTACTTTCCTGCTTCTTTTCCTTTCTTCGACTAAAGTCCTCCTGGGAATACAAAAGTAATATTATTACACCGTGCGACAAAAAGAAAGAAATTTCGAAATACACTTATCAATCAATATACTTACGAAACTATTAGCCAAATATAGTAAAATTACGTGTTTAGTTTCTCTTTCTGACATCAGGATTTTTTTTAAAGAGCTTTGTAGTTTCAAAGATCTGATTAATTCCAAAAATTACTGTTTAAAAATTCAGTACAATCTAGAATAATAATAAGGGTACCAAATGAAAGCTTAAAATCATTTAAATTTGAAAAAAGCTAAAATTTATTGATTCACAAGCAGGAGTAGGGATCAAAAATGCCTTTTTAATTAATTTTATTTTTTTAAAGCTTATAAAGTTAGAAAGATGAAATTCGGGTATGTGATCGCGTTTATATTAGTCCTTAACATATAATTTTTTCAAAAATAAGCATGGCAAATTTTGAAGGTTACTTAAGGATAAAATTTTAAAGGAGCATCTTTAATACTTAATCGTCCTTGTGCACCAAAATGTTTGATCTGCTTTAATTCTAAAGATTTTTATACCTTTCATGAGCATGAAATGGTATTATAACTTTGGTCCGATGTTTGTAAGTACCAGAATAAGAAGAAATAGACCCATTAAAATGTATACTTATATGATCAGATCGTCGAGCTGAGTTGATTTATCCATGTCCGTCTGTCCGTCTGTCCGTCTGTCTGTCTGTTTGTATGCAATCTAGTCTCTCAGTTTTAGAGATATCCGGATCAAATTTGGTAGGTGGGTGTATTTTTATAATGTATTAATCATTTGTCGGAACCGGAAGAATCGGACCACTTTAACATATAGCTCCATAACTTCTCCATTTATGCAGCTACGAACATGAAATTTTGCAGCACTTGCACCCATTATCAACAGAATGCTTACGAAGAAAATTACAAAGATCGGTTCACTACAACCTATAGCTCCCATACAACTGATTGTTCAGCTATAAAATTTTTCGTTATAACTCCTCCATTTATATAGCTGGGAACAGGAAATTCCGCACTGTTTTCAATAATTATCAACAGAAAACTTACAGTGAAAATTAAAAAGATCGGATAACTATAACCTATAGCTCCCATACAACTGATTGTTCAGATATGAGGTTTTTCGTTATAATTCATCCATTTATGTAGCTAGGCACATGAAATTTTGCACTGTGGTCACTCATTATCAGCAGAAGACTTACAGTGAAAATAACGAAGATCGGGTCACTATAGCCTGCAGCCCCTATACAACTGATTGTTCAGATATGAGGAACATGAAATTTCGCACCATTTTCACTCATTATTAACAGAATACTTACAGTGAAAATAACAACCCTGCAAAAAATGCGACTAATCCGGGATGACTCCGGGAGCAATCGCAAAGGAGCATGCGACTAATACCACTTTTGATCTCTTTATATGGAATGAACTGTTCGCTTTTGTTCGAGCATGTCCTATGAAGAGACTAATTGTTCACCTTTATACCCGAAAGGGTATAAAAAGCGACTAGTCACTTTTAAAAAATAAAAATAAAAATTTCCGCCAGCTGAGATTCGAACCGGGGTGCTCCGTTTTGTTAGGCGAATACTCTCTCTGTGTGCCAACGCCGCACATGAAATTTCATTGACTAAGAGCGTACATATCATTAAATCGTTAATAGTACCCGTTAGAGATGAGTTGGGGACTAATTGATCTCCAATTATACCCATAAGGGATGAGTCGAGACTAATTGACCTCCATTAGTACCCGTATGAGACTAGTTGCGACTAATTAATGCCCAATTGTACCCGATTGAGAGTAATCTCGGAATACTCTCTTTAGAGATTAGTCGCACAATTTTTTGCAGGGAAGGATCGGGTGACTACAACATATATATTCCATACATCTGATTGTTCAGATATGGATTTTACTGTAAAACTCCTTTATTCGAACAGCTAAAACCGCTAAATTTCGTAAGATATTTTATAAATAATAATACAAAGTCTACTGAGAAAATCGTCAAAATCTATGCTGTATAAGCTTTATCTCCTATAGCACTGATTGTTCAGATACCAGTTTTTGCGATATATCTCCTTTATGTAGGAAACTAAATCCAATAAATTGTGTTACCGGTTTACATACCGATCACATAGCACTGAAAATCACTTAGATTGGTGCCATATAAAGTATATCTTCCATACCTCTGATTGTTTAGATGCGATTTTTTATATAAGTATGTAACTCCTCTATCGATGTATGCAGATGTATTCAAAATCAGTAACCTGTCAAACTATAATGTTCATGAAAGGTATGAAGCCTTCGGCATAGCCGAAGACAGCGCTGCTCTTACTTGTTTTTTTTTAATTTGATACCCATATGGTTTTTGTGCTTTGCACTGAGTTTTTGAAATATTTGTTTGAAGTAGTCATGTTTCTCAAAATTCAAGTCTTTAAAAAAAATCCTGACGTCAGAGACAAAAACCAAAATCGCAATTTAACTACATTTGGCCCATGGTTTCGCGGATATATTGATTTCTTTGAGTGTAAAATTGACTGTCGCGCGGTATTATTTTTGGACTTTTCAAATATTTGATCGGAAGAAACGTGAGTATATTTTATAGGACAATTGCCACTTGATATATTAAAATCAGTTGTAATGTAGAATGTAACAGCACATGACATCTAAGTCATTTTTTGGATACTAAAGATGTTTTTTGATTTTGACATACAAAGAAATCATTAATGCTGAGGTAACGCAGGGCACTATTACGTAGTCCTTCCTGGCATTTTAAGCGATAATCAGCTTCTCGAGTATATTTTATCTTGTGTGCTAACATTCTGAATGCGAAGACACAAGAAAAATAGAAAACGTGTGGATTGTCCTCATTATAGAAATCGATATTTAGGCAGTGGTTAAGTAACGGCTGCCCTTCGTACCAAATTTGATAGTGTTCGTCTTTGTCTGCCCGTTATCCTTTTATCTGACAAAATATTTTTTTTTTTGCACTTTTATTTGATTAAAAGAACAATCAAGGCGAACATATATAAGGTGGTGTTGATTCATCAGCTGATTCAAGGCGAATTGAGCTGTTTGGTGCGTGATTGTCAAAATGAATAGTTTTGTTAACATTCTGTTTGTTTAATTTCGCAAGTCAAATTTTTATTGTGATTGATGAAAAATAATTTGTGTAATTTAATTTTGTGATTCGAAAATAAAAATTAATCAAAGAAAAAATGGGAAAGTGTGCATTGTGTAGTAAGCGAGTCAAGCGGGGACAAGGGCCGTTTTTCCAAGTTCCACGCGAGGAACTAACGCGGGTGTCGTGGAGCAGAGTTTGTCACAAGCAGTTTAAGCCAAGTGACGTTATATGTGGTGATAACTTCTCTAGTTCCAACATTATTTACGTCGGGAAGAGGGCACATTTGTTGCCGGAAGCAGTCCCACATCCTCCACCTTTGCCTGCTGAGATCGCCAATATTTTCCCCACTGCTGGCAATTTACCGTCATTCAGCTTAAAAAAAGTGGTTTCACTTAATGACGTATATCCTACGAACCAATTGAATATTTGTAATACGAGATACGCGAAATGAAATCAAATAAAATTCTCCATAAACCGTATATACGTCACTTTCGATAGCCCTGATAGTTTCTGAGAAATTAATTAATCATTTCTGACATCTCTTGCTTTCAATGCAAACACTCTACCTAATCAAGTGTACGTGGCGTATGAGTAACACTCTTTTCTGCTGATATTTCATAAACAAATCCTTGCGCATTTTTTCCCCTATCTCAGAATTTGGTTGAAGAACGCCATATCTCAAACGAAAATGTGCTGCGATAAGACGTTTTCGAACTGGCCGCCGGGATGGGTCGATCCCTCAGCCATCGATATTTTTATAGTTTTGTAAAAAATTTTCTCATTTAACAGCTAGACACATCAGCATGCACTTGGTAGCACGTCACACGGACCTTAGTAGACTAGCGGCACCACCGCCACACGCACGGTGATACATCAGCACCACCAGCACGCACTCGGTGGCACAGCAGCACCACCACGCACTCCGACTCTTAGTAGAGTAGACCAGCAGCACCACCGCCACACGAAGGGTGATACATCAGCACCACCAGCATTTTAATTAACATTTCGAGCCCTAACAGCCAAAATAACAAAGAAATTCATATATGAATATATGTGTATATATACAAATTTATATTTAAATTTCTCACCCTTGTAACTTTTTTCTCACACTTAATTTTCTAATAATCTTAAAAAATATACATATCGATGGTCCTTAGTAATAACGACACAATTCAACATTAAAAAAATAAAAACTGTTACTACTCTTAAGTGGCTTATGTGTCTAATCCTTGTCGAGTCCATGTCAAATCTTGTGTACTTACTTTAGTAATCCTTACTGCTTACTTTAGTAAGGGATGGAAATGGATTAGACAAGGATTAGATACAAGAGCCACTTAACAGTAGTAACAATTTTTATTTTTTGAATTTTGAATTGTGTCTATATTGCACAGGACCATCGATATGTACATATAATCATGTAAAAATGCTCTGTACTTTTCTGTAAAAATATACACACTTAAAATATGTAAGTATGATTATTAAAATCACAAATCGGTTAAACGCGCGATTTCATAATTTACTTGAAATTTTATTTTAGTTTAGTAAATATGTAATTGAAATATACGTAAAATTATGCATGTCATAAAAATTATTCTCATCAACTTTCTTGTGTACATTTTGAATGCGCTTTTTTGGTGACAGGTAATAAGATCAACGGAAATAAGGTCAATTGACTTTATTTCCCACCCTGGTGCGAAATAAAGTCAATTGACATTATTACCTTTTTAAAAACGAAATAAAATCCATTGACATTATTTCTCTTTCAAACATTAAATTTGGTTAGCTTCGCAGCGGCCCGCGTCAGCGCGCCACATCGCGCGACCGGCGCGCACACCACGTCACGCTACGCCGCGGACCCCCAGATATATGCTAATTTAAAACACAGAATTCTTTCAGTGTTCCTCCGGAATTTTTGGACATGGACTGTTTCATCAATTTAATAGTGTTTGTGGAAACGAAAAATGTTTTGCAAGTTATGGATCATTTCTACACTCTTTCTTCAAATATTTATCATATTCCAGCTGTACGCAGGTGTTTAGTTTTTCGCATCGTGTTTTTACATATTCGTAATTTAAATTTTTTTAATAAAATCAATTGGTGGTAGTTCATGATTGTGCGTGGATTAATATCAAACACTGAGGATTTGGCATCTATTAAAAAACAACACTTACGGGGCAATGTTTATTGTAAGAACAACATTTTTTTTCTATGAATCGACATACTTTAAGCATTGTTGACGCTATTTCCATTTGAATGAGGAAATAGCGTCAATGACTTTATTTCCGAATTTTTGTTGACTTTATTTCGCTTTTGAAAAGGTAATAATGTCAATTATTTCCATTGACCTTATTACCTGTCTAACGAACGAAAGCAAAAACGGGATATGTTATCATTTGTTATAGAAAATACGACGTACATGCTTTAGGAAAAGATCACCGTGTACAGCAAGTGTGCTCTTATTGCTTTCGATGAACAGTAATATTTCTTTAATTGGCCAATCCCCGGGATGTGAACATAGTGGAGATAAAGAGTTCAGTGACGATGCCGATGCAGTTGGTGGTGCTGCAGGCGGAAAACCCACTGCACCTGCAGCGACTGCCGCTGTCGATTAAGCCGGCTGGGAAATGCTAAATGGTATCGACACCGACGTAGGCAAGGATACGCTTGACTAGAGTGTCGATTGCGTCTTATGTATATATGGTGGATCACTGTTAACAACACTTGATTGTTCCGGATTCACTTCGGCTACAAGGGCAGCAACATATTTCGCATTTGATTTTGATGAATTCACAACACTAAATGCGGAGTTTGGGATCTGTTTTGAGTCATCTTAATTGTTGAGATGATGCAGACGAATCTGGCGCGCTGGTTGCGCTTGTGAAGCAGTCGATGTACCATTTGTGTTTGGGTCAACCTTAATTTGCACTGGTACTAATTTTTTTTAATTGATAATTTATGATCTCCATCGGGTTTAGGAATGCTACCAACAACCGCAACCATAAGAGGCGCAGAAGATGAGCCCACCATTTGTGACGAAGTAGTTGTTGATGCGTGTATTTAATGTTTGATAATGTGAGACTTCTCGGCCAATAAAACGAGTGCTTTGCGATTCTCAGGAGTAACTGGTGGCGTAAGAGGTGTTGAATTTTGCAACAATAGTCAAGGCGCATTTCTCATATTCGTCCGTACGTGTAGTGCATGTTTCGATGAATTGTGCTGGGATTTTAACTTAAGGGATTTTAGATTAAAAAGTCATTTACTAGATACATATGTATGTATGTTTTTTTCTAATGCTGCTCATATTGGCGCACTTACAGTGGAATTTTCCTGCTGCTGGCACAATGTGAACATCACCTTCTAGCACAAATACTAGTTTCGAAAGCTGTTGTGTTTCTGTGCTGGCAGCCAGAACTTCTTGCAAACATAATTTCGCCAAGGTTTGACGACCATTGAAGGTAACTTAGAGCTGTTTAGGAACGGTGCAGCATGCACTCCACCAGCTTCACTGGTACTTACCCCCTAATAATTGCTAATTTGGAGAATTTCGATCAGCTGCTCATAATATGGGGAGAAAGTTTAATTCCTGAAATCGAAAATCATCTGAAAATATTCAAATGCAAGTAAAATAAGTAACAATTTTCCTTTTATAAAATTTCGCCTATGAATTTTGACAAAGACAAATTCGCCTTGATTTTGACAATGGCCCGCTCAAAGCAAAAACAAAATACAAGTAATTGTTGTATTTGTTGAATCGATACCACCTCATATGTATTCGCCTTGAGAACAATACTGATAAAAATAAAATATTTCACACAAACAGGGTTGAAATTTTGAAATTCGTGCCCGTACTTTGTTTGTAAGTAAATATTAGTGACATTGTGCTACTATGATTGCACGGCCGAGTAATCATAGTCAACTTATGTAAAATAGTCCAAAAATTATAGCCGCACCAAATTTTGACATATTTTAAATATTATTTTTGTTGCTATTTAATTCTGGTTAGGTTTTCGTAGTTCATTCTTTAACAACAGCCATATAAATATAAGTTTAAAAGCAGTGCCACACGATTGGGTATTTGCCGAAATTTTGTTCGTATCCCAATTGTGTGAATACCCAAATATTTTTCTTTATCAGATTTTAAAACGTTAAGTTTTAAGCTAGTTTAAAACATACATAAAAACATCAATCATATAATTAATAGTTTTCGTACTTTTCAAAAGTTTTATTTGCAACATAATGCCCCTTATCGTCCGAATTTTTTCATCCGCCCGTAGTGAATAAACGGAAATGAAAAGTGAACCGGTTCGGAGAAAATGAACTCATAATAAAGCTGAAGGCTGAATACATTTGAGGTAAATATAAGTTTTTTTTTTTAATTTTGGTTTCGGAAATGATCGTTCAGCAGCACAAGAATTGCCTACGCACTGTGCTAAGTTCGCCTTATAAACTGTTGTTGCTCTTTCCACTTTTTTAATGTGAGCCAACTACAATCAAGCCCAGCTATTCCAGTGCTATTTAAACTTAATCATGTGGTTCAGAATGTTTAACTTTTAGGTGTGCTCGTCCTTAAGTTATTTGTTTTTGTTATTTATGGCCTTATAACAATTATATTCAACAATTTTTATTGAGCTTGAGGTCGTTATTAATGAAAAACTATTGTGGAAAAGCAACAACAATTTGACAAAATGGTAGAAGTGATAACTATTTCGGAAATCACCACATTTCCTCATTAGACTTCTTCAGCGGGATTCGAACCGACGATCCCAGCTGACTCAGCCAGTTGCCTACGCACTGTGCTAAGTTCGCTCTAAAAACTGTGGTTGCTTTTTCCACTTTTTTCATGTGAGCCAACAACAATCAAGCGCAGCTATTCCAGTGCTATTTAAACCTGATCATGTGGTTGTTTGTTTTGTTGGTTTTTGTTTATAATTATATTTAAGAATATCTATCTTTTAGGTGTGCTGACATAGAAAAATCGAAAATGACTATGTTTCAAATAATAGTTGCGTTTGTTTACTCATTTCCAGTAAAATCCAGTAAGAGATTTTACGAATTTTCATGTTTTGGCGTTTTCGTACGCAAAAACTTGCAAAGTAGGGGAAATTGAGGGAGCGAAAAATTACAGTGGAAGTTGCAAGTTTTTACTGGATTTTACTGGATAAATTTTTACTTGTAAGAATTTGCCAGTACGAAAACCAGCTGATCGCATGTTGCTGGATGAAATTTAAACTAATAAGGAAACTGTTTGTGGGTTTTTATTGTGGAAATTCACAAAATAAACATATTTAAATATAAAATATATTGTTTTATTAGGAATATGCTGCGAATAAACAACCAATTCATCAGCTGTTCATGAAACTTGCAAATTATTACTGGAATAGCGTTCGCGTACTTTTTTGTAAAGTTTTTCTATGAGAGCGAATTCTTAGAAATAAAGTTACTGGAGAGTTGCTGGCAAGTTACTGGATAATTTGTAAGCAAACACAACTAATGTTGTTCTTAGGGCCGTTTTCTCAAGTAAAGGTTGCATAAAAATTTATGATTGTGTCTAAAGTAAAGCATTTTCTTATCGGGGTTCAATTGTTTACAACCAAGAAACATACATACGTCAAAAACTGATAATAGAAATGCTTCACTTTAGCCAAAGCTTTATTTTTAATCCAACTTTAGTTATAAACTGAGCGTTAAAGTTTAAGGTTACTTCAGAAAACGACCTTTAGTGTATTAATTGCTACCCGATTTCTTGTATTGAAACTATCACTTACAGCGCTCTTACTATTTGTATATGTAAATGCTACTTATTTGTATCTACTCGTATGTACAATATATTAGAACGTACCGCAAAAGTGGCATTTACATATGCAAATATATATCGTGTAAGAGCATACTAATTCAGCCTCTACCATTTTCTCATGCAGGTGAACTGCACCTGAATGTAAGAGTTGGCTTCACTTATGATATTTATAATCGTACTACGTCCCGAAGACATTACTTTCCCAGTCTTTACTCTCTGATTCCTATTCCTGGCCAAACAGCGACTTCCTTCGTGTATGAAAGAGAGTTTCCTTTAGGATAACATTTCGGGCTCCTGTAACTTCTAGTAACATATCATCGCCATATACGTATAGACACTCTGTCTGACTTGCTTTTGAGTCCAAATGATATACAGTTCAGCTCTACTGCCTTGAAATTCCTTTATTACTGTAGTGCTCCTTTTAAAATACCGAACAAAAAGGTGTGATGGGCTGCAGGCTAATCAGAAAATATGCTTCCAACAACAACTACAGATTAATATTACCTTCCGAAAATATCTGTAAAAAGAACTACTTGTTTTAAAAAAGTGACATAATCCTCAAAAATACTCATTTAACCCACTCATGAAGCTACCAAATAGTATTTATGTATATATCCATGCATGTATGTAAGTATGTGTTTAAATAGACCCAGCAGCTTATAGCCAACAGCGTTCAATGAAGTGGAAAATGTTTGACAGCATCATCGTTCCTGTTTCCCCTCTTGCTAACAACAAGCCCACTGATCGAGATGAGCGTTGAGCTGAAAGTGGTAGGTTTATTGATTGAAGGCTGTGTTATTGAACAAATCACAAAAAATTGAGTCCGCCGAGGCAGACAGAATTTTTAAACGCCTGCATCAATCGAGCTATTATTCGATGAGCATCATTCGGTTGCTAAAGCGCGCTTGGCAGTTCAGCTTAATTCATTATACCTTTCATGAACATGGAATGGTATTAGGTATAACTTTGGTCCGATGTTTGTAAGAGACCCATGAAAGTATACCAAAATGACCACAACGTCGAGCTGAGTCGATTTAGCCATTTTCGTCTGTCTGTTTGAACGCAATATAGTATCTCAGCTTCCAAGATATCCCACTGAATGTATTAAACATTTGTCGGAACCAGCACGATCGCGCCACTATAACAAATAGCGCCCGTGCAACTGATTGTTCAGATAAGTAATTTTTTTTATTATAATCCCTACATTTATAGAGCTAGAAACAAGAAATTTCGCAATTTTTTTCAGTCATTATCAACAGAAATCGTACAGTGAAAATGACAAAGATCGGGTCACTATAACCTATAGCTTCCACACATCTGATTGTTCAAAAATGAGATTTTTTGGTTATAACTCCACCAATTATGCAGCTAGGAACATAAAATTTCGATAACTCGAGCAAAAATTGAGATATCTCAACGAAATTTGGTATGTAGGTTTCCCTTAATCCAAGGTAAGTTGGTATTGAAAATGGACTGTAACCACGCCCACTTCCCATATAACGGTAATTTCCAGAAATACGAAAACTGCGATATTTTAGTAACTACTGAAGATAGTTCACTCAAAATTGATATTTACAATAACTTTTTGACGAAAAATAAGAATATTATAAATTTTTGGAAAATGGGCGTAGCCACGCCCACTTATGGTTACATGTGTATATCTTGGTAACCGCTGCACCAATTTCTTCCAAACTTGACACAGTTGTTGGCCTTCGCACAACATACCAAACGGCTGAAAATTTTTAGAATCGCTCAATAACCACGCCTACTTCCCATATAACGGTAATTTTCAGAAATACGAAAACTGCGATATTTTAGTAACTACTGAAGATTATTCACTAAAAATTGATATTTACAACAATTTTTAGACGACAAATAAGAATTATATAAATTTTTAGAAAATGGGCGTAGCCACTTATGGTTACATGTGTATATCTTAGGAACCGCTGTACCAATTTCTTCCAATCTTGGCACAGTTGTTGGCCTTGGTACAGCATACAAAATCGCCGCAAATTTTTAAAATTGGACGATAACTACGCCCACATCCCATATAACGGTAATTTAGAGAAATACAAAATCTTCGATAAATCAGTAAATATTAAAGCTAATTTATTCAAAATTGATGCTTGCAACAATTCTTTACCAAGAAATACGTTTATGGTAAAATTTTGGAAAAGTGCGGGGCACCGCCCACTTATGATCACATATATGTATATCGGTGACCGTTCTACCAATTTGTATCAAACTCGGTGTGGTTATTGTGCTTGCCACATAAAAGCAACGCGTTGAAAATTATTGAAATCGGATTAAAATTACGGCCGCTTTTCATATAACGGTAAATTTCAGAAATGCTTGAAACTTCAATATTTCGAAATTGAAGGACGCTAATTTACTCGAAATTGATACACCCCGGCTTACCATCTGCGGTAGGTTTCGGAAAGGTGAAAAAACATATATTTAATATTTGCACCGGGTATTTAATGTTCGGCTCCGCCCGAACTTAGACTTTCTTACTTGTGTTTTTTTACAACGCTTTTATCAACTTACAATGTTTTTTGTCTAGACATCTTTGCTATTTATAATCAAAGTTCCTATAAAAAGTCCAGACATCAACCTCGTCGGTATATATCATATCAAAGAGCACACAATTACACATGAGAGGTAGATGTCTCCTTGCCGGATAAAATACAATACTTATGTATCAGAATTTCGTTGAATTATTGATGTGTATACATCTTTGGTTTCGGTAGGTTACAATTTGCGAATTTGGGAAATATTTTGGGATCAGTTGGTTGATTTGAGCTCCAGTGGCCGTTTTAAGGCGTCTGAAAGCCTTTTAAGGTGGTTTTAACGTGTTTTTGGACGCTGGGAGTGCCCTCTTTTTGGGCAAAAGTCATTAAACAATTTATGAGATTGAAAATGAAAAGCGTGGGGTGTAATAGACTTGAATTGATATGAAAAGTAATATACATATGTATTTATGTGGGTATATGAAAATCGATCGCTTAAAATCTATCTCAAATTTGTACTTACGCTGTAGAAATGTTGGGTCTATGTTATGTATGCGCTCCACTGGTTTTATTATCAATCTCATAAATGGTTTATAATGACTTTTGCTAAAATTGCAGAATGAAAGGTTACCAGAACAAATTCTATGGGGCCGAGATATATTATTTTCTACTTTAAAAGGTTTTATTTTTATTTATTTATTTATATATAATTCTTCTATGCAAGCGAAGCGAAGATATATGTACATACACTTTTTTAGCTCCGAAACAACTAATTTGCAGTAATAGGTTGAAGTAAAATTTTCTAATATTTATGAAAGGTATGAAGCCTTCGGCGTAGCCGAACACAGCACGGTCCTTACTTGTTTTTTTTTTTATTGTTGGCTTAATGCCAATGGGCCAGCATACTATAGTGCGCTAGCGAGAAGTGAAATGAGCAATTTATTCAAAGCGCTAAGCTACAGGCGGACCAGCAGCAATCTTTGTAAGTACCTATCTAAATACGTACAATATACATATATGTATGTATGTATATCAGGTATACTATGTACATATGTATGTGTGTAGGTAGGTGTATAAAAAGTGAGCAAACAAAATCAGTCGACAAGCAGTTCAGTAAATAAGAGCAAGCAAAAAAAGAAAAAAGGAAACTGCAAAAAGTAGAAAAAAATTGTACAAATGAAGTTCACAGATTGCTCATACGACGAGGCGTGCATTTAACATGTGCCAGAGGAAATGAAATGCGGGTAATACATCCTCAGCAGTTAAAGCAACACCCCTTCGAACTGCTTATGGATGCATGTACATATTTATATGTACATTCCCATTCGCGAAAATACTTGTGTGTATTAATATGTCAGTCTTCATTTCTTTTCTATTACGAAGCCCAAAGCTGTAGGCATTGATTTGAAGGCGATCCCACCAGGCAGGCAAGCTGGATTTTGCTTTTATATCAATTTCTGCTCTCCTTCATTACAAATATTTGCGGATATGAGTAGGAGAGTTGGCGTACTGTAATCCAAAGTGCACACATACTTATATGCCAGCATACAACTGTTAAGCACACAAAAGCCCACTGCTTAAGTACTTATGAACTCCCACTGCCCATTCACATATACATACATATATTACATTTGTTCGTTTGTTAGTTTGCAGCAAACATTCTATAAGTGTATGTGCTTACTTTGCCTTTTTAATAAAACTTAATTGCGTTTATTGAAAAAATAATTATTGCATTTTAGCATCATCCAGTAACAGCCAGTCCATGGCCTTCTCAGCTGCCGTTTTAAAAACTTTCCTCTATGAGTAATTTCTCTTTCAATCTCAACTCAAAACTTTTATTCGATTTTATTTGTTTGCTTTTTCAAATTTCACGCTCCACTTGAAATATGTCCAAACAAATAGATGTACACACTTACGTTTTTCTTATATTTTATTTACAAATTGTTATGTATTTGCATTTGTTTGAACGGACGTTGAAGAGTTAATTTTCCATCTCTGATGGATTGAATGCAAAAACAATGCAGAGTAAATAAATTAGTGAAGTTAAAAAAGATTAATTTTAATATTAAATACTCTCTTAAAAATCTAAATTGAAAATATAACAAAATTTAAAATATAAAATACGCGTATCTGTAATTTGAATAAAAAGAAAAAATGCCCGGTTGCACCAATCAATTTTAAATTTATCAGCCTATTAAAATTTAAAATGACACAAATTTGTCATTTTAAATTTTTAACAGTCTGATAAATTTTAAAACTTATTGGTGAATTCGGGGATAAGAGTTTTAAAAAGAATGTGTATATGACTATAGAATACAGTGCAAAGAAATTAAATTGTTGTGGGAGATTGTTTCTGGAAAGTATGTATAGTACCTCTGGAACCTTCCGCACTTTTTTTTTATATGACCAGCTTTGTAACTATTATAGTCTGAAACAGATAATCATGCCTGCGCTGATGATAAGAAAGATGTTAATGGTATATCAACAAATATAAACCAGCTAACGCATAGAAACATGTTAACGATCGCTCGCGCATATACGATCACCAACCTAATTATTCTGTGTCAACACAAGCGTCTGGAATGTAATATTGACACAGCGAGAGGTCCCACCAAAAAATGATATAAGCAGATATAAGAAATAAGGTATTCACCGGTAAGTGAATAAACGCAGAGTTAAAGCGCATCTAAAACGAAAAGAATCGCTCATTTACAATGCATTAAAAAAAGGTTTACTCTGCTGATTACAGAGCATACTCTATCCTTAGGCATAAATATTTATAACGATTTAAATATGAGATGTTATAAGAAGTATTTAGCTCGAATAAAACAAAATATTCCTTCAAAATCATTTAAGTCGAATTATTCTGGGAGTTGTGAGTGTGCTTTAGCTCCCATAAACTACCCATTTCGGCACTTGGTACTCGAATTTAAAAATGTTCCATTAATTTCTGATCTGTTTCCCTTTAAAAGCCCTAAAAAATGTTCATCTAGCCTCGTTATAACAGTGGGCCGCGTGTAGCACCGTACACATGATAGAAGTGAAACTTCTTAAAAAGGTGTGAGTAACAGGAACAAAGATTAGAGACAAGAGCCACTTAACAGTAGTAACAGTTTTTTTTTTTATATCCGAGCGCACTTGTGCACAAGGGTATTATAACTTTGTTCACTTAACTGTTGTTCGTAACAGGCAAAACGAATCGAGATAGATATAGACAAATGTATACATAAATGATCAGGATGAAAAGAGAAATCGATTATGCGGTGACTGTCTGTCCGTCCGTCCGTCCGTCCGTCTGTCCGTCTGTGCACACGATAACTCGAGTAAAAATTGAGATATCTTAACGAAACTTGGTACGTGCACTTCTTTCGGGCGTAGGACGGATGGTATTGGACAATAACCACGCCTACCTCCCATATAACGGTAATTTTCAGAAATACAAAAACTGCGATATTTTAGTAACTACTGAAGATAATTCACTCAAAATTGATATTTATAATAAATTTTAGACGAAAAATAAGAATATTAACATTTTTTTGAAAATGGGAGTAGCCACGCCCACTTATGGTTACATGTGTATATCTTGGTAACCGCTGCATCAATTTATTCCAAACTTTGCACAGTTGTTGGTCTTAATACAGCATACTAAATGGCCGAAAATTTTAAAAATCGGACAATAACCACGCCCACTTCCCATATAACGGTAATTTCCAGAAATACGAAAACTGCGATAGTTTCGTAACTACTGAAGATAATTCACTCAAAATTGATATTTATAATAAATTCTAGACGAAAAATAAGAATATTAACATTTTTTTGAAAATGGGCGTAGCCACGCCCACTTATGGTTACATGTGTATATATTGGTAACCGCTGCATCAATTTATTCCAAACTTTGCACAGTTGTTGGCCTTGATACAGCATACTAAATGGCCGAAAATTTTAAAAATTGGACAATAACCACGCCCACTTCCCATATAACGGTAATTTTCAGAAATACGAATACTGCGATATTTTAGTAACTACTGAAGATTATTCACTCAAAATTGACATTTACAATAAGTTTTAGACGAAAAATAAGAATATTATAAATTTTTGGAAAATGGGCGTAGCCACGCCCAGTTATGTTTACATGTGTATATCTTGGTAACCGCTGCACCAATTTCTTCCAAACTTGGCACAGTTGTTAACCTTGGTATAACATACGAAATGGCCGAAAATTTTTAAAATAGGACAATAATCCCATATAACGGTAATTTAGAGAAATACGAAATCTTCGATAAATCAGTAATTATTGAAGCTAATTTATTCAAAATTGATGCTTGCAACAATTCGTTACCAAGAAATACGCTTAGGATACAATTTTGAAAAATGGGCGTGGCACCGCCCACTTATGATCACATATATGTATCTCGGTAACCGTTCTACCAATTTGTACCAAACTCGGCTTACCATCTAGCGGAAGGTTTCGGAAAGGTGAAAAAACATATATTTAATACTTGCGCCGGCTATTTAATGTTCGGCTTCGCCCGAACTTAGACTTTCTTACTTGTTATACCTTTCATGAGCATGAAATGGTATTATAACTTTGGTCCGATGTTTGTAAGTACCAGAACAAAAAGAGATAGACCCATCAAAATGTATACTTATATGATCAGAACGTCGAGCTGAGTTGATTTATCCATGTCCGTCTGTCCGTCTGTCCGTCTGTCCGTCTGTCCGTCTGTCTGTCTGTTTGTATGCAATCTAGTCTCTCAGTTTTCGAGATATCCGGATCAAATTTGGTAGGTGGGTGTATTTTTATAATGTATTAATCATTTGTCGGAACCGGAAGAATCGGACCACTATAACATATAGCTCCCATACAACTGATTGTTCAGATATGAGATTTTTCGTTATAACTTCTCCATTTACGCAGCTACGAACATGAAATTTCGCAGCACTTGCACCCATTATCAACAAAATGCTTACAGTGAAAATTACAAAGATCGGGTCACTATAACCTATAGCTCCCATACAACTGATTGTTCAGATATGGGATTTTTCGTTGTAACTTCTCCATTTATGCAGCTACGAACATGAAATTTTGCAGTACTTGCACCCATTATCAACAGAATACTTACAGTGAAAATTACAAAGATCGGGTCACTATAACCTATAGACCCCATACAACTGATTGTTCAGATATAAAATTTTTCGTTATAACTCCTCCATTTATATCGCTAGGAACATGAAATTCCGCACTGTTTTCAATAGTTATCAACAGAAAACTTACAGTGAAAATTAAAAAGATCGGGTAACTATAACCTATAGCTCCCATACAACTGATTGTTCAGATATGAGATTTTTCGTTATAATTCATCCATTTATGTAGCTAGGACCATGAAATTTCGCGCTGTTTTCAGTCATTATCAACAGAAGACTTACAGTGAAAATAACAAAGGTCGGGTCACTATAACCTGCAGACCCCATACAACTGATTGTTCAGATATGAGGTCTTTTATCATAACTCCTCCATTTATGCAGCTAGGAACATGAAATTTCGCACCACTTTCACTCATTATTTACAGAATACTTACAGTGAAAATAACAAGGATCGGATGACTACAACATATATCTTCCATACATCTGATTGTTCAGATATGGGATTTTACGGTAAAACTCCTTTATTTGAATAGCTAAAACCGATAAATTTCGTAAGATATTTTATAGATAATAATACAAAGTCTACTGGGACAATCATCAAAATCTATGCTGTATAAGCTTTATCTCCTATAGCACTGATTGTTCAGATACCAGTTTTTGCCATATATCTCCTTTATGTAGGAAACTAAACCCAATAAATTGTGTTACCGGTTTACATACCGATCACATAGCAGTGAAAATCACTTAGATTGGTGCCATATAAAGTATATCTTCCATACCTCTGATTGTTTAGATGCGATTTTTTATATAAGTAGGTAACTCCTCTATCGATGTATGCAGATGTATTCAAAAGCAGTAATCTGTCAAAGTAAAATTTGCAGATGTTCATGAAAGGTATGAAGCCTTCGGCATAGCCGAAGACAGCGCTGCTCTTACTTGTTTTAAATTGTGTTTCTAGCAGTAAACGGAAATTCGCAACGTTCCGAATAAATAAAAAAAGATTTTCCGTACGTTTGAAAGGCAGTTAAAAAATGCGTATAATTTTCGTCACGAAATTGATATAATAAATTTTGTGTTTCTAGTTCGGCTTTCGTCACTCGAAAATTTTATCTCAAAGAGGTGTTTTATTTGATATCAATTATTTTGGGGTAGCAAATTTAAAATCCACGAAAGTACAAACAATACACTAAATGATTTATTTTTCTCAAATAAATTGCTAAAAATATCCTCTATATCTAAATTATGTATTCAAATCGATGTGTCCATTGGAACACATAGTTTTTCGAATACGGAATAAAGCGAAAAAGGATGATCAAGGATATGATGATATCAAGGATGATATGTACTTGAAAAAAAATAAATAAAAAAAAATATGAGAAATGATAAAAACTTATCAACTTGGTACCAACTTTGGATGCAATAAACAACTGTATTCGTCTGATTACTTCGTAGTTTAATTGTTGTTAAGATTTCTACTGGGCGTGGGGCGCACAAGTGTGCTTTTTTTAAAGAAGTTTTACTTCTATCACGTGTACGATGTTGCACTCGTGCTACTAAACTAATAATTTTTTCTCAAGTAGTTTTGCTCAGTGGCAATTTATACATATGTATGTAAGTAGTAGCGGCATATTGGGTGAACTAAATGCATTCATACATACATATTTATGTACAACTATAGGTAAATACCAATTAGGTTAAGTGCGGGTGATAAACCCATGTAGCATAGTTAAATACTGTGTACATACCTGCAATTAAAATGGGGAGAATGTTAAAATTTCGGCATGTGACTGAAAAAAACTCTAAAATACACACAAATTGTGGTTTCCAAGACATGTACGAAGTGATTAGCACAGCTGCATCCTTCAACTTGTCAACTCGCGGGAAATTCCCCGATTCACCGGGAATTTCGGTTTAAGTGGTAATCGGGGAATGGGATTTTTTTTCGGAGAACTGGGTATGTTATTTTTATATCTTAAAGTAACCAAATTATACGGGTATGTTAATTTTTAACCATTTGACCCTTTTTGGAGCGAAATTTTTTCAATTTGAATAGCAATATCTCCACAACAAGAGTCTTCCCAGATATAGGCTATAAACCAGATGAAAGCTAAGGTTTTGGGCTAGACTCGTGGAAACTTAGAATAAAATCGACTAACCAGTTTTTGAGAAAATGCCCGAAATTTCTATTTTCAGCAGTCCGATTTTTAGTTTTCAGGCGATAACGTTATGGCGTATTTTTATTTTATAAACACAAAAGATAGCGTTAGATAGTTTGTTTGAAGACCCTTCTACTGATATCCACATCAATGACATGGACTGAGTAGTGCGGCCTCAGTGGTAGTTTAAAATATTGCCTTTTTTCGATTTTCAGGCAGCAGCCACGCCCACACAGGCATAGGAATCAAAACATCCTAGAACAAAACCTTCTTCGTTTTTTGTGTACTTTAATTCCTGAAAGTTTGAAAAAAATTAAATGATGGTACGTACAGACGCCACATACATACCAAAGCATCTCGTAGTGGAGACACGAACGAAAACACATTTACCTCTATATCTTTCCAACTAGTAGCCCGAACTTAATATGTAAGGTACCGTTTGAAAGGTATTGGCCTATAGAAGAACACTAAATATGTTGGGTGTACGCACATGCCCCCTTAAACCGGCAAAAGCAAAAAAACATTTTTTGTTTCGCAACACTTTAGCCTAATTTTTAAGAACCCGGTTCATCGGTTATGAAGCTTGAATACATTTTCTGGACACACTCTGCAAGACCTTTCCAACGATATATCAAACATGTCGATTGGACGTCTGGATAAAAACTTCCAAATCTCGTGTATATATAAGCGAGTCATTTCAGCATGCTACTTTTGCTGCTTTCGTCACTCGCGCGCACTGCCGTGCGCTGTGATATAAATATGTCATAACGTTATCGCCTGAAAACTAAAAATCGGGCTGTTGAAAATATACATTTCGGGCATTTTCTCGAAAACTGGTCAGTCGATTTTATTCTAAGTTTCCACAAATCTAGCCCAGAACCTTAGCTTTCATCTGGTATATAGCTTATGTCTGGAAAAACTCTTGTTGTGGAGATATTGTGATACAAATTGAAAAAATGTAGCTCTAAAAAGGGTCAAATGGTTAAATATTAAAAAATCCGTCTAATTTGGTTACTTTAAGATATAAAAATAATATACCCAGTTCCCCGAAAAAAATGCCCATTCCCCGATTGCCACTTAAACCGAAATTCCCTGCAAATCGGGGAATTTTCCGCGAGTTGACAAGTTGAAGGATGCAGTTGTGCAAATCACTTCGTACATGTCTTGGAAACCACAATTTGTGTGTATTTTAGAGTTTTTCTCAGTCATATGCCGAATATATATATAAAATACCTCTTTGAGGTAAAATTTTCGAGTGTCGAAAGCTGAACTAGAAACACAAAATTTATGATATCAATTTCGTGACGAATATTATACGCATTTTTTCACTGCCTGTGAAACGTACGGAAAACCTTTTTTTATTCATGCGGATCGTTACAAAAGTTCTGTTTTTATACCCGAGCGCACTTGTGCACAAGGGTATATTAATTTTGTTCACATAACGGTTGTTTGTAACAGCCAAAACGAATCGAGATAGATATATACAAATGTATACATAAATGCTCAGAATGAATAGAGAAATCGATTAAGCCATGTCTGTCTGTCCGTCCGTCTGTCCGTCTGTCCGTCCGTCCCTGTACACGATAACTCGAGCAAAAATTGAGATATCTCAACAAAATTTGGTAGGTAGGTTTCTGTTAATCCAAGGTAGGTTGGTATTGAAAATGGGCGAAATCGGACTGTAACCACGCCCACTTCCCATATAACGGTAATTTCCAGAAATACGAAAACTGCGATATTTTAGTAACTACTGAATATAATTCACTCAAAATTGATATTTACAATAATTTTCAGACGAAAAATAAGAATATTATAAATTTTTGGAAAATGGGCGTAGCCACACCCACTTATGGTTACATGTGTATATCTTGGTAACCGCTGCACCAATTTCTTCCAAACTTGGCAAAGTTGTTGGCCTTGATACATCCTACTAAATGGCCGAAAATTTTAAAAAACCGCAGAATAACCACGCCCACATCCCATATATCGGTAATTTTCGGAAATACGAAAACTGCGATATTTTAGTAACTACCGACGATTATTCACTCAAAATTGATATTTACAACAATTTTTAGACGAAGAATAAGAATATTATAAATTTTTGGAAAACGGGCGTAGCCACTCCCACTTACGGTTACATGCGTATATCTTGGTAACCGCTGCACCAATTTCTTCCAAACTTAGCACGGTTGTTGGCCTTGGTACAGCATACTAAATGGCCGAAAATTTAAAAACACGGACAATAACCACGCCCACATCCCATATAACGGTAATTTAGAGAAATACAAAATCTTCGATAAATCAGTAAATATTAAAGCTGACTTATTCAAAATTGATGCTCGCAACAATTCTTTACCAAGAAATATGTTTATGGTTAAATTTTGGAAAATGGGCGTGGCACCGCCCACTTATGACCACATATATGTATATCGGTAACCATTCTATCTTTTTGTACCAAACTCAGTATTTTTGTTGTGCTTGCCACATAAAAGCAAAACGTTGAAAATTATTGAAATCGGACTAAAATTACGGCCGCTTTTCATATAACGGTAAGTTTCATAAACGCTTGAAACTGCAATATTTAATATATAATATAATATAATATTTAAGGACGCTAATTTACTCAAAATTGATACACCCCGGCTTACGATCTAGCGGTAGGTTTCGGAAAGGTGAAAAAAACATATACATACTTAATACCTGCGCCGGGTATTTAATGTTCGGCTCCGCCCGAACTTAGACTTTCTTACTTGTTTATTTTGTGTTTCTAGCAGTAAATGGAACGTTCCGAATAAATAAAAAAAGGTTTTCCGTGAAAAAATGCGTATAATATTCTTCACGAAATTGATATCATAAATTTTGTGTTTCTAGTTCAGCTTTCGTCACTCGAAAATTTTACCTCAAAGAGGTGTTTTATTTGATCATACACACTAGAGATGAAAAAAGCAAGCAAGGACCACGGAAGAAAAAAAGCTTCGGTAGCCACAAAAAGGCATCTGTTCAACAAAGACTGCGATCTGAAATGGGACTCCCGGTTGATATGCTGAAACAGACCACGGAGAGTACCAATGATGGCAATACTGCCCGAAGGTTTTTTTCGAAAGTCTTCAAAATCTGCCGATCAGATATATCACTTTCTCGTAATCTTTGAAGCATTATCCAGAAATCGATGTTAAAAAATTTAAAGCCTACGCTGAGGAAACCAAAACAATTTTTTGGGAAAAAGTACCCCTGGTATTATACATATGCCCGTTAGTGAGAAGAGGATTCCCCAACAAGCAGAAAAATTAATTCAAAGCTGCATTCTGCCCGTTGGACAGAAGAAGCACAAGAAAGCAGTAATAAATAGTAAGGCAGTTCACTTCTTGATGAGAAAATGCAAAAGGGAAAAATTTGCGTTTGTTTTGTTGCTTTGCTATGAGTTTGTGCGAAACGACGCCATAACGGTGCCAGTTTGTGTAAAAAGCTGCACTTTCGTTCAAACGCACAAAGTTTTGCATCAAAGAGTGAACTCTAGTAGTATAGACGCTTTCGCGAGCACTTCAGTAGAAAAAGCTCTAATAAACTATACATATGTATGTATATACATATCGATGGTCTTCTGCTATAACGGCACATTTCAAAATTCCATCTTTTTGAGTTATATAGCGGATGAGGTTTATAAATAACCATATTTTTCTGTGGCAAATCAACACAGGCTTAGTTGTTACCAAACAGGTAGAAGCGCAGTTTTGTCATTTGTCTCACTCTTGAAATCTGGCCTCCATACTCCGTGCCACTCGCTGGAGAAGTGATGTTGGGATACCATTAACCTCACGAACGATATTTTTTTAGCGCTGAGATGGTCGCTGGGTTTTTTTTCGTAGACTTTACTTTTGAGGTATGCCTACAGAAAAAATCCATAGGGGTAAGATCGTCGAAGGGGTCGTCGAGCAGTTGCACACTAATCATTGACCTTGAAATACGCTTCGATTGCGAACGCACGTTGTCCACTGCGACATCGTGCCTAAATAATCCGCACGAATGACGAAGCTAACGCTGTCCCCACCCCGCCGATACGCTCAGCGGTTAGGGAGAAACTGTTAATCTAAAACCCAATACTGCCACCGGACACCCTTTATATATATAAGCTATATATATAATACGCGAAGGGATTTTTTGTGCAGCATACCGTTCGCCCGATTTTCAAAAATGAGATGTCAAATTAAAGCGCTTGGTCTGTAGATGTGCAATCTGGTTTTATTTTTTCGAAAGGAGTTGCCACCTGTTAAATAATTAAATTCAAGTTATTTACTAATCAATACCCTCAGATCCGCACCGTCCGTTCGATTTTCAAAAGTGAGGTATCAAATTAAAGGGCTTAGGGTGTGGATGTTGAAGAGGGTTTTACTTTTTCGAAAAAAAAATTGCCACCTGTTACAAAATAAAGCTCAAATTAATTAAAAAGTTAAATCAATTATTAAATACCAATCGAAAAGGGTTTGAAAAGGCTTTATAACTTAACTACGTATAGGAGGGTTGCCACATGTTTAAAAAAATGTAATTAAATTTTAATTAAAGGAATTTGGTAAGTGAATTAGGTATCGCTATATGGGTGTCATACAAAAGAGGTTTAAAAAGGTAGTAGTTTGGAAATATTTTGAATAGGGTTGCCACCTATTTGAGAAGTCTAATTGAACTATTTTATACCCAAGTTATATGAAATATTAACGATGGATGTCAAATGAAAGAGCTTCAAGAAATACTTAGGGCCAATTTCACAATGCGTAGTTAACTCAGAATCGTGAGTTAACTACAGAATTTTGTACTGAAAATCTCTAGTTAACTGTCGATTCTGAGTTAAATACGCACTGTGAAATTGGCCCTTAGTTTGACTATTTGGAACTTTTTGATGTGTTTGAGGGTTGCTCCAGTTTAAAGGGCTAAACTAAAATTATTTTATAAGTTAAATGAATTACTAACCGATGGTAATCAATGGGTTAAAAATATTTAAGGAAATTTTGGTTCGAAAATAATTTTTAAGAGGGTTGCCGCCTGTTTTGAAAGTGGTATTTCGTTTAATTATACATACGTTAAATGAAATTTTAAAATATGGTTATCAAAAGAACGAGTGTTAAGAAATCTTTAAGTTGAAAATTTGTTTTTTTTTTATTGAAAAAAAATAAGCTCAAATTATTTAATAAGTTAAATGGATTGTCAAGAGATGGGTTTCAATCGAAATGGTTTTGAAAATAGTTTATTTCTAAACTGTATTTACGAGAGTTGCCATGTGCTTAAAAAATCATCAATCAATAATTCATCAGTTAATTGAAATATGTATAACAATGCCAGGCGAAAGATTTTAGTTTGAAAATACCTTTAAAGAGGTTACGAAATATTAGTGTCAAACGAAAGAGTTTTAAGAAAACTATAGGCTGATAATACTTTTAATTAGAGTTGTCATCTATTTTTTTTTTTTTGAAGGTCATCACATCTGCAACGTTATTTCGAATTTCCAAAATGAGAAGTCAAATTAAACAACTGGGATTCGACATAGATGTGCACAGGTTTTATTTTTTGAAGTTACATGAAAACCGACACCGTGCGAGACCTCTCATCACTCAGAAATGGTTTAGATTAATGATTAGGAATATTTATAGAGGTTTATGAATAGGGTTTCACCTGTTAAAAAAATTTAATTAAATGTTGGCGTTTTGGCGCCATGCGGGTTCACTAGTAATATTTAATACCGTATCAGGATTCACTAATGGCCTCTTTATAACTACGCTTATCCAATGAAAATACTCCAGCTTTTTCGCTGTGTAGATTGCACCCACTGTATTCGATTGTGAAAAGGTACAAAGAACGCGAAGCATTTTCAACAGATCTATGATCTAGGTATGGGTAGTGAACTCATTATTTGGTACAATTTATGGAAGAAATAGAACTTTTCCAAAGAATATTTGAAGGATGTTGAAGTTGTAGATCTATTTCAAGAAGAAGAGTGTATTTCCATTTTGAGTGCTTTTCCATGCACAACAGCGACCGTGGAGCGATCGTTTAGTACATTTCGAAGAGTAAAAACCTGACTCAGAAGCACAACAGCAGAAGAAAGGCTTTCTCGACTGTGCCTCATGAGCGTCCATAGAAAACTCGTTACTGAAAACCGCGAGATGATTCAGAAGGAAATAATCGAAAAGTTTGCTGAAAATCATTATACGCGTAAAAATGATTAAATAAAAAATATATAAAAAAAAATTATAATATGTAAATTTCGTTCCCCCCCCTTACATCAGATCCTTGGCTCCGGCTATATTAACAAAACTTTTTTACATCTTTTTGGATACACGATTTAACAATATTTGGAATAGGGAATACTCGTAACCGAATAGAGGTTTGCTACAATAGGTCAACTTATGTCGCAGTTAAAAAAATTTATATATTTTTGAACAAACCAACTCGTTCGCATTACGGCCTTTTAATTAGATGATTAACAAAAAAAATAATCAACCCAAGGAAAGAACACAAAGAAATTCGTCCAGTTTTAAATGTTTAAATTTTCCTAACTTCCGCATAATTTTCTAGAACGGAAAGTGAAAGCAAAATCAATTATCCTTGATTACAGACAACATTTGGACAACCCAATCCCAGCGCGTTAGCAGCACATTATGCCGCCGGCGGCAAGGATTCACAATCGCGCGCTAATCAAACGTTGCCTAAAAACAATTTGAGTAGCTTTTGAGTTGGCTTAAAAAGTTTTGTCGAATTAACTTTATGGGTTTACAGCGCAAAAAAGAAATAACGAGTTATTTAGCCAGCGCAGCCAACTGATAATCGGCAGGTGGAATACATACATACACCAAAGGGGTGAGGGCTGGCATCCGCAGCGGAAATGTTATTTGGCAAATGAAAATTTTCCAACTAACCAGCGAATTAATATACTCTCGCTTTTGCCTTGCACTTAAGTTGTTTGAATTGCAAGCAAATTGATAAAGTTTCCGCGAATGGTGAAGGGATATTTGAGCTTATCGCCCACTCACTCACTCACTCACTTAGTGCCAATGCTTTCCGTTAAAGATATGTTTGTACGTATGTATTTATGTATTCATCTGGTTGGCTGTTATGATTAGATGGAACTGCAAGTTAGCAAAGCGACGCTTTAACAGCTTCAAATTAATTTCTGTAGAAGTGACATTATAAAGTTAAGAAAAGTTATCAAATTGTATGCTTTTATGGAGGTAATTAGAAGGGATATGCCAAAGGTTGTTTGCTATTGCAGGGTATGGATAAAGGAAATAAAGTTGAGTCGATGATGAGGAATTACACAATTAATTTTGAGATTTATGGAAAGAATTGTTTTAAAAGAAGTAGCTAATGTTGAAACTTTGGATTGTTATGAAATGTTTATATGCACATATACATATATGTTTGTATGTATAAATATGTACATTAGCACTAGAGTGCACGCGCGCTTATTTTGCACAAATGCACGCGTGGCTTACTATAGTAGACAATTATAAAATGTCATTAAATGTTTTTTTAGATAACATTTAAACGAAAAATAAAAAAATATAGTTAAATCTATTACGTTTACGATCACAGACTTAAATTTTTTCATAGCACTTAGGAATTTGAAAAAATAAATAATTTAGTTATGTAACAGAAAATATAAGAATAATTTTACTTCTTAGATCAGTGTCTTACATTTTCTTCTTAAACCAATATTACTTAAAGAAACTGTCAGGTTTCGTACACTGAACCAAAAATCCATCTCTGGATCAAAGAAAAACTTTCCTTAATTTAAGGTCGAAAATTCTTCCGAATGAATAAAAAATTCTCCCGAATGAGTAATTTTTCTTTGGAATGTGGAAAAACGTATACGAAAATGTGGAACCGCCGTGGATGCAATCTATCATTTTGATAAAATGTTGGGCATAAAAAGAGGATAAAACTTCTTTAGTGCTATTTCGTTCCCATTTTTCTTCATTTTGATTGCTGTTTTTCTTCAATTAAGAGAGGTTTTTTTTTTTTTAGTGTAATATTGAGTGCCCGCGCAGCCTGGTTATCTGGACAAATCCATTTGTTACAAGTCTTGCACCACTTTTTTGTGGATGGACTTAGAGCTCTGGTATAATAAGTGAACCGACCAACTAAAATTAGGTACTACATTGTGCTGTACTTCTTGAGATGCTCATAAGAGCTTCCCTATTCCAAATTTTAGTTGTTAGAGAAGTGTTTCCTTGGATGTACAGCGATTCAAAGCGGGTTTCAAAAACTCACTGGTACTATTCTTTCTTGTTACCAGTGAAATTTTTTTTCAATACTGCCATTCATTTGGTTGATTATGAGAGCGTCGATTGCACCAATGATCATCAAATCGAAAAATATTTTAAGTGGCTAATGGCGGCAGTTTCTAAGAACACTGATGAACCGCATATGCAAGGTAATCAAATTATAAATTCAGTACACCAATAGTCGCGCGGACGACTATAGTAGTCTGGAACCGCACTGCTCTGACTCACAAAACTGTCAAGGTATCATCAAAAATATTACCATGGTCTACTATAGCAGGCCGCACATGTACTCTAGTGTTAGAGTGGTCCAAAAATGCACGTGAAAAAGTAAAGTCTGAATTATAATGCTCTCACCCCCTAGGATTGTATTCTTATATCGAAAAAGATACCCCTGTTTTTTATTACGGACGGACGGAGGGACGGACGGACAGACAGTCACCGCTTAATCGATTTCTCTTTTCATTCTGATCATTTATGTATACATTTGTCTATATCTATCTCGATTCGTTTTGCCTGTTACAAACAACCGTTATGTGAACAAAGTTATAATACCCTTGTGCACAAGTGCGCTCGGGTATAAAAATGATTATTCATGCGTTCAACAATTACGCGGTTTTTTTTGCTCTCTTCGTTGTTTACTTCTTCCAACAAAGATGGCGTCGAGATTTCAACAGCTAGAAAATAACTTTTTTCTTTCTTTCAGGAAGGCGTGATCTTGTGTCTTTCGTTCATGTGTAACAAGGCGCTTATTCCCAGCGATCTACAAGTCGTACAGAGACAAATTATACATCAAATTAAAGGGTTCGATCTGAAACTTTGCACAAACTTTTCAGATTTAAGATTCAGTGAACCATTTTCGAAAATTTTTTAAATTTTTACATTGAGCAAAGCATTGCTACGTTCATTTCGATAGGCAGCGTCTCAGCGGGACATAAGAGAATGAAAAATTGTTCCATTTACTCGCTTTCGTTTCTGTTTTTGTTTACTATCGTTCAAAGCATTGCTACGTTCGTGTGCATATAGGCAGCGATACAACGGAAGATCTGCAAAGAAAATGTTCCCTTTGGCTCTGTACCAGACATCTGCAGCGGGTGTATAATTTTCGTGTATACTCGATCATCTAACAAAACCCGTTTTGCATCATTCTCTGTATACGAGCATAAGTATTGTTCGTTAGCGACTGAGCTCAAGACGAGCATGTTGGCCACAACACTCGATTGCTTTTCATACATACTTGATTGCGTTCGGGTGCTTTGCAGCTCAATATACCCGGGTGTTCAAGTATCAAACCGAGTGTGCACAAAATGTTCTTGATTGGCTTATGGCGTTTTCGTTTCTACAAAAAATGTTGTCTTCTCATCCCGCTCTTCTTAGTGTTAGGTACATATTACATGTGTAACCCTGCAAAAATCGTTGGACCATGCAGTCTATTTGTGGTAAATTGGAGTACTTACAAAAGTGTTCCTCTGTCATGCTGTATCGGACCAACTCGTGTCTCTGCGCCAGCTTATTGTTTGTTATCCGATCACTGCTCGTGTTTTAACGAAATGTTATTGAAGTTGAGCATTTGAAAGCACATTTGCATGTCTGGCTGTAGCTGAACGTGTAGCCATGCTCGCTGTTAGTTCTTAGCTCCTAGCATGTTCGGGTTCGAATGCCATCACAGGCAACATGTAATTTTTATACCCGAGCGCACTTGTGCACAAGGGTATTATAACTTTGTTCACATAACGGTTGTTTGTAACAGGCAAAACGAATCCAGATAGATATAGACAAATGTATACATAAATGATCAGAATGAAAAGAGAAATCGATTAAGCGGTGACTGTCTGTCCGTCCGTCCGTCCGTCCGTCCGTCCGTCCGTCCGTCTGTGCACACGATAACTCGAGTAAAAATTGAGATATCTTAACGAAACTTGGTACGTGAACTTCTTTTGGGCGTGGGACGGATGGTATTGAAAATGGGCGAAATCGGATAATAACCACGCCTACCTCCCATATAAAGATAATTTTAAGAAATACGAAAACTGCGATATTTTAGTAACTACTGAAGATAATTCACTCAAAATTGGTACTTACAATGAGATTCAGACGGAAAACATGAATATTATAAATTTTTGGAAAATGGGCGTAGCCACGCCCACTTATGGTTGCATGTGTATATCTTGGTAACCGCTGCACCAATTTCTTCCAAACTTGGCACAGTTGTTGGCCTTAGTACAGCATACTAAATGGCAGAAAATTTTAAAAATCGGACAATAATCACGCCTACCTCCCATATAACGGTAGTTTTCAGAAAAACGAAAACTGCGATATTTTAGTAACTACTGAAGATAATTCACTCAAAATTGATATTTGCAATGAGTTTTAGACGAAAAATAAGAATATCACAAAATTTTGGCAAATGGGCGTAGCCACGCCCACTTATGGTTACATGTGTATATCTTGGTAACCGCTACACCAATTTCTTCCAAACTTGGCACAGTTGTTGGTCCTGGTACAGCATACTAAATGGCCGAAAATTTCTAAAATCGGACAATAACCACGCCCACATCCCATATAACGGTAATTTCGAGAAATACAAAATCTTCGATAAATCAGTAAATATTGAAGCTAATTTATTCAAAATTGATGATTGCAACAATTCTTTACCAAGAAATACGTTTATGACAAAATTTTGGAAAATGGGAGTAGCACCGCCCACTTGTGATCACATACATATATGTATCTCGCTAACCGTTCTGGCAATTTGTACCAAGCTCGGTATGGTTATTGTGCTTGCCACATAAAAGCAAACCGTTGAAAATTGTTGAAATCGGACTAAAATTGAGGCCGCTTTTCATATAACGGTAAATTTCAAAAATGCTTGAAATTTCAATATTTCGAAATTTAAGGACGCTAATTTACTTAAAATGTATACACCCCGGCTTATCATGTAGCGGTAGCTTTCGGAAAGGTGGAAAACATATATTTAATACTTGCGCCGGATATTTAATGTTCGGCTTCGCCCGAACTTAGACTTTCTTACTTGTTAATTTTTATCTTGGTTTTTATTACTTTCGAAAAAGCATTTGAGAAGTGAAGAACAAAAGCGTGTACAAACGAAAAAATATAACAACAATGCCACTGTTAATATGTTGGAGTAGTTTTGTGCTACTCTGATGTAATGCAGGGATGGAGTATATGGTCCTGCCCTAGGACATCGCAATGTTAATAGGACCATATTTTTATACCCGAGCGCACTTGTGCACAAGGGTATTATAACTTCGTTCACATAACGGTTGTTTGTAACAGGCAAAACGAATCGAGATAGATATAGACAAATGAATACATAAATGATCAGAATGAAAAGAGAAATTGATTAAGCGGTGACTGTCTGTCCGTCCGTCCGTCCGTCTGTCCGTCTGTGCACACGATAACTCGAGTAAAAATTGAGATATCTTAACGAAACTTGGTACGTGAACTTTTTTTGGGCGTAGGACGGATGGTATTGAAAATGGGCGAAATCGGACAATAACCACGCCTACCTCCCATATAACGGTAATTTTAAAAAATACGAAAACTGCGATATTTTAGTAACTACTGAAGATGATTTACTCAAAATTGATACTTACAATGAGTCTCAGACGGAAAACATGAATATTATAAATTTTTTGAAAATGGGCGTAGCCACGCCCACTTATGGTTACATGTGTATATCTTGGTAACCGCTACACCAATTTCTTCCAAACTTGGCACAGTTGTTGGTCCTGGTACAGCATACCAAATGGCCGAAAATTTCTAAAATCGGACAATAACCACGCCCACATCCCATATAACGGTAATTTCGAGAAATGCAAAATCTTCGATAAATCAGTAAATATTGAAGCTAATTTATTCAAAATTGATGGTTGCAACAATTCTTTACCAAGAAATACGTTTATGACAAAATTTTCACCGCCCACTTGTGATCACATATATGTATGTATCTCGCTAACCGTTCTAGCAATTTGTACCAAGCTCGGTATGCTTATTGTGCTTGCCACATAAAAGCAAACCGTTGAAAATTGTTGAAATCGGACTAAAATTGAGGCCGCTTTTCATATAACGGTAAATTTCAGAAATGCTTGAAATTTCAATATTTCGAAATTTAAGGGCGCTAATTTACTTAAAATGTATACACCCCGGCTTATCATGTAGCGGTAGCTTTCGGAAAGGAGGAAAACATATATTTAATACTTGCGCCGGGTATTTAATGTTCGGCTCCGCCCGAACTTAGACTTTCTTACTTGTTTTTATATGAATTGTGGTTAATTTTGGAGTACTCCTTGATCTTTAGGGAGTACTCTTTACACGCATGCATGGAGTAGTCGCGATTTTTGCAGGGAAGTGCAAGATCTATACATAGAAGGTCGCGCAATCCGCGAAATAAAAATTGCCTCTCTCTGCGCATATTGTCTCAGGGCGATTTTTTACTTTCACGCCTTCATGCCGAAAAGCCACAAAACTTGATTTTTCACAGCGGCCAATTTTTGCGAAATTTGCATTTAAACTCGCTATATCTCTTACGTTTATGATTCGATTGATTTGAAATTTGTATACAATGAACTAGATTCTATTCTAAAGAAGATGAGTCTAACTGCGCTTCTTAATACTTATTTAAAACGAAATGGCGGATATTTTAACATTTTTATAAAAATTAAGGAGGTGATGCAAAATGCAAAAGTTGTGTTATGAAGTTTAAAATTTTTGTTTTGTTTTAATGCAGCATTAAAGATAAATATATACGGATATTTTTAGGAAAGTTTCAGGTTTAGACAACAAGTAGTTCTAAAGTTATAACAATATTATTATGACACCCACGAGCGGTCGCTCGCCTCTAGATGACAAATATTTAGTGGGCACTTGTGCAAGTAATTTTGGAAGTAATATTAAGTGAAATGTTGAAATTCATAAATTTATCAGTGTAATATAACTTATTAAAGCTCTACAGATCTTAATACTATGTATGCATATACGTAATTACACATATAGTCAAAATTAGTTATTCGTACAGTGATTGTTTTACAATATTCGCAATGTTTTTAATTTTTCGTAAATTTTTCACGAAAATTCTGTTTATATTTTAACAAAAACCATATAAATGAAATTTTCAAACTTTTTGCAAAACTTACAAAAATTATACCACGTTTCATCAAAATTTTGAATGACAGTTTTTAGAACAAATTTTGTATGCAGAATTGTAGCTCATTCAGTTAATAAATCGCAAGCATCAAGTCCCTTTAAATTACCTTTGATTTTTTAGAATTTGTTTCTCAAGGGTGTTAAATATCTGCTTCCATGAGCAAAATGTAGGTTTGCATGGAAGAAAACGTTCAACGCCATTGAGAAAATAAAATTTTAAAAATCAACGCAATTTTTCTCTAAAAAATGTGAGTCAAAATTTTGAAATATAGATGAAAATTTGTAGAATTTTTTAAGTTTTGCAAAAAGTTTTAAAATTTAAGTCGTATGGTTTTTGTTAAAACATCAACTATATTTTCGTGAAAAAACTACCGAATAATCATTATTAAAAACATTGCGAATATTGTGAAACAATCACTGTACGAATAACTATTTTGACTATGTATGGAGTTACGTGCATATTTACTATGTATGTATGTATGTATGTAAGTATGTCTATTAAGTTTAGTAATAGTTATATAACACTGTAAATTCATGCATTTCAACATTTCACTTTACACAATATTGTGAAACAATCACTGTACGAATAACAATTTTGACTATGTGTGTAATTACATATCGAGCCCTAACCGCCAAAATAACGTAAGCGACATTTTTTTTCTTTTTGATGCAGAAATGTATCTAGATGCTCTAGGAATATTTCTGCATGAAAAAGAAAATTTTGAAAAAAATGTCGCTTACGTTATTTTGGCGGTTAGGGCTCGATATATGCATGCATAGTATTTAGATCTGTAGAGCTTTAATAAGTTATATTACACTGATAAATTTATGAATTTCAACATTTCACTTAATATTACTTCCAAAATTACTTGTACAAGTGCCCACTAAAATTATTTGTCATCTAGAGGCCAGCGACCGCTCGTGGGTGTCATCATAATATTGTTATAACTTTAGAACTACTTGTTGTTTAAACCTGAAACTTTCCCAAAAATATCCGTATATATTTGTCTTTAATGCTGCATTAAAACAAAATAAAAATTTTAAACTTCATAACACAACTTTTGCATTTGTAAAAATTACCTCCTTAATTTTTATAAAAATGTTAAAATATCCGTAATTTTGTTTTAAATAAATATTAAGAAGTGCGGTTAGACTCATTTTCTTTAAGGTCTGAGGTATAGCGAGTTGAAATGAAAATTTCGCAAAAATTTACCTCAGTGAAAACTCCGATTTTGTGGCTTTTTCGACATACAGGTATGAGTAAAAATTTGGTTAAAATCATATATGTAATACTTCTATATTGGCAGTAAGCTAACTTCTCAATGTGTAAGCATTACGAAATCAAAGCGAGACAGTCTAGTACCGTTTTTGTCAATGTATTGTGTACTTGAGTGCCGTTTTTGTGTATGTTTTGTGTACATGTTTATTTATAAACGTATGTGTTCCTTTTCTTTCGTACGTGTTTATTTATACATCTGTACTGTAGTGTTTTCGGACGGTACTAGCTCTTACTGCCAATATAGGAGTATTACATATATGGTTAAAATTAACTGTAACAGGTCTATTCTGCGCTGGTAATAAAAAGTTTGTAACCGGTAAATAAAGTTCCTGTCAATTTTTAAACCCTTTTCGCATTCTGTGTACTCTTGTAACCGGTAAATTTTGTTACCATCTCATAAACTGGTAACAAAGTATTGCCCCGTGAAATATGCAATGCCAGAATTAGCACAATTCTTCATAGCTGAATCGCTGAATATTTTAACTGCATTACCAACGTTCCTAGAATCGCGGTGACAAGAACTGGTAAAATTTTTTGGTAATAAAATTTCCCGGTTACAAAATCTTCGGTAACGCGCAGAATAGACCTGTAAATGTATTTTCGAATAAGCTATCGACTACAATTGGTTTAAAATCGCTTCACTTCATTAAAATTTTATGTTTTTTTACGCTGCTTGTTGTTTTCGCCCAATTTTGCGAGAAAAGAATAACGGAACTGCGCATTGCGCAACCTCTTATATATAAACCTTGGTTTAAGTGTACACTTTACCATCTATATATATAAAAATGAATGTTTGTCTGTTTGTCCTTTATAGGCGTCAAAAGAACCCAACCGATTTTAATGAAATTTTTACGGTAGGTGCATATAATCACTGGGAGTAATGTCGATAGGTGGCGCTGCAGTCGAGATATTTCTAAAATCCGTATTAACGGTCCGATTTGCTTAAAATTCGATGCGCAGGTAGCTTTTTAGCATATATTAGCATATATGATCCATTTTTTCCGAGAAGTGGACCAGGGACCGATCTATTCGAAAAAATCTAATTTATGGTCCGATTTGCTTAAAATTCGGTACTTAGGTAGCTTTTTGCCTGGATAAGCTTATAGATTCCTGTTTTCCAGTTTTCATGCAATTTCGAATATAAATACCATATCAAGGGGCGAATTCGTCACTAAGCAAGATATTTTTGCGCCAATCAGAAACAGCGGATACTGTCAAAATATAATTATAATATATAATATGTATATCTCAACTAATATATACTTTGAAAGCCGTTTTTTAGTTTTCGCAAGGCTCGAGAGCGGCTGAACCGATTTTTTTGAAACTGCCACCGGCCGCACGTGTCCCAAGGATGGTTTTAGGCTAAAAAAATATCAATATGTAAAGGGGGCGTGGCACCTCCCATACCAACCGAATTTCTCATGCTACATATCTCTGAAAGTGTGCATGGTAGAGTTCTGGAACTTGGTATGGAGATATACGAAATCAATCGCATACCCTTGGAGAAAAATTTCAGCTATTGTAAAAAGGGGTGTGGCATCTCCCATACCAAATATTTCATACTACGTATCTCTGGAAATGTTCATGGTAGAGTTCTGGAACTTGGTATGGAGATATACGAAATCAATCGCATACTCTTGGAGAAAAATTGGAACTATTGGAAAAGGGGGCGTGGCATCCTCCATACAAACCGAATTTTTCATACTGCTTATCTTTGGAAGTGTTCATGGTAGAGTTCTGGAACTTGGTATGGAGATATACGATCGCATACTCATGAAGAAAAAGGGCAGCAGTTGGAAAGGGGGGCGTGGCACCTCCCATATAAATTGAATTTTTATACTGCATAGCTCTGAAAGTATTCATGTTACAGTACTGGAACTTCGTATGGAGATATGTATGTAGTTGAAATCAAGCCCATACTCATGGAGAAAATGTGGGCTATTTGAAAAGGGGGTGTGAGGCCTACAAACGTACCGACCTTTAGCCATCTTTCAATGTATTTATAATTCTTCTGTAGGTGTGTTTGTGAGTGAAATCCTCCTAAATGGTTGTACGGATTTTAACGGAACTTTTTGTGGGTGGTTGAGTGTGTCTCTGGATGATTTAGTTTCACAATTTAATCCGACAGTTGGCGCTGTAGTTGAGTTATTACTAAAAATCTTATTCATGGTCCGATTTGGCTAATGTTTTTAATATGTATGCAATACTATTGCAAAAACGTGCTGCCAAGTGGTGCTGAAGTCAAGTTATTACTAAAAATAGCCAAGTGAGAAAGGGGCCGTGAATGTCAGATTAAATCGAGCTGTTGCACCACTGAGTATATCGAACGCTCCTGCGTTGCGATTGGCCCAATGGATGTGATTTTCCAATATTATTATTCAAACTTTTAAGGTATTTCGTCTGAAATAAGTAGATGTATATTGCATTTCTGTAGAACAATGATCCGCACC
>NW_023458557.1:58753522-58759377 GCF_013731165.1 Rhagoletis pomonella
TTTTTTCCACTATTTTCATTTTGTTATGCCAACACAATCAAGCGCAGCTATTCCGCTGCAATTCACTTGATCATGTGGTTGTTGGTATTGTTGGTTTGTGCTAATAATTCTATTTTTAGAATGTTTAACTTTTAGGTGTGCCCGTCCTTAAGTTATTTGTTTTTGTTATTTTTTGGCCTTTTATAACAATTATATTCAACAATTTATATTGATTATACCATTTTTTCAAATTATTGTTGCTTTTCCACAATAAAATTTTCATTTAAAAACGGCCTCGAGCTCAATATAAATTGTTGAAAATAATTTTTTATTACTTTTAAAAGTTGATGAGTAATTTTTAAGCAAAAAACTCAACTGACTTCAATTCTTATATACAAATTTAGAAGTACCGAAAATTTTTCGTGATCCAATGATCGGATCTAAACTAAATTGCGGGACGACCCTTGAGGTACCATCTCTCCGATAAAAAAAAAGAATCATTTAAATCGGTTTACGTGGTCCAAAGTTATGCGGTAGAACACATAAAAAAAGAAAAAATATTCCGACGAATTGATAACCTCTCCCTGTTTTTGAATTCGGTTAAAAATATTTAAGTTCTTTGTTAATTTTATGTAAATAAAGTGAAATTTGTGAAACTTTAAAAAGTTTATTTATTTATCACATACTGTACATAAAACTTGCATAAATGTATTGTAAATGGCATATTATCTGAAGCGAATTTTCAGTATTTTCTGGTGATATACATATATACATATCTTTAGAAATATAAAGCCCCCCAAAATATATTCCTGTGTGCCTCCCTGAATATCACGTATAAGATAGTCCGAAAAGGTTGCAAAAGCGTTAAGGAACTTATTTTCTTCAAAACGTTTGAATGGTTTGCTTACTAAACTTACTAAATATGAGCTTCTACTATAATTATTTAATATTAAATTTGTGAAATTGGGAAGCATTGAGACAGGGTAACCAAAACAAATTTATTTCTATGCCACCTCATACATGGTTTTGCATTTGGCGGATACGAGGTATTGCCCGCCAAGCGACGATATATAAGTACTCGAATTCACTTTCAAACAATACCATATCCAGAATGAGTCGCATTGACGTCCTTAACTATAATCTTGAAAACTATCTACACGAGAAGTAACTACACGTATGGTCCTATAAATATAACACAGACAATTTCAAATTGTCTTAAATAATTCTCGGGTAGTTTTTTAGGTTAATTCACTTGGTTACTGAATTAACGGGATACTAAAAATTTGTGTGTATGAGAAAAGATAATTTTTTGCTTGTTGTTTCCTAGTTCTAAAACAATATATTGTTACTATTACAATACAATCAAATGACCTTTATTTTCCCCCATATTAAATCGACCCAGCCTAGTGTACATACATACATTGCCCCTTAACTGAGTTCGACAGAAATGCTTTGTAAAGATCATATGCCGTAAAGGCACAATAAATACTTCTTAGAATAATCTGATTGGAACTCCTAGCTAATATTGAGGATATTTAACATGTTGAATGAATTGTTATGCTTCATATTATTTTTTTCAAACTAGCCATCTGATATTTATTGAAGTCTGAAATTATATCCAAAAAACTCTAAATTAACAATTTATATCAGAGGTTCCCAAACTTTATTTTCTCGTAGACCCCATTCAAAAATTTACTGATCTCGGTGGACCCCTGCTGATACAATTCTAAATATTTGCAAAGCTCGTAAAAAATGATATGTGAAGATTAGATCTAACTATGTAAATTTACATCGCGGGTGAATTCAAAAACTAAACTCGGAGTGGCCAAAATAAAACTAAAATATTTTCTTTCTATTATTTTTTATTTCTGTTTATTAAAATAATGTGATTACATAATTCCATGTTTTAAAAAATAGAGCTCGTAAATCCTTCAAAATACTTTCCCGCTCTGAGGAGTTATATTTTTTAAGAGCACTTCGCGCCCTAGCGTTATTTACGTTATCTTCACTATAAACTCATCAAATGTTCGGCTCACTCATGACTTTGTACATGGAGTATTTGTAAAATAGTGTATTGTGTTGATGGCATCATTTTTTTTATTTCTATAGCTACGAGTTTTAAAGTGAGGCGAAAAATATTTATCACTCACATTTTTGAAACACAAAACTTCAAACAACAAAACGACGTCGAACTTTTAATTCAGAAACTGATAATAGAGACAAAAACGAGTCTAAAGAATCGATGACAAACAACCATGCAAGCAAGAAACACAAAAAGTGTTCCACCGTCTCATCCTCTTCAAAGCAGGATGGGATGGACTTGTCATTTACGGCTATCACAGTCAGGTGTTTGTGCCACGTAAAGTGACCAGTCAGCAGTCCAACAAGTTGTCTGCAGTGTCGTCTGCTCAGTGAAAGAAAAATACATGATAGACCTTCTGAGATTGAAGGCAACATGAGTTTCGCCCTCCTGCATCCCCTGGATGCCTCCCACTCATGGGCTTTGAGGATTGCAATTACCTCAGCCTGGAAACCGAAGCATATTCACCAACAGAAAAGTGAAGCTTATCCCAATAAACTTCGAAAAAGACCTCAGATCATGACCCAGAGTCAGTTTTGGAACCATCAGTGCAGATTCGACAATGTGTGAGTCCGGTCTCGGGGAACTCAACATTCTCTCATCTCTTCAATAAAGGTAATAGTGGCGTACTATCATGTAGCATTGAAAATACACAAGTGGTTAAATCTCTGCCGCCAGCAATTTCCGGCGCGCCCCACTCAGTGTTATACCAACATCCGGTTCTTTTTAGTCTGAAGTTGGCTTTTAAGGCTTTCCCACGTATGAAAACATAAAGTGACGGTAAGTGCAACAGTGCTTCAAGAGCACTATACACCACTAAAAAAATTAAAGTTAAATAAAGAGGCTATAAAGCAACCATTTTGGTTCTTTAGTATCGAAACCAGATACATTTTCGTGGACCCCCACTTACAACTCTTGGAACCCCATATTTTTTCACGCCAGCGTAGACCCCCGTCGAGTCTTCTGTGGACCCCTGGAGGTCCACCTGGCCCACTTTGGGAATCACTGATTTATATGTATGTGGGAGGCTTCGCTACGCGCTGAATATGTACATATGTATCCGAGACAATCCGCGTCGACCGGATCAGAGCTACGTCCAAAATTAGAAGTAACCAACAAAAATCGATCGAGGACCGTCTCCGGACATTGCGATACATAGGTTCCAACCCATTTCTATTGATACTCACGTTTTAATAATTCATACAACTTATTGACTAATTTTAATTTAACTTTTAAACACGTGGTCAAACATTCCAAATGTTCAAACCAAAGATTTTTTACCATTCTTTCGATTGACTGCGGTATTGTTATATTTTATATACTTTTTGTATTAGTTAATTGAGTTAGACCTTTAAGCATAAGCCGACGGCAGCGCTGATCCGGATCAACTCCGGAATTAACTCCAGTTGATCCGGGTTAAGTCCGAGTTAATCCGGATCAACGCTGCATTCTGTTTAAGCTTTCAAACAGGTGGCAGCCCTCTTCAAAAGTATTCTCAAGCTTAATCCTTGTTTACTCTCCTTGTCCGGACATTGCGATACATATTTCAATTGACCGATAAACTAAGTGGAATTTGATTTTTCAAACATGTGGCAACCCCGCTAAATACAGCTCAGAAATAAAATTTTTTCAAACCCCCTTCGATTGGTACCGATATTTAATAATTAATTTAACTTATTAAATAATTTGAATTTAACTTTTTAAACAGGTGGCAACACCTCAAAAATATTCTTAGCGGTCTAACTAAAGATTTCTTAACCCTTCTTCGTTTGACATCCATATTGATATTGATATAACTTGTGCATATGAAAACTAAATTCGAAATTTCAAGCAAGTGGCAAGCCTCTTCAAAATATTTTCACTCGTTTGGCACCCATATGGCGATACATACTTCTCCTACCTTATATGATTTTTTAAACAGGTGGCAACCCTCCTATAGCTCAACTAAGAAACAAAGCTTTTCAAAACTAGTTCAATTGACATTCCTCTTTTTAAATTGTCGATTAATTGCTTTAAATAGTTTGAATATAATTTTTTAAAAGGTGGAAAATCTTTTTAAAAAAAAGTATAACCTTATTGCACATACCGTCCAAACCTTTTAATTTGACACCTCATATCGGAAGATCGAAGGAATGGTGAGGACATGATGACATTCATTCTTAAATAATTTGAGTTTAATTCTTCAACAGGTGGCAATTCTTTTCGAAAAAATGTAGACCAGGCGCTTTAATTTGGCATCTAATTTTTGAAAATCGGGCGACCGGTACAGATCTTTTGTCCTGAACAAAAAATCCCTTCGCGTAGTATACATATAGCTACTTCTATCGACGCAGATTATATTTAATAAAAATCTCGTCTAAAACCGTTAAGTAGTTTTCAACATCAGCGTGGTCAAAAAGTATCGACTTTGTTTTATACTATGTAAGGATTTTGTATCAACTAAATTTTTAATTGTAACTTAAGTACAAAAGCATGTCTTACCAACGAAAATTTGTGATGCGTAGTGTAATCGGTAACAATCAGATTAGCTTTGCTTTATTAATGACAATCAAGATGACAACTAAATATGTGCTAATGTATGAATGTAGATATGTATGCATAGAGTTCAACAGCACAACGCCAACGTCGATTAACTGCATGTAACTTGGCCTTTACAACTTCATTTGCTGACACATCATTTCTTGTTTAGCTATTGCAAATGTCACTTTGAATGGCTATCAACAGCGGTGGCATTGTTCGTGCAGTCAGAAACCATTTGCTTAGCCACAACGCTGTCGCGGCTGACAATGGTGGCGACTTTAAGGTCAATGTGTTGAGGAATTTGACTTGGTCGTCTTCGGGCAGTCCAACTTGGTTTATGGTAGTCTCACTACATACACGTACATGCATACAAATTGTATATACATCCAAATAAAATTTTACTTTTCATTCTGGTCATTTTTCTTTTTTCTATGTTTGGCGGAAATGACAACGACAGTGGCAATTACATTGTTGCATGACACGAAATGGGCTACATGCAAAACGAGTACTTATTTATACATAGAATGAATACAGCACTTGGGGTCAACTAATAACTTTAGGGGAACTTGGGCAAGGATCAATGCTCACTTGGTATAGTGTTAGCTTCGCTAATGTCAACTTGATTGTGTTATAATTCACTGATATAACTAAGTGTGTATATACATACATATGTACATAAATATGTATCCCTGTATCCCTATACGCGCTTGCATGCGTGTATGAATTAGTCATTAGATAAAAGAATTTAATTGCTGTTATGGTGTAAATAACATTTAGAATTACATTTGATTGTGCTCGAATGAATGCCAACATTGTTGTGGCAGCCTAACGAAAGTCTCAAACGACCCGCCACTTGCAACTTATACTAGCTTCACATATAAGTAGATTATCCTCATTTTCGAGCTTAACACCCTAATATGTAATTAGAACAAGAGATTAGCCATATAAAATTCGTCCCTTGTTGATCAGTAATTATTAAATAATCTCAGATTTAATCGATAACTTTTCGGTGTCCATCCTAGTTTTATCGATTGTTTTTGCGAAAAAGAGGAGAATGCCAAATGTAAAAGTAAACAAAAATGGACGCTAGCAAGGAAAAGAGGTTTGTAAAGGTATTTTTAATAAAATGTTAAGTTAATATATATTTATATTGCTTATTGTAGCAGAAAAACGTGATCAAGGTGGCACAGAGAAGAAACATAACTTTTCCTTGAGATGTGAGAATAACAAGCACAACAAATTTGACGGCTAATAATCTAAGATTTGCCTGTGTAAA
>NW_023458557.1:58759387-58786746 GCF_013731165.1 Rhagoletis pomonella
TTTTATTATTTTGAAATCAAAAAATATTTAGAGGTCGCTCAAAACGCTCAAAAGTTTTCAATGTTTTTTATGGGTCCGTCAAAACTTCCAGAAAATGAAATGGAGGATAAATAAAAAATCTTTATTATTAAAAAATGGTTAAATAAACAATTGTGCATTGTTAATGGAAGTCTTCTGAAGAGAACCAGATCCGATCGAAAAATATTGATTTTCAAGAATTCTATACCATTTCTACGAAAAGTGTTTTTTCCCATTTAAAATGCATGGAAAACTTTGAGCGCCTTGAACGACCTCTAAAAATTTTTTGATTTCAAAATAAAAAAGGGTATTTTTGCGATATATAACAATCCTAGGGGGTCAGAGCATTAAAATTCCGACTTTACTTATTGTGGACCACCCTAGTGTACACAATGGCTAATAACGGCTTAAGTTTTTTTTTCATGCTACTTATGAAATTACTGTATTTTTAATTTATTTTTATTTTTTTTAGAAAACAACAAAGGAGTCTATCGTGTGAAAACAAGATCATTGTCGCGGCAGCCACATTTGGTTAAGTTCGCAGACAAATTGTAAAAGTTAACGCCTTTGGGGTTAAGTTTCAGTTCAAATTTTTATAACTAACAAACATATTACACAAAATATATGGAATTTTTGATCAAGGACACACATATTTGAGTATTTAAAATCACTAGCCCAAGACACAACTTATTTATTTAAAATTTAAAAAATGTTCTGCGTACTCTGAATAATTTTTTTGCTTTAATCTACTACCAAAAATATATGTGCATATGCATCGCGCCTATCAGTCCTAATAAAATTTTTTAAATACATATTGGACTTACATAGCTGCCCATATGCAAATATTCGCGCTTCATGCAAAATGGGCTATAGAACACAACTAAACAACTGCTGCTTTAAAGGGTTGATCAAAAATTTTAAAACCAAATATCACTGACTTGCCTAAAGATGCTAGGACGTTAACGTAACTTTAGCTAAAAAGGATCAGTCCAGCGCCTTCGTCTTGACCTGCAGACTGTGTCTTAACGTGTGTGTGTGTAACTTAAATGTAGAATACGTGATATTATTAAGATCACATTCAAGTTAAAAACGGTATATGAAATATTTTTATTTAATAAATCAATATGATACTTAGCAATAGAGAAGCAGATCAGCATTAACTTCAATCATATGTACCACCAGCTTATATTCTTCTATATATATAAAAATGTTGTGTTCGTATGTCACGGTCGTCAAAACTCGAGAACGGCTGAACCGATTTGAATAATTCTTTTTTTCTATTGTTCGGTATACCAATGATTAGTAAACGAGGTATTAAACGAGGACAAGAAGAAGTATCTCCTGTCATCAAACAAACAGTCAGCACATTCGCGGCATGGTATAATTTCGAGAAAGTAGAGAATTTCGTTTACTTGGGAACCAGCATTAACACCGAAAATAATGTCAACATGGAAATCCAACGCAGAATCACTCTAGCCAACAAGTGCAACTTTAGAAAGTTCTCTCTCGACGTACAAAAACCACACTCTATAAGTCACTCATCATTCCCGAGTTGGTTTATGGCGCAGAAGCTTAGACAATGACAAAATTCGATGAGGCGGCTCTTGGAGTATTCGAGAGAAAGATCTTACGAAAGATTTACAGGTCTCTATGCCTTGGCACGGAACGATGAGTTGTACGAGCTTTACAACGAAATGGACATAATGCAGCGAATGAAAACACAGCGGCACCGTTAGCTTGGACATGCCATTCGAATGGGAACCGACGTTCCAGGTCTGAAAGTATTCAACTTGCAATCCGCTGGTGGTACCAGGGGAAGAGGGGGAACCTTATTCTTGGATGCGCCAGGAGGACCTAAGAAAACATTCCTTATCAGATTGATTCTGGGGACGGTTCGTTCAAAAAATTACATAAGCTTAGCTAGGGCTTCGCCTGGAATTTCTGCGACATTGTTACCAGGTGAAATAATTGCTATTTAGCAATCCCACGTGCAATATTTCCAGAACATCCGGTATGGAAAAAGTGTTACAAAAATTTAAACTCATTGTTAAGGGTGAGTGTACCATGGCACATAAAAAATTGCTTGAGGATTTTGATCGATTGTCGCGAGATTTGGGAAACGTTTAACCATTCGGATATGCATTGATGTTGCTCTCAGGAGATTTAACGCAAACATTGCCTGTAATTTCTCGATTAACACCAGCGCACGAGATAAATGCTTGCCTACATCGTGGCTTGCCTGAAATAGTCAATATTGTGGCAAGGTAAACATACATAAACTGCAGCCGAGGTATTCTCGCGACAAATACTGGATATTGGGAACGGAAAAGTGCCAGTCAATGAGATATTAAGACGAATTTTATTGCCTGATAATTTTGTAACTTAGAAACATCGAAAGGAGAACTTATCAAAAGAATGTTTCTTAATTAGGACAATTAATTATAGGCTCAGTGAACCAATACCTATTCTTGCTGCGAAGAATGAGGATGCCTATCACCTAAATAATAGTGGTATTGACAACAGTCGTTGCATGAGCTGATCTGGTCCTTTACCAGACTGCCAGGCCACTTGCTCACTTTGGTGAACACCACTAATGTTATTCAATGCAGCATTCAAAGTGAGAAAATAACCTATACGTCGACAAACACTGTTGTGGATAAAGTCGAAGTAGTTAATTATCCAACGGAATCTTTGAACTCGATTGGTCTTTCAGGGATGACGGCACATACCGAAATTGAAAATAGGTGTGTCAATGATCATGTTGCGGAATATTAATCAGCCAAAACTCTGCAACTGCACGCGACTAGCAGTAACGACACTGATGAAGAACGTAGTGTAAGCAGAGATTTTAACGTGGCCTTTCAAAGGTGAAGAATTCCCATGATTCCCACCGATACACAATTTCAATTTAAAAGATAGCAATTTCCAATTCGATTGGCATTCGAAATCGCAAACAATAATGCCCAAGGTCAACCTTTGGAAAAGTGTGGTTTAGATTTAGATGCGGTTTGCTTCTCAGATGTTGTATGTTCCCGTGTCGGCAAACCAGATATCCTTGATATCTATGCAGAGAATGGCAAAGCGACAAATATTTGGGCAATTCACAAGGTGTCGTGTGTCCACACAAGTACTTATAACAAATTCAAACTTATATGAAACGTATGCTTTGTTTCGATAATCATTTATCATCTATGTAACAGGAATATGCCACAGCAAAGCATGGCAGGGTACGGCTAGTAAATATATGTAAATATATATACTATGATTCATTACAACGCTTTTATCAACTTGTTTTTATTTCCTTTCATGATGCAGAAATTTGTATTACTTTTTATTAGTTGTCACTTTCGTGTTCGTGCTCGTCTTCGCATTATCTTCGTCTTCGGGTTTTTGCATAAGTTAGCTATGACCTCTGAAACAGCTGAAAACGATTCTATATATAGTTAAGAGATAAAGCCTTTTTAAACCCATTTCATTTAAAACCCATATTTTTAATAATTGCTTTAACTTATTAAATAAATTGAGTTTACCTTTTTAAACAGGTGGCAACCCTCGATAATATTATTAATATTCAAACTAAGGACATCTTACCACCTTCGTTTCACGTCATGTTTTAGTATTTAGTTTAACTTATGACTGCTTTACCCGTAATTAAATTCTAATTTTAAAACAGGTGGCAACCCTATTCAAAATATTTTAAAGCCAAAACCTTGTTAAACCTTTTTCGACTGACCAACATATTGCGACATCTATACAGGGTGTCCCAGAAGTAACGTGCCAAACTTTAGGGGAAGGTAGGTGGGGGGGTGAGCTCACTGATAAACAAAAAATGTTCAGGTAAAAGTGTCACCGTTTTTAAATATTTACATTTTTTCGAATTTAAAAAAAATCGTGCCTTTTCATGTGTTTTCTTTAACTGCAACTACAAACCGGGCAATACTTGGTAAATTTTTTATGTAAAATACTTCCAGATAGTTGCCTCTCCATACTCAAACGCAATGTAGTTAAAATATATTAAGGAACCATCATAAAATTAGGACTATTTTGGGATTTTTAACTTTTTGATATTTTCTTCCCCAACTTTGACTATCTCGGGTGAAAAAAAAATGTACTGAGCTATAACTTTACATTACATAAAAAAATTGCCCATTTCATAAGGATTTCAGAAAGGTGCCACACTTACTGTTTCGAATAGAAAAAAAAAGTTATAGCCACTTTTGTGGGTAAAGGACTGAGACACGCTAGAATGTATTTAAAAGATTTAAATTGAATTTGCTCTTGTTACCGTCAAATGACATGCTAAATAGTACAAAGGTACATTATTACCTGCTCCTGACATTATTTTGTGTTACTTACCGGAATTAGTGAAAGTGGATTTTGTGAAATTGGACCCTTCGAACATTGTGTTATTAATACTATGACAGAGAACACGCAGTATACGTCGCATGAATATGCGGATATTCACCTAATTTACGGTGAAGCTTGCTGTAATGCCAGAGCTGCTCAAAGACTCTATGCAGAGCGATACCCCTCGTCGACATCCGGGTCGTGAAGTATTCGCCCGGACCCATAGAGAAATATATGAAGGTAAGTGATTTTTACACCTTTCTTGTTTGCTTGCTTGTTAACTATCATTTTGCACTTTTTTAAGGTCGCATACCTGGAAGGCGTGGCGGCGAAACAGGACGTCCTGCAACGGTAGATGTTGAAGCTGTGTTAGAGGAAGTGGAACTAGGTCCATCGACTTCAGTAAGAATGATGGAAAGACGGACGGGAATACCAAAAACTACAGTTCACAAAGCTTTAAAAGACCATCGATTTCATCCCTACCACATTCAACGTGTTCAGGCTCTACAGGAAAGAGATTACCTGTCGAGGGTTAGATTTTGCCGTGAAATGTTACGAATGCATGCATCAGACCCCAACTTTTTTAATAAAATAATTTGGAGCGATGAATCATCATGCAAACGTGATGGTTATTTTAATTTACATAACCTTCACAGTTGGCAGATAGACAATCCTCACGAAATGAGAGAAGATCGTTCGCAGTACCGGTACAAAATAAATTTATGGTGCGGTATTTTTAACTGTCAGATATTGGGACCTGTGGAACTGCCGCCAACGCTCAACTCTCACAGTTATTTAGAGTTCCTTCAGGAACGGCTTTAGAAGATGTACCTTTAAACCTGCGGCGAAGACTATGGCTGCAAAATGACTCACTACGGGCGTGAAGTAAGAGCTCATTTAGACGAAACTTATCCTCGCCAATGGATTAGACGATACAGGCCAATCACGTGGGCCGCTCGATCGCCGGACCTGTATCCATTAGATTTTTTCTACTGGGACTGTCTTAAGGACAAAATTTATTCAAAAACAATTCAAAACGAAGAGCATTTGCGTGAACAAATAAATGGAGCTGCTGCTGAGATAGCCCAATTGAGTTTAAGATCTCTAAAAGCGTCTTTTCTTAAAAGGTGCCGAGCTTGTATTAGAGTAGAAGGTCGCCAATTTGAGCATATTTTATCAATAAATGAATAAATTTTTCCTTCAAACAACTCATGTATATCTTATTTCACGTGAACCCATCCTTCACACAAAATATTGATAGATATAGCCCTTGTTATAGACTCTAGTCCGAATTCCGGAAAGTAACACAAAATATTGTCAGGAGCAGGTAATAATGTACCTTTGTACTATTTAGCATGTCATTTGACGGTAACAAGAGCAAATTCAATTTAAATCTATTAAATACATTCTAGCGTGTCTCAGTCCTTTACCCACAAAAGCGGCTATAACTTTTTTTTCTATTCAAAACAGTAAGTGTGGCACCTTTGTGAAATCTTTATTAAATGAGAAATTTTTTTATGTAATGTAAAGTTATAGCTCAGTACATTTTTTTTTCACCCGAGATAGTCAAAGTTGGGGAAGAAAATATCAAAAAGTTAAAAATCCAGAAATAGTCCTAATTTTATGATGGTTCCTTAATATATTTTAACTACATTGCATTTGATTATGGAGAGGCAACTATCTGGAAGTATTTTACATAAAAAATTTACTAAGTATTGCCCGGTTTGTAGTTGCAGTTAAAGAGAACACATGAAAAGGCACGATTTTTTTTAAATTCGAAAAAATGGAAATATTTCAAAAACGGTGACACTTTTACCTGAAAATTTTTTGTTTATTCTTAATCGGAATGCAATCTAAACCAGAGTCGATATAGTAGACCGGACAAAGAAATTGAAACATATGTTGAAGAAAGTCGGACTGACAAGATATATACACGTAGATCCTGTTTTTCGCCCCTCTGAAAGAATTTTAAAAATTCTATACAAATTTCTTTTGTTTGAAATGCAACCGTGGACACTAGCTGGCAGAAAAACTTGCAAATTTGCATTCGTACAGAAAATTGCAAGTTTCTCTACATGAGAGAGAATTGTTGCATTGTTTCTTACTATCTGATATTTTGAGTGATGATTCTCGCTGGATTTTCGACGAAAAAACCTAATGCCTTCCCTACAAGGCCTTTTAAGATTGACCGATTCTCAATACACTCAAATAGAAACCAATACACATAAAAAACGCTGTAAAAATTTCCCTTCAATTTTAAGGCAGTAAAACAACGACGTTAAGTTAATATCAACCGAGGCCATATGTTGACAAGGGATGCAAAATCACAGTTACACAAAAGAACTAGTCAGATTTTTCAGAAATCTCTTCAAATCTAATGTAAAATATGATGTCAAAAAACAGCAGATCTCCCATTTAGATGACCGGTCATATGAGCGGCAGATGGATCGTAGGATAGTTTTGCTTTACATAGAAATTTGTGATCTTTTATTTTCATTTTGACTCACTTCAGTGTTGGTTCCTTTAATTCAAGTTGGCATTCGGTTTTTGGAATTTAAATAAGTTCTCAGCAAAAAAGTTTATTTAAGAAAATACATATGTGTACATAGTGCTTGAAAATATAAATTTTTCCCTTACCTTAAACCTTTGTGAGTGGGCAAAAATGATGTTTTGTAATTTAGGCAGAATTGAATGTGTGCTATCTGGGAAGACAATATCTACATGTAATACTTATTCTGTTTGTTGGCACTATATCCAAACACAAACGCATCTTAAGTGTCTTAACAGTGAAACAATTTCTTATTTTCTAATTTTGCGAATAAAACTTCACACTTAAAATTAAGACATTTATAACAAACATTCTATGAACAAAATCCCTTCTTCGTTTAAAATAAAAATAAGCGAAATTGGCCCAATTTTATACAACCCTGCCTGACATGAAAATTTTCTCCACGATAAGGCTAGTAGCCATTTCTAACAGATTTTGGGTCGCTTAGTCAAAAATGGAAACATACATATGTACATATTTGAAATTTAAGAAAACAAGGCAAATAGCAAAATCGGCTAAAAACGGCTAATTTTTTCTGCAAAACGGCTAACAAATCGGCTGCCGGCTAAGTCGAAATTTCTCCGGCTGTTTGCTATCGCAACCGGCTAAATCTAGCCGGAAAACGGCTAAAACGGCGACACTGATTGTTATGTTTCATTTATTCGTTTTCGTCCCTGTTTTGTTTTTATATCGAGCGGAGCATTGCTATGTTCGTGCGAAGCATTGCTATGTTCGTGCGAATGTGATACAGCGGAAGATCTGCAAAACAAAAATGTTGCTTTTGCCTCTGTATAGATACCCATATAAATCGTACATGGTTTATTTCGATGTTTTTTTCTGAGGCAAATATGGTTCTATTTGTATTATAAATCTATATATGTATCTATATATAATCGTAGAGACAATTTCCTTTCGAATTAAGGTTCTGGATCTGAAACTTCACAAACATTTCAGATTTAAGAATCATTCGATGTACATATTTGCACGGAAAGATTTTTAAAATTTTAGATTGAGCAATTTTAAAATGTAATTCTGAGTCTCACACATGCATTCTCATTTTCACCAATTTCGAACAATTTCATTTCTTTATTTTCAATTTTGTATAGTTTAAAAATGCTGGAAAACTTAAAAAAATCCTGCCGGGCGAACTGAGGAAAAGATAAAGTATTTTAAACTCTCGATAAATATGTGTTTCAGAGAATCTGGTTATTTCAGTTTAAGATTAGTGTCTCACGCGATTATTTTGTGAGATTTAGCCGATTGGGTATTTGAAACTCAGCCTGGTGTAATTAATCAAAACCACGTGAAGGATCGATCCATTTCGCGTCCACAAAATAAGCACTGTACGATAGTTAATAAAGAAATGGTTAATATGTTGTCGGGAGTAGATATGGCGTAGATATCTACTGTCGTTTCTGAATATCCACAGGAGCAAGGAGAAGTAGGGGAGTTGCACCTCATGACTTGATACTAAAAGTTAGAGCAGTTCTGATGCTAATCCACCACCAAAATATGTACATATGAAGGGTTAGTTAATGATCTCGCATAATAGTTAAAGAATCACAACCCACTGGGAAAATAGGTAAGCACCTTACGAGGTAAGCCATGTTTTCTTTCAGTTTTTAGTACCAAAATTGTCATCATGGCCAATGTCATCTACTAGTAAAGCACAAAATGAACACCTCCAACGACACATTACGTTGTCAGTTGCAAAGTAACGTGCAGCCGAAGTTATCTCCAAGCGCCGAACTACTCCGAGCGACTTCTCTGCATTACACGTAACTTACTTTGTAAAGCGGCTCAGAAGTATGTCTGATACCAAATGTACATTCTAAATTCCTACTTACGTAAGGCGGCCATGCCTTTGTAAAAGTAAGGGACGTTCGGCAGGGAAATGGTAATGACTGCCAGGTGAAGAGTAAGTTGCCAATAAGGTATTATTACGTGCTCCTAATTCCCACTGGGAATGTAATTGTTTGGATGCCACAATACAAATATGTACATATAAAGGGTTAGTTAATTGACTTTAAACATGTGATTCGAATTATATTATCCCATATAAATTAACAACCCAGCGAATCAACACTTGCTTTTGTATTTAAACGTCGCAAATTCAAAATTATTGTAGCGTTCGCAAAAACAATAAATAAGTATCAAGGTCAGACCCTAGCAAGAGGATTGCTTAACGCATGACGTATTGAGTAGAGTACGATCTTTCCAAATACCAATGAACAACCAAAAGCAATGCATGCGGTTTTTAGAATAAAGAAATATGCAGATTTTTTAGACCACGGAGCACCCCGATTTTCGGGGATTATTACTAGTATATTTAAATTGCATACCTAGTTCCCTTAGTTTAAGTTGATTTTTATTTCTAAACATATGGCAACCCTCTTAAATAAAGTTAAGAAAAAATATTTAACCCTTGTCAATTAATACCCATACTTTAAGAATTAATTTGACTTATTAAATAATTTGAATAACTTGATAATTTTTACACAGGTGGAAACTCTCTTTTATGTTATAAATGCTGAAACTAAATGTTTCTTAATACTCCTTTGTTTGGTGCCCTTATTTCAATATTTCATATAATTTAATTTAATTCGACTTTTCAAACAGATGACACTCCTGTTCAAATTATTTTTAAACCAAAACCTCGTTAACCCTGACGTCTGACACTTGTATTGTGATACATATTTAAATCATCTAAAATCAGGTGGCAACACTCCTATATGCAGTTTGGAAATAAAGTTTCTTCAAAGCAATTTTGATTTCTTTTCACATTGAAGTAATTTATTTAACCTATTGCATATATTGAATCTAACTTTGTAACAAGGTGGCAACTCTCTGCAAAATATTTTCAAACCACAACCTCTTTCGTCTGATATCCATACAAGGATATACAGTATCGGTCATATCTATAGCACGTCATTTCAAAGTGAAATTGTTTGCCACTATTAATTATTAATTTGTTTTTTTAAGAATTTTCAATTAAAATATAGTTCATTCTCAGACAAGCCCCATATAAACCCAAATTTAACAATTTGTAGAAAACTACAAAAAAGTGCAACAAATCTTCACCTAAATTTCAAACTTTTTTCTCGGAAGGGTTAGAATTTTTTCGAGTACACAGTCTTTTAGCCCCTTCAATTATAGTCTGATAATGTGCAAATTTTAAGTGGCTAAGAATTACCGTTGATTTTTTAGAATTTTTTTTGTCGCATTGGCTTCCATATAATGCATAAACTAAATTTATGTGTATATGGAAGAAATCCGCAACACCTTTGGCGAAAAAAATTCTAAAAAATCAACGGTAACTTTTAGCCACTTGAGTATCAGACTAAAATTGAAGGGGCTAAAAAACTGTGTATTCAAAAAAATTCTAATACTTCGAAGAAAAAAGTTTGAAATTGGGATGAAAATTTGTTGCACTTTTTTGTAGTTTTCTACAAGTTGTTAAACTTGGGTGTATGTGGGTTTTATTAGAGAAAGAACTGTGTTTTCATTGAAAAAAAATAATATAAATAAACATACGTGGCACACAATATCACTTTTAAATGGTGTGCTATAGATATGACCGATACTGTACATTTAAATTTTCTGCCTTTATTTAAGCCGAACTTGCTTTTTGAAACAGGTGGCAACCCTACTACATAAAATTAAGAAATAAAGCCTTTTCAAAACCATTTCGATCGATACACATAGTGTAATAATTTATTTAACTTAAAAATAATTTGAATTTAATTGTTTTATCAGGGGGCAACTCTTTTTGAAAAAAATAAGAAGTTATTCGACATCCACAGGCCAAGCCCTTTAATTTGATACTTCATTTTCTAAAATCGAACGACGGTACAGATCTGATGTGACGAAAAAGTTTTCGCGTATTATGCCTTCATAAGTATGTATATACATACATATGTATGTATGTACATAGATTACGAAAAAAAAACAGATCCACATTAACTGCAATCAACATATGTACGTAATGTGTATTTACATACATACGCTGCGATTAGGTTATAAATATTGCGCCATCTGTTACTCAAAAGCCCAAATTCCTACACACACATACTTTTTGTCACCTTATCTCACTTCCAACGCATGCACGTGTTTGCAAATTGATGACGAAGTGATTTTGTATGGAAAATCATTTATGCCTATATATTTGTATACAATAAACATACTCAGAAGATATCAGCCAATACTTGGCATATACCAAACGAAAGGAGAACACCTGAGTTTTTGATCAAAGAAAATAAAAGCAAAATCATTCGAGCGGCTTTCGAGCAGTTTGGTAATAAAAAATTGCAAATTTTTTCAAAAAATTTTTGCCTTAAAATGCTCTATATTTCTTGAATTTGTATAAGATTTGGACACGATATTATTTCTATTGCTTCAAGGAACCTATATCCCGAACATGAAGGTTATATCTGCAATCATAAGTTTCTAGAGTACTTTAAAGGATCAAAATTGACCCCAAAATAAGCCAATGTTTACCGTTATTTATAGGACAGACACCGAATGGGTTACTTACAAGAATGTATCTGTCAATAGGTTTGGAATTTTGTGTTTGAAACCCCCCACTTTTCTTTAAAATCGCTTCACTAGCTCTCGTGCAATATGCGTTTTCGTGAAGCTCTAAAAATTACAACTACAACATTTGAGCATAGCCTCCATATCGAAACGTAAGACGTATTCTACGTCAAAAATGGGACCAGGACCAATTCGTTTGAGAATAGCCCACAGGTTAATATAGGGACATTCCTTTGTCACTAGTGGGACATTTTACTCCAGAATGTGATCAATTGTGAATTTTAACTATGTCGTCGGAACTTATACAACAGCGAAAAATATTTTTTAACATAGAACGATAACTGATGTATTAAATTGCTTTAACAAAAATACCAAATGGCTTCTCAGTTTTATGTAACTATCATTTGAATGAATGTGACTAGTGCGTCACTGAAAATAACTCTATTTTATCCGTGTGCACTCAAAGATGAAGTTTAGCCAAAACACTTAATTTTCACGAACGACGTATTTGTGTTGTAAAATATGAATTAAACGCTTTCGTTTTCAATAAAAATAAGGTTTATATAATCTTCATAGAAATGTTAAAAAATATATAAAGTTCTGACTGGTGGGACATCTCCTTGTGACTGCTGTAAAGTAATTATGCATGAAATAAAAGTTTCCGTAGACAAAAATTACAACTTATTTTGATTTTTTTTTTTTGTTAGCATTTAATTCATTCAGTTTGTTACAGTTGAAACATACGCTTCAAAATAACAGGGCACAGGGAAAAGCATGAAAAAAGGAACAGTCCAGCGCCTTCGTCTTGGTCTGCAGGCTGTATCGGAGATACAGCCGCTATATTTAAACGTAGAATACGTGGTATGGTTAAGAGCATATCCAAGTCAAAAACGAAATCACACACTAAGAAAAAAAGGGTTTTTCCAAAATTTTACAAATTTACATACTTCTAAGTGAAAAGAACTCAATGAGAATATAAGCGAAAGCCCTATTTTTATTTTTATTTTATACCATTGTTTTTTTCTACAGCTTACTGAGATTTAAAGATTTGAAATTTTGAACAGAAAAGATATTTATTGAAAAAAATATCGATATCAAAATCGATAAAAATATCGATAACAAAATCGATAAATAATCTATAATAAAATCGATAACAAAATCGATTAAAGTGTCGATAACAAAATCGATAAAAATATCGATCATTATATCGATAAGTTCCGAAAATATCGATAGAAAAATAAATAACAAAATCGATCATTATATCGATAAGTTCCGAAAGTATCGATAACAAAATCGATAAAAATATCGATAACAAAACCGATGACAAAATCGATTAAAATGTCGATTACAAAATCGATAAAAATATCGATCATTATATCGATAAGTGAAAATATCGATAGCAAAATAAATAACAAAATCGATCATTATATCGATAAGTTCTGAAAATATCGATAACAAAATCTATAAAAATATCGATAACAAAATCGTTAGCAAAATCGATAACAAAATCGATAAAAATATCGATAACAAAACCAATAAAAATATCGATAACAAAATCGATAAAAATATCGATAACAAAATCGATAATAAAATCGATAACAAAATCGATAATAAAAAGATAACAAAATCGATAAAAATATCGATCATTATATCGATAAGTTCCAAAAATATCGATAGCAAAATCAATAACAATATCGATAAAAATTTCGATAACAAAATCGATAAAAAACCAACAAAATATCGATTATATCGATAAGTCCCGAGAATCCCTAAAATCCCGAAATAGTTCCGAGATTGAGTCTCTGTACCTTTATCTATATCCTTTTCTCTACAACTACCTTTATTTTAATCTTTCTTCCTCTATCTTCATCTATACTTTTATCGGTATCCTCATCCGCATCTTTTTCTTTATATTTATCTTTGTTTTTATTTTTATGTTTATCATATTCTTCATATACATATTCCCCTTCACCTTTGCACTTATACATATAAGTAAAGTGTTTAAATTTACCTTGGTCTTCATCTTTGCCTTTATCTTTACTCAACTTTGTTTTTGTGTTTATTTTTACCTTGGCCTTTATCCTTTTCTTTATCTATGTACGTCCTCACCTTTACTTTTATTCTTGGATTGGACTTTTTCTAAATGTTGTTTCACTTCGAAAAGTCTTCGCGTATTATGCATACATGTGTTCATATATGTATGTACATATATAATATGTATGTACATATGTATGTATAGACATACATAGATTACTAAAAATAGAAACAGATCCACATTAACTGCAATCAACATATGTACGTATGTATGTATTTACATATGTACACACGCTGCGATTAGGTTATAAATAGCGCGCCTCTGTTTATCAAAAGCCGCATTACATACGCATACATACTTTTTGTCTCCTTCCCTCACTTCCAACATATGCACGTGGTTGCAAAATGATGACGAGGTGATTTTGTATGGAAAATCATTTATGCCCATATATTTGAATAAAATAAACATATATAGAAGATATCAACCAATACTTCCCATATACCAAACGAAAGGAAAACTCTTGAATTTTTGATTAAAGAAAACAAAAACAAAATCATTCGAGCGGTTTTCGAGCATTTTGATAATGAAAAAAATTTGCAAATTTTTTCAACAATTTTTTGCCTTAAAATGCTCAATATTTGTTAAATTTATATAAAATTTGTACCCGATAATATTTCTACTGCTCCAAAGAACCTATATCCCGAAAATGAAAGTTATATATGCCAACAATAAGTTGCTAGAGCACTTTAAAGGCTCAAAATTGACCCCAAAATAAGGCAATGTTGACCGTTGTTTCTACGACAGAAACCGAATTGGTTATTTACAAAAATGAATCTGTCGACAGGTTTGGAATTTTATCTTTGAAACGCCACACTTTTCTTTGAAATCGCTTTATTAGTTCTCGTGCAATAAGCGTTTTTGTGAAGCTCTAAAAATTACAACTACAACATTTGAACATAGCCCCCATACCTTAAGGTAAGACGTATTCTACGTCAAAAAACTAAAAAATAGCAGATTTTCCTTTAAAAGAAATCATGCTACTAACGAAGAAAATCTGTGGATAAATAAAAAAGTTGTGAATGGACAAAGAGAAATGCGTAATAATTTTTATTGGTGGAAAGGTGAGCAGGAAAGAATGTTTACTCATACACAGTGACCAGATTTCTGTGGAAGAAAATCGGGACATTTGTAATGAATGCAAAAATGTATACACACATATACGGTGGCGAGAATTTAAATAGGGAATAGACATTTGGCACGTTTTGCCCACTTTTCTTTGTTTAAAATTTTAGTATTTTTTATGAAAATTTAGAGTACTGTCCAAAAAAACCATATTAATTAAAATTTCAAAACTGATAAAAATTTTTAACAGATTTTTTAGATTGTTGAGTATGCCCATCCAATTCAAAGCGCAAATTTGAAGTAGCTTAGACTCACCGTTGATTTTTGGCAATTTTTTCGCGTTTTCTTCCATACAAAAAACAAAAACTACAAAAAATCAACGGTACTTAAAATTTAAACTTTTAATTGAATGGACTACAAAACTGCACACTCGGAATATTTCTAAGAAATCGAATTCAAAAACTCAACATTTTGATGAAACTTTGTCGAACTTCGTTAATTCTTGTACAACGTTTGAAATTTTGAATTGCATGGTCTTTGTTATATAACGAGCTACACTTTCATAAAAAATAATAAACAATAATGGCCTTATTCATAAAAAATTAAGTAGGTTTAAAGAGCTTTATAAATTGACGTTTTCATACATTTTTCAGTTTACCAACCTTTTTGAAAGGTACGTTATTTTTTAGGAATACGGCCATAAATATTTATTTTTTTGCCACTGTATCTACAGCTTATATTTTCCATATCTGTGAATTTTTTGCGGGAATTAGTATAATTTTTTACAATTTAACTAAATTTAAGTTAGAACCATTTCATGAAGAATGTGACAACGAATTTGCTGCCACGTTGGTAAGAAAAGTTGTTTTTGGGTCAGAGTACAGGGAGACTCTTTTTAAATTAATAAAGAAAACACTGAAAATCGGGACATAATCGGTACAAATATGAAAAATCGGGACACTTATACGTCCCGACTTTTAAAAAATATTCAATATTTTCTCAAAATCGGTTCTGTCCCGTCAAAATCGGTACGAATAGTCATCAGATCGTACTGAGCCGTACTAGTACATGGCGTATGAGCAACATTTTCCTTGCTAAAGCCTGATATTCTTTTCGTTCATAAAACCAGTTTGAAATCAAAATATTTGGGGAAAATGACTTGATCTAGAAAAACGGTATACAGATCCGTAATTTACGTCCTAAAATCAAGTTGCCATACCTCGGGGTTTTTTTGTGTATTTTTAGCGTTCTTACAGTGTTTCTTACAGAAATTCCTAGAAACCGGATCGATCTAAAATGGCGAACTCAGTGTTGCAAATACCACCTCATTTTGATAATTACGCTATTCGAATACAGCAGTGGGATTTTTAATATGTAATCTTTATGTCCTAAGATATTTGTCATAAATTTTCTTTGAATTCAATGAATTTCAACATCTAAAATTGGTAGGTTATTTTATCCACAGGATCCCTACAGTCAAATGTACTAGTTTTAAACTACCTCACAACTAGTACGAACCGCATGCCCAACTAGTCAGCCAACTATCTTTTTTCCATGCAACTGGTATTTTTAACATGGGGATATCCTACGAGATGCCAAATGTCAGATTTCGGTCAGAAATATACCAGTCTCATACTAGTACAAAATAGACAGAAAAATACTAGTCTAATTATGGACCTAAACCACTACTTTGGAAGTAAGAAAAATGAATTCATGAATATACAATAAAAACCTTTTGATTAAGTACACTTTAGCACATTACACATTTTTTAGCATCCCTAGATTTTCCAATATTTAGTGTTAAATTTTTTTAGTATTAAGCAAAAGGAAAAATAAATACATACATATTTTAAAAGTAATTATGATGTGTAAAATTAGAGATTTTGATAAGATTTGCATAAATAATTCAAGCAGTTACTAAATATTCTTAATTTTTGTCTATACTTTGGTTTGTTGATTGATAATTGAAATTAATCAAATAATTATATTAATCGTGTCCAAAGTAATTGCAAATGATCAAAAATAACAAGATTATGATGTAATTAAAATTAACAAATTAATTAAAATTTGTATTTAAGTAATTAATTATTGATCATAAAAAAGGTGCTAATATCTGTATATAATCATTAAACGGTTATCCAAAAAATATGCTTTAATTAATAATCATTATGAATATTAATCATTATTTAACTGGTATGGTATAATTACCCAAATAAAAGTTGTATTATTTGTGTACTCTATTGTATTAAACTGTCGAAGTCAAATAAAACAGGGCATGAATAAATCGTTTTGTACTTGGTACAAGTCTGGTCATTTTCGAACTAGTTCGGTTTCAGTCAGGAAATTCTAGTTATAAGCTAGTATTTTTCCTGACTAGTTTGGGGTTTCGCTGCAGGGCAAGTACACAATACATGGACAAAAATGGTACTAGACTGTCTCGCTGTGATTTCGGAATGCTTACACATTGAGAAGTTAGCTTACTGCCTATGTAGAAGTATTACATACATATATGCATTTTTAGAGTTTTGCCTTGACTAGTATCTATTCAATGTTCGCCTGCGTCTAGACTTAATTTTTGAAGTGAAACTTCTTTAGCGGCGGTTGGTTGGTTGGGAGTAAATTGGCAAAGTTAACGGAAATTGCACACGGAAATTATGCGACGGAAATGGTGCAACCGAAATGGTGCAACGGAAATGGTGCAACCGGAATGGTGCAACGGAAATGGTGCAACGGAAATGATGCAACGGAAATGGTTGGGGCTGAGACAAGTGCTTATTGTGTGTATGCATATGGTATTTATTTAACAAAAATCTGCTAATAAAAGGTTAAAGAATAGAAAAAAACCAATACAACAATGAAAGTAAAGGTGAGTACGTACATAAATAAAGAAAAGGATAAAGGCAAAAGTAAAAATAAAAACAAAAACAAAGATGCCTAAAGATAAAGGCAAAAATGAAGACCAAGGTTATTTTAAACAATTTACTTATATATATAAGGGCAAAGGTTAAAGGGGGAGAATGAGGATACCGATAAAAGTAAAGATGAAGATAGGAGAAGAAAGAATGAAATAAACGTAACTTAAGAGGAAAGGATATAGAGAGAAATACACAGATTCAGGCTGGGAACCATTTTGGGATTCGATCGATATTTTTAGCTATTTTGTTGGCGATATTTTTTATCGATTTTGTTATCGCTATTTTTATCGATTTTTTTATCAATATTTATGGATTTGGTTATCGATATTTATCGATTTTGTCATGGATATTTTTACAGATATTTTATCGTTTGTGCTATCGATATTTATCGATTTTGTTATGGATATTTATCGATTTTGTTATCGACATTTATCGATTTTATGATCGATATTTATCGATTTTGTTATGGATATTTTTAGCGATATTTCTATCGATTTAGTTATCGATATTTTTATAAATTTTGTTATCGGTATTTATCGATTTTTACCGATTTTAGTTCGATATTTATCGATTTTGTTATGGATATTTTTATCGATTTTGTTATCGATATTTTAATCGATTATGTTATGTATATTTTTATCGATTTTGTTATCGTTATTTTTATCGATATTTTTTTCGAGTTTCTAATAGATTTTGCTACCAATATTATTATCGATTTTGCTATCGAAATTTTTATCGAATTTTGCATCGATTTTGTTATCGATATTTTAATCGGTTTTGTTACCGATATTTTATTGGATGTTACTATCGATTCTGTTATCGAAAGAGTATAAATATAAAAGTGAAGAAAAAGAAAAACAGAATAACATAAATGTAATTAGAACGAACAGGGGTGGAGCTAGGGATCAAACTAGAAAAAGACAAAAAATATAACCTTAAGCAAAAGCAGATGTATGTATGTACATCTGTATGTATGTATATTGGTTATGAGACAAAATAGATATGTATGTAACGTAAGTTTCACTTCTCCAGTGTGGCTCAGGCGCACTTACTTTTTTTGTTTTTAAGTGTTAAATCATAAGTACCAACAATGTATATGTGTTATTATAGAAACGATAAAAATGCAAAACTTATGTCAACTCAAGTTTATTCGCTTTTTTCGAGTATAGCACCACGTTAACTAACCGGCAATGAAAAGTATTGGTTATTTTAATCCACGTTCGCACACCTAGTCATTAGCAAGTTGACAGCAACGCGCCCACATGAAGCAATAAAAAATTACAGGTATTCACAAAGGTGTTGGGCTCAAACATGCAATTGTCGTTAACGTACATACATACATAGATAGGTACAATTACAATAAAAGGAAGGACGCAAGCCGATTAGTGTTGGTAGTCTGGTGGTCAATAAAAAAGGGTCATATGACAATACTAAATTTAAGATAATGGATAATGAAAATGTTAACTTGTATGACGCACGTAAACACGTATATTGTACATGTACTATAGATATACATATGTATGTAAATATGCTTTAATTTGGAATCGTCGCCAAATTGACGTGTTTACTGTTTTATGATTTGAACCCTCTTAGGAAATCATTTTATTTGCTTTAGCCATAACCAATGTATTTCAAAATTATACTAATTTGAACATGAATCTATATATATTAAAATGGTGTGAAAAATTTATAGTAATTCATCAATTGAGAACGGTTTGGCCGATTTGGCTCAATTTTTAGTTATTCGGAATTGCCAGGAGAAGGTTTTTGCGAAAGAAAATTTTGGGAAAACCCTCCGGCAAAATCGGAAAATTGGAAAAATAGAAAATTCTAAGTGGAAAACTCGGAAAAATCCGGAATAACGCGAAAAATTTGAATTGTTTTCGACGAAAGCTTGGAAAATTTCGGATAATTGTTAAATTCATTGGGAACAATTTTCACCTATGTTTCATAACCGATTTGAATGGGTGCTGCTTCTCTGGAAAGGTTTTTAGAAGAAGGAGTGCACAAAGTTTTAATCTAATTTTAACGCATTTGGGTCGTTGGTAGCCTTTTTCCTCGATAAGCTTATAGGATCAATTTTTTCCGTTAAGTGGGCCAGGGACCGATCTACTCCAAAAAATCTTATTTATGGTCCGATTTACTTGAAATTCGATACTCGTATTATAAATATGCGTGGAATAGAACCGAGTCATTGTTTTACAGTTCGAAAGGTGTTTGAAGGCGGCGCAAACATTCAGGGTTTGGCTATTTAACAATACTTATTACACAGGCCAACTAAAATGGGAAAAAATTTGATGCAGCAAATGTTAACGCTATTTTTGCCGAATTTTTGTATGCTGATTATGAATCCGTAAGCATAAAGTTTACATCAGCTCCAGATTTTAAGAAAAACGAGGTCAAAGTGTCAAAAAATCGCTATTATTTTCAATATTTGAGAAGCTCTAGCAAAGAAACACTGGTGGTTAAAGCTAAAGATCTCGAATACTATCCTTGCAAATTCCTGCACCTTTGCTTGATGGTCACTTATAGTCATTTGTTGAACATATAAGTTGTGCATGAATATACCTCTCTTCCCCCTAATTTTCAACGCTGAACATTTTCGGCTATTTAAAAATTTAAATTGCATTATAAGAAAGTCAAATTTCGTGGATTTTCTCAACAATATTGTAAATTTTCTGAAAAAAGGGGTTGAAATCCAAAAAAAGAACAGAAGCGCCCTCTGGCGGCCCTCAAAAGAAAAAATTAAGGCCAGAAGTGGATTCCTCGACCCCAAAAACCCCCAGATACACATTTGGCTAGTTTTCAATACAGCTGTTTCAACAGGTGAGCTACTTTTTGAAAAAAAAACTAGATAGAAATAATCGCTGGCTCAAAATTCATTTTAGACCTATGGTTTCTTGGGCAAAAATGCTTGAAATTACCCAAATAATCATAATCGCGATGTGCCTCTGTTAACTTTTTTGGGCCCCTACAAATCGACCCGCCCTAATCCATACGTATCTATATACGCTTAGCAGTGGCGTAGCCAGGAAGGGGTCGGTTGGGGGGGATAGATCCGCCCCCCCCCCCCTTCGTCAGTGAAACGAAACTTTTTATTTTTGAGTTTTAATTAATTATGAATTAATAACACAATACTATTTTACTCTTCCGATTTATAATTTTTTTTATTTCAGACTGACAAGTTACCTTTTAATGAATATATAAAATTATCGGTTGGTGGATTATGTATTTGAATATTTGCGAAATACACTAGGCCATTTTGCTTAGTTCCCCACAGTGTTGGGAAATAATATATAATCTATACAAAAACTGTACTTTTCGACTGTAAATTGTATCGACTTTTTAATTTGCTCATGTGCATGCATGCATACATAGATTCCCTTCAAGACCAATGCTTTGATGGTATTCACGGGTAAGTTTATGTAGGTACATTTACATATTTTACACTTTTAACATAAATGTCAAGGCAGATATTTTAAGATACACTTCTTAACAAACAAATTTTTTTAAGTTGTTATGAATGGATAAAAGACACATCTTCTTTGAATTCAGTACTAAAACTTGTCATTTCAAGTGCTTATCAAAACTTTATGCATGTTAACTAGATTGGCCATTTATCTTAAAATTATATAATTTTAATTATTTGTTTATAAAAATGCAGTTTACACTTTAACAAAACCCGTATAAATCCAAGGTTTAGTCTTTGCGCAACATTAACAAAATCAACAAACTTTCGTAAAGCTTTATAATTAGATTTCCTATAAATACATATTTTGAGTATGCAGTTTTGTAGCCCGATCAATTCAAATAAAGCGCAAGTTTAAAATACATAGCTGTGACTTATCGTTGATTTTTAATATATTTTTTTTTTTGATGAAGGCGTTGCCCATTTTCTTCATTAAAAAAATCGTCGAACATACTTAGATAATATGGAAGAAAATTACCGACATAGTCAAAAATATGCCATACGTGAACTGTAAATCACAGCTACTTTAAATTTGTGGTTTTTTTTAATGTTGTTCAAAGATTAAACTTATTTTCATTTAGTGTTTGTTAAGGAATAAAATATATTTTTATAAACAAATAATTCAAATTAAAATATAATAAAATAAATAGTCAAATCTAGTCAATATATGAGTGTCGTAAAGTTATGATATTTAAGAACATCTCTTTCTTAATTAACGATGATACTGTTTCTATATTCAGCTGATTTCAACATTTTGTTTTAATAAAATTTAGTATCGAAAATATTATTTCAAAACTTGCCTAGGAATGTGATATAATGGTTCGTTCAAAACCTTTTTTCAAAACTTATAAAGGCAAAAACGAGAAGGCGAAGACAAAAAGAGAATAAAAAAATTTCCCGAAGTGAATTTTCAGATTTTTAAAACGGTATAGTAATTTAATTTTTTAAATTTAAATAAAGCATGAATACCCCATGGAATAAACGAGTAGATAAAAAATATATAACGGTAAAACTGGCACATACATAAATATATATACGACGCCTGTAGCCATTGTGTTCTTCAAATTTCCAACATTCGGTATATAGAGTCAACAATGCATTGAAAAAAAGTGTTTGTTATACCAAACATTCTTTATATCGGCATTCGTTATACTGGAGCACCACTGTACTACTATTTTGGCAACTAAACTTTTGCTATGTGTTTGGCCGAGCTTCTCCTCCAATTTGTCGTGTGCGTCCTGATGTTATGACTCAAATTTTACGCCGCCTCCGAACGCCAAAGGGTTTTTCTGAGAATCTTTTTCAAGACAGTAATACACTCAGAGGTTTGCCACTGCCTTCTTCTTTATTGGCGCTGTAACTGTCTAAGTAATTGTGCCAACTGCCGCAAATTGGAGCCAATAAATAACGAAATTTATTTTTCTAACATTACTTCACTTTTAAGGGGTAAAGCAATTCCGAAGTGACTTAATATGAATTGATATTAACTAGATTTTGGCTTTTGTGTTAACGTCATTGACAATATTTTCCTTACAAAAGTGGATTTTTGTCAAATGACATTAATTCCAACGACATTGTTGCACATCACCTAAACCACACCTACGGTTAGTTAAGCGGTAAAATAATGTGTGGGAATACAATCAAATATTGCTTTAAAAGTGAAACGGCTACTTTAACTGACGGGTACAGATATATGTATTTATTTTAACCAAAAACAGAGGGAAACAAACTCTCACTTTATTTTGTAAATAAAAACAAAAATAATAAAAAATGTTCATCAATAGATTAATATATTTGGTAGCAAAAATCAAATGACTATGAAAGAAGAAGGGTTACCACATTACTTTACAATTGAAGTTTCTAAGTAAGGTTGCCAGATTTGGTCATACTCCTTACAATATACTCTGGATAGCCAAGCATAAATCACGGCCTTGGGCTCGCTCACGACGCCCAAAAATTGATGTCCTTGTCAGACTTAATTATATGGGCGCCAGGTCACAGAGTTCTTGAAGGAAACTGACAGGCGGACCTCGAGTCGGTCGCACTGGGAAAAAATATATAGGAGTACATTTTACTTCATGCAGATTAGTTTTTGAAATATGGGTCTCGTGTCAGCTCAGTGAATACTGGGGGAAAGCAGGACATGTGCAATTGCAAGGCCTTTCAAGCCGTGGATGGACCAAAGGTGTTCAATGAATCTTCTAGAGGTTGCAAAGCCACAAATCTCAGTTCTGATGGGTGTACCGATAGAACATTGTCCGATTGGCACTCACTCGTTGGGACTGGATATCATACCGCAGCTGTTTAGAGAACAACACTTTGTCTTAACGAGACTAGGATCTACACAGTTTCCATAGCACTCTCGGGCGGGCTACAGTTTAGAAAAATTTTGAAGTGTTTTAACAAAATTGCCACCTGTTTGAAAAGTTAACTTGAAATTATATAATAAGTTACATGCATTACTAAAAGATGGGTATCAAACGAAATGAAAGGCTTTATTTACAAACTATATTTAGAATGTTTGCCACTTGCTTAAAAAAATCAAATTCAACCTGAATTGCGGTAAATAGGTTATTTGAATATGTATAACAATATTGGTGGCAGACGAAAGAGGTTTAAGAAGGTTTCAGTTAGACAGTTGTTTGAAGACGGTTGCCACTAGTTTGAAAACTCGTATTCAATTAAATTGTGCGCAAGCTATTTATTATAAAAGGGTGTCAAACGAAAGAGTGGTAAGAAATCTTTAATTTGCACATTTAGAATATTTTCGAAGTATTTGAAGAGGCCACTGGTTTGAAAATAATTTCGCATTATTTAATAAGATAAATGCATTATTAAAAGGTGCGTGTTCGGTTTAATTCACAAATTACTTAAAATATGTATGTTAGATTTAAGTTTGAAAATATTTCTCAAAAAGGTTGCCACATGCCGAATTTAGTTAACTTTTATACAAGATATGTATATGATATATTTAAATATGAGTGTAGAACGAAGGACTTTTATGAAAATTTTAGTTTGAAATAGTTGTTATTAGGGTTTCCACCTATTTGAAAAGTCAACATAGTACATGTTAGTACGCATAATCCACGAAGGCTTCTTTTACACCGAGAAAAAAAACGCGTTGTAAGAATCAAAATTTTTTATTTGATTACCGTTTAAAAATGTTCGTTTTTAAATCAAGTGAAAAGTCTTAACAAAATGGATTTTTTCATTATACATACACTACGTATAATGGAAATATTCAAATCAAATACGCCCGTATTAAAATGAAGCATTTTCACTGCACGGATGGCGTTTTGCGCGTCTCGGATGCTTTTTTATACGTAATTAAGAAAGCATAAATATGTATACAAAGCATGCAAAGCGGTGACAACACATACATACATACATATGTACATACATGGTACGGCATCATGCAATAATTGCGCGCTGTGATGTTGATTCAAACTCAACATTTGAAAGTACATTTACATGTATGGCTGTAGCTGAGTGTGCAAGGACGCTTGATACAATTGGTTGCTACCAAGAACGTCCGGATTCAATTACCATCAGTCGGAATATAAAATAAAATTTTTTTCTTCATAATTTTTATTTCGTATAACGAACAAGCAGCTGTGCACTTCGCAACGACATATTTTATAACGTGCATACTCAAATTTAAAACGAGTTGGGTTGGTGCTCTTTCGTATGCGTATTTTTTTAAATTTAGCACGTTTTGTTTTGGTGACAGGTAATAAGATCAACGGAAATAAGGTCAATTGACTTTATTTCCCACCCTGGTGCGAAATAAAGTCAATTGACATTATTACCTTTTCAAAAGCGAAATAAAGCCAACAAAAATTTGGAAATAAAGTCATTGACGCTATTTCCTCATTCAAATGGAAATAGCGTCAACAAGGCTTAAACTATGTCGATTCATAGAAAAAAATGTTGTTCTTACAATAAACATTTCCCCGTAAGTGTTGTTGTTTAATAGATGAAAAAGGTTATTGCCAAATCCTCAGTGTTGTGATATTAATCCACACACAATCATGAACTACCACCGATTGATTTTATTAAAAAAATTTAAATTACGAATATGTAAAAACATGATGCGAAAAACTAAACGCCTGCGCAGAGCTAGAATACGAGAAATATTTGAAGAAAGAGTGTAGAAATGATCCATAACTTGCAAAACATGTTTCGTTTCCACAACAATAAAGCGAACACTATTAAATTGAAGAAACAGTTCATGTCCAAAAACCCCGGAGGAACACTGAAAGAATTCTGTGTTTTAAATTAGCATATTTTGAACAAATTCCGAATGTCTAAGGTGGAAAAAAACCAACCTTTCTATAAGGAAACAATTATAGAAAAAAAAAATTTCTTACACTGTATTCATGTCTCGCGCCAGCAATTTGTGACGACATCATTTAAAAGCAGCTAAGGAGAACGACGACATTATTTATTAGATGGCCTTAACTACCCTCTATCTGCAATTTGCACAAAAACTAATTTGTGATTTTAGAAACCGTCTGGGACTTATTACCTGTCGTTATATAAGGTAGCATTAATATCACTGATGACAGTTAAAGCTTAGGAGGATGTTTATATCAGAATCTTATCTTTGTGAAAAGTGTGCAGATAGAGGGTATTATTGAATATAAGGGGCGAAGATTTTTATGCGCCAATAAGAAACAACGGATACTGTCAAAATATAATTATAATATATAATTACGGTGACCATCCGTTCTGTTTTTTGCAGGACCGTACTGTTATTTAAAGGTCTGTCCTGCGTAGTTTTTCAAAACAGAAAACCCCCAAAATGTTCTGATTTTTTCCAAGTGTCCTGCCTTTGTCCCGCATTTTCTTCGATATTTTAAAGTTAACTTTTCCTAATCGAAATAAAAGCAGTGTAAGTTGGTTTTGAAGGTTCAACTAGTCAATGCCTTCTAAATATTGTACGGATATGGACAATGGGTGACGAGAAATTGAAGACCAGCATCAAATATATCGATAACACTGTTCTACAAATTTTGTGGTAATCGCTTAAGAAAAAAAAATATTTTCCAAGCCGATTTTCTTTTCAAACAAGCGTTTTCGTAATTTTTTCGAAAAAAATGTTTTTGGTACATTTCGGACCTATTCGTCAATGTCTCATGAAAAATTTATCCAATCAACATAAGCGACCTACAAAAATATATTACTTTGCCGATTTCCATGAAAATTATTAGTGTTACAAGCGACCAAAATCGAAAAATTGAAATTTCAATGATTTTCTTTTTACAGTAAATGAAACTCTGATGAGAAATGTAGATGTTACGGATCACAATCTGCACAAAAAATATATATTTTTGCAAAGAGCCCATCAATACCTTTCGAACTGTTGGTCGTTTCATGAGATATTGAGGAATAACTGAAAAAGTACTAAAAATAAGTTTTTCGAACAAATCTCGAAAACACTTCTTTGAAACCATGGGTATTTTTTCGTGTTCAAAGACCCAAAGTTTGCCTAAAAAATTTGCTTTACAGAGGTTCATATTTCGTGTAAAGTAATATGTAATATGCCTTGTTATAATTATGTAAATATTCATTTATAAAAGATTAATACCAATGAAGCAAATGTGATTTATGTTTAAAGTTTAAAATTGGATTAATAATTAAGAAATATACCATCTTCGTTATTTGAATAGCGCATCCTTTTAATACTTAGTAGGTACAGTCTTCGTTTTGTTTGTTTAATATTCATTAACTTTTTATAAAAATATAGCATATTCTACCTCTACATCCCATTTTAAAAATTTTTTAAAATTAAAAAAAAAAATAAACATAGGGGCGACAATTTTTTTGTTGACGGTGCTGCGCATTTTCTTCCATATAAAAACTTTGTCAAGCATACTTTGTATAGTACGCTATTCAAATGACGCTATGTAGTATATCTTTGTTATTTTTATACAACGCAATTATATTCTGTAAATTTTTTGAAAAATTGTCCTGCATTTTCAAAATATATTTATGGTCACCGTATATATAATAAATCTCAACTAATATATATTTTTAAAGCCGTTTTTTAGTTTTCGCACGTGTCCCAAGGATGGTTTTAGGCTAAAAAAAATCTATATGTAAAGGGGGCGTGGCGCTTCCCATACAAACCGAATTTCTCATGCTACATATCTCTGAAAGTGTGCATGGTAGAGTTCTGGAACTTGGTATGGAGATACATGAAATCAATCGCATACCCTTGGAGAAAAATTTAAGCTTTTGAAAAAGGGGTGTGGCATCTCCCATACAAACCGAATTTTTCATACTGCATATTGTAATGGCACTACACGCGATGTGGTAACACCTTACATGGCAACACTTATGTTGCCCAAAATAATAAAATTACATCGC
>NW_023458557.1:58796746-58830253 GCF_013731165.1 Rhagoletis pomonella
CTAATAAATTTAATAGTTCGAATCGAAGCATTTTTTGTGTCAATATTTTATCGAATCACGTGTTAGAGCTTAAGTTTTACATTGTTAAGGTATAGTTGTATTATCCTTTTACAATAAATAAATAAATAAATTCATTCAGACTGAATAAATGTAACTTATCACTTGTATGTTAGGTAAAATTACTTTCAGCAAAATAATGCTAAAGTTAGCAAAATGAAAGATGATAAGTGATATATACAAATTTTTGGTGCAACGAAATGCTAATAAATTTTGATAATTTGCATAATTATCACTTATCCGCTAAAGCCTTTTCGCTAAGCATTACAAATTTTGGTGCAACGCTTATCTATGATTTTGAGTGATATTTTACTTATCAACACTCATTTGAGTGACTTTTCCTTATCATGTTGGTAAAACACAAAACTTTGCGTAAGTTCGATAATCTGCTAAAATGCTAATGATAATTCGTTGGTGCAATAGGGCCCTGGTCTACGAAAAGGGAGCTTACGTGCGAAAACTAGTTTTCTGTGAAAAAGCTGTTAAAAGTAAGCAACTCGTTTCGTCAGTTTCTCATTATCTCGTTAATTGTTCTCCGCGCCGGACGTCCAGTAAGTGTTGTTGTTGGTCCAGTAAGTGTTGTTGTTGGTCGGAATATTATTATAGTTCATCGTGTAAGTTGCTAGTGTGGAACATTTAAAAAAGTAACACTGACGAAGTGACGTTTACTGTTTCTGTTGATTATCGTCTTCGCATTTCGCATGAAATGAAACATGAGTGTTGATGAGGAGTTCAGTGCCGTATACGGACAATATTTCCATAAAAAGGATGATGAAAACGATGATGAAAACTAGGAAGAGAGCGATGATGATGAAGACGAAGTATGTGTATCTCGGGCAGAAGATGATACTGAACAAACTTTTGTTAAGATGGACCTGTATGTTGTTGATGTAAAGGAGGAGGAGCTGGTAACAAAATTTCTGTCAAAAGATTGTTGTAATAATGAACGCCATACACTGATACCACGGGAAATGATCGAGAGTACGCGGAACAATTGTTTAGAGATGTCGAAAAATGAACTTGATTTAGTGATACTAAGTCACATCGAAGCTGGAATTATGAGTAACGAAAAGCTAGAAAGTGTATACGCAAAGCTTGCTGGGCGGAAGAAATATGGACAGAGACAGGATACAGAAGTTATGAGGCATAGAATTGAATCGAAGAAACGGAAGGCAAAAACTAGTGAAGATGTTCTCAAACCAGACGAGGAACCAGGTCCATCTTCCTCAGGATCAACACGTAAAAAGATCTCAAGGAAAACGACAACAAAGAAAAATACATAAACTACTCAGCATTATTATTTTTGGCCCATAATACGTTTTTCTAGTGTATAATCATGTCTTTATAGCTTATAATTCAATGTATTTTGTTCATTACCAATAAATTATATTTTGTCGTATTTTTACTCTTCTTTCTCCACATTTTTAGTACACTTCTAAGCAAGTTAGGATTTTCTGCTTTTCACCACGTGAAAAAGCATCTCATCTTCCATCCGATTCAACCAAAAAGTGAAAATTGATTTTTTGACACCTAAGCCCCCTTTCCGTAGACCAGGTCACATATTGATACCTTCTTGCAATAGTCAGTTCGTACCCTTTATCGGAATCGGCCAAACCAATATCGATAAAAAATGTTTTCTGTAAAACCCTGTGCTGTGAAATTTCTTTCTCACACAAATTACACTTTTCTCATTCTGCGCATGTATTGCATTTAAGTAAAATTAACTTTGGTAGCTATTAATTTAATTTCCTTATGGACTTAGTGCCCACTCTCATAACCTACTAATGAGTTTGCTCCTGTCATTTTCACGTCTTTCGTTTCCTCATTTGTTTACCTAAGTCTTTGTTTATTAATGTTCTTTTTCGACTTACGCTTGTTCACTTACACATTTATTCAGCCATTCAGTAAGTGTTCACTAATTTAGTTGGTTTCGATTACTTTGTTGATTTTATGAAGTCGTTTATTTTTAATGTGAATCCCACACCAGAAGGAGATTGTATTCCATCGCCTTTTGTGCGCCCTTTCGTCGTGGATACTTCACCTTTTTGAGTGCTCCGTGATAAATTGTTCCTGCATGTTTACATTGTCGATTAGGCAAAGTGACCACAAATCTCGCGGGAATGGAAACTACACATATTCAGGAACAACAAAAAAAAAACTCACATAAAACAGAGAAAACAGAAACCTTAAAGTAACATCCGAATGAACTGAAATAAAGTTATAAAATGCAAATAAGAATGCACATACAAATGTATATTTATACACGTCCACCTACACCTGCTTGTTTTGTTGAAAACTTAATTCAACAGACATTTATAGTGTTGTCATACAAATTTGAATACCTGAAAAGGCATGTAGACCAGCCCCTAACTTTTAAAGTTAAAAAATATATCACTTCACAAAGGTCATAAAAATATTGTACATGTACATAAGTAAGTATGTATGTACACACATAATTTGTAGAAAATGTCGGTGTGCCAAAAAGTTTTCCAATATTTTTTTTTGTGCTATTTATTTTGCTACATTCGTCGCTACAGGTATACACATAATTATTCCCCACAAATTACTTCCAGCCATTTAAACTTATCCGGTTGTACTTTTTTATTGCGCAGTGGAGGTTGGGGGAAGCCAAAAAGTTAAAGCAATTAAGTGTGACCGGGCGGACGAGAACCTCAAATGGTCAGCGGTGTAGTTGGTGATGTAGAGATTTCACTGGACGAGATTTTTTATTTGATTCGTGTTTACTTGCTGATGTGTACAATAAAAGTTAAGATTTCAAAAAATTTATCGTTTTAAACTTATTGTACGCTAAAGCTCATAATTCATGTTTTAAATTGAGCAGCTGAAAAGAGACAGCTTGCAACGGAAACCATTTTGTAATTCTTTCAAATATATTTGACCGCTTTTAACAATCCCGTGCTGTGGTTTATCATCCGCTAGCTGCTTCTCATCATACAGGAAGTACAGTCTGCTAAAATTGGCATATGAACTTATATATAAAAGCGCGTATTTAGCTGCTTATGGACATCTTATTTTTAAGCACTATTGTATTTTAGACAAAACACTTGACAGTTAGCTAGTTAGAGATGCAAGATACGCATACACCTAGAACATGACGTTAATTTTAGACTCGAAACTGGCATCGTAAGATCTGGAACGATACTTACATAGTTCTCAGAGGAATAATCTCGAAGTCATTATTTCATTCGAGCTTTGGGAAAGATTTTAAGAAGGCCAATATAGTGGATTTGCCAGGTCTAAGGCCACACTGATAAGGTCCAATCAGTTCGTTGACGGTTGGCTCCAGTCTTTCACACAATATATTCAATAAAACTTTCTAACCTATGCTTAGAAGGCTGATCCCGCAGTAGTTGATCCGTATGGCGGGCACTCTTTTCTTGTGGATTGGGCAGAGCACACTTAAATTCCAGTCGTCGAGCATGCGTTCATCTGACCTTATTTTGCATAAAAGTTGATGCATGCACTTTATCAGCTCCTTGCTGACAGGGCCGTCAGCTCCAGTAGCTTTGTTAGTCTTCATTCTCATAATCGCTATTCGTACCTCGTCGTAGTCAGGCGGTGGGACATCTGCTCCTTCATCATCGACTGGGGGGGGTTCCCTTCATTATTTCACTACGTTCTGGATATCAGTCCATAGGTCGCCAGTGTTGTTCTAACAAGAGTTCACCCTGATCTTTAAACCTTCCGTAAGTCGCTTAATTATCTGGTAAAGTTTTTGGGCATTTTTCCTCTCGGCCAGTGTTTCAAGCCTTCACACCTGGTCGGAGTCTATGCTTGGGCCTGGAAGTGTACGTATATCACAACATGATGGGGACAGCTATGTAGCTTGATGGATCTTTTTTGCTTGGAAGTTTCGTCGCGTAGGCTGAATTTTTCGGCGGTGGTTCTAAATATTCCTTCCTTGCCAATCCTAGCATTGAAGGTACCAATCACGATTTTGATATCATGAGGGGGGCAGCTTTCGTGTGTGCGCTGAAAGCCCTCATAGCAGATATTCTTAGACACTTCGTCCTTCTCATCCGTCGGGCGTTGGCGCAAATAGGCGAGATGTTGAACAACTTCGCTTTGATGCGGAATGTGGCAAGACGTTCGTCCATCGGAGTGAATGATAGTACTCAACAACGGAGTCTCTCTACCAGCAAAAATCTAACACCGAATTAGCGCTCCTTTACAAGGCAGCTGTAGTAGGGGTCGCAAGGCTTCAGGCATTTCTTGTCTGGCGGTGATGTCAGCTTTTGTCCTTACGTGGACATCAACCAGCCGAGAAGAGGCACCTTCCTTATTAAGAGTCCGGATATTCAAGAGTTGCATGCCCTCAAATCGCACTCCCTTAAATGTTTGCCAAGGCTTTAGTTTGTTTCTTCACTGGAAGGGGTTTTTACGTGGCGAGTCCTAAACAGAGCGCACAACCCTTGCTGGAACAAATACATGTTTACATAGACAGACGCCCGATTTCAGCGGCACCTGCAGTGAGATTCTAAACCGAAGAAGTCGAAGTGGCCCCACCGAAGCTCCTCATCTTTCTGCCGTGACCCAAGTCTTCACTCGTGTTGGTTACCCCATCTCGCACATAGATTACCCATGTTGCCCAGACTGCACAAACGAGAATCCAAAAGTCAGGAGTGAGTATATGTGGCCGTGCAACTACAACTGAATACCCAGCAAAACGACTATATCTCATTGCACCCGTTGCCGTGTATATGTTATATATGTACATGGGGCCGGCAACGTCGATAGCGATACTTAAACGACCCCTAGTTTCTATTTATATGTTGTATTTTAGTTTGAAAATGCCGAGTTGCTGGAAAATGTAGTAATTTAAGTAATAATTTTAAGGAAATGGAAAACACACACTGGAAAGCAAATACTGATGAACAATTTTTTTTTAGCTATATCACGGAGGGGAAAAAATTGCTGAATAAAAAAAAACCGTGCTAAATTTAAAACAAGTAAGAAAGTCTAAGTTCGGGCGGAGCCGAACATTAAATACCCGGCGCAAGTATTAAACATACGTTTTTCACCTTTCCGAAAGCTACCGCTACATGGTAAGCCGGAGGTGTATCAATTTTGAGTAAATTAGCGTCCTTAAATTTCGAAATATTGAAGTTTGAAGCATTTCTGAAATTGACCGTGATATGAAAAGCGGCCGTAATTTTAGTCCGATTTCAATAATTTTCAACGTTTTGCTTCTGTGTGGCAAGTACAATAACCACACCGAGTTTGGTACAAATTTGTAGAACGGTTACCGATATACATATAGGTGATCATAAGTGGGCGGTGCCACGCCCATTTTCCAAAATTTTACCATAAGCGTATTTCTTGGTAAAGAATTGTTGCAAGCGTCAATTTTGAATAAATTAGCTTTAATATTTACTGATTTATCGAAGATTTTGTATTTCTCTAAATTACCGTTATATGGGATGTAGGCGGGGTTATTGTCCGATTTTAAAAATTTTCGGCCATTTAGTATGCTGTACCAAGGCCAACATTTGTGCCAAGTTTGGAAGACATTGGTGCAGCGGTTACCAAGATATACACATGTAACCATAAGTGGGCGTGGCTGCGCCCATTTTCCAAAAATTTATAATATTCTTATTTTTCGTCTGAAGATTATTGTAAATATCAATTTTGAGTGAATTATCTTCAGTAGTTACTAAAATATCGCAGTTTTCGTATTTCTGGAAATTACCGTTATATGGGAGGTGGGCGTGGTTACAGTCCGATTTCGCCCATTTGTAATACCATCCGTCCTACGCCAGAAAGAAGTACACGTACCAAGTTTCATTAAGATATCTCAATTTTTACTCGAGTTATCGTGTGCACAGACGGACGGACGGACGGACAGACAGTCACCGCTTAACCGATTTCTCTTTTCATTCTGATCATTTATGTATACAATTGTCTATATTATCTCGATTCGTTTTGCCTGTTACAAACAACCGTTATGTGAACAAAGTTATAATACCCTTGTGCACAAGTGCGCTCGGGTATAAAAATACGCATATGAAAGATCACCAACCCAACTCGTTTTAAATTTGAGTATGTACGTTATAAAATATGTCGTTGCGAAGTGTACAGATGCTTTTTCGTTATACGAAAAATTAAAATTAAGAAGAAGAAAATTTAATTTTATGTTCCGTCTGATGGCAATTGAACCTGGACGCTCTTGGTACCAATTATAACAAGCGTCTTTGCACACTCAGCTACAGCCATACATGTTAATGTGTTTTCAAATGTTGAGTTTCAATCAACATCACAGCGCGCGATTAGTGCATGATGTCGTACCATGTATGTACATATGTATGTATGTAGGAAAGCCCTTACTACTTTCGAAATAAAACACTCGTTTTACATATATAGTCGGTTAACGCCGGGTGTACAAATATTTATTTATATATATATTTTTTAAGAAAATGTTTAATTACATAGATTGCAGCGTACGATGTGCGTTGGGTCGCGGTAGTTTGATGACTGTCCTTTTATGTTTCTGTTCATTTGTACTTCGGTTCGTTTGGCAGTGTGGAGTATTGTCGTAGGTCAGGGTTGCGTTTTTAAGTACGGCCGTACGTTAGTGCGTCAGTGAGTCAGTACTCATTTCCGCTGCGAGTAGTCCGTGCGTTGATTCCCACATTCGGCCATCCTGCGCTGTCATTCGACCCGAATGAAGGGTCCCACCTTTTCATGAATTCTGCAACTGTGGTAGTTCGCCCAGGCCCTCGTGGTCTCCAACCTTCGAGACTTCGTATCTGCCGTGCTCTAGTTTACGCAATACTTTGTAGGGTCCGAGGTATTTTTGTTTAAGCTTCAAACTAGGACCATTTTGCATGCGCTTAATCGCCACCAATTCATTGACGTTATACTCGACCTCTGCCTTACGACGCGAGTTGAAGGTCCTGCGGTTATCTTCTTGAATCCTAGCTATGTTCTCTTGCGCTTGATGGCGGCTTCTTTCACGTTCGGAGTCGACTTCCTCTACCGCAGCGTCGTCTAAAATGGCTTGCAAGTCTGGTGCACCGGGTATCCGCATCTCTAGCCCAGTTAGTATTTTGAACGGCGTTACTCGCGTACTTCGTGGCGGAGTGTTGTTGATTATTTGCTGTACGCGATCCACGTGCCGGTACCAACTACTGGGGCTTTCACAGCAAAGCTTCGATAACATCGGGACAACAACCTTACGTACCCGCTCGACCTGGCCATTTCCTCGTGGAACACCGGTAGCGATGAGAAGGTGCTGAATGGATTCGCTCTCGCAATACTCCTTGAAGAGGGCCGATGTGAAGGCTGCACCTCTATCGGTGATGATGCGCCTCGGGTTGCCAAATACCGCGGCTTGCCGCCTAAGCCTGTACACCACCGCCTCTGCTCCTGTGTTCTTCGTCGGATATAGCCAGACAAATTTTGAAAATGCGTCCACAACCGTCAGTATGTAGTTGTATGCCTTTTTAGTCGTCTCCATTGGACCAACGTGATCGAGGTGGAATGTACTTAAGGGACGATCTTCCTTGTTTATGGGGTTCAGGAAACCTTCACGTTTACCTGCCTTGCTCTCGTTGGTTATGCACTCTATGCAGCTTCTGACTACATGTTCGGCTTTGGACTTCAGCTGCGGGATAAAGAACGACTTCTCCACAGCGTCCTGCGTCTTCTTACTTGAAAAGTGTCCTTGGCGATGTGCTGCTCTTACTATCTCTTCCTCCATAAGTGATGGGACGACGATCAGCTCCTTGACGGGATCCTTGTGCAGTATTCCATGCTTCATGAAGAAATCCTCGTACTCCTCTCGTTCGACGATTTTCCGCACAGCTTTTACCCAATCGTCTCTTTCCTGAGCTTGCTTCAGGCGATGGATCAGCGAGTCTTCCATTAACAGGCACGAGACCCTACTCAAAGCGTCCACATGTCTCATCTTGGTGCTCTTTCGGTGCTCGATTTCATAGTCGAAATCTTGTAAGTACATCGCCCAGCGGGACACTCTGACAGGCACATCGCGTTTTTTTATCGTCTTAGTAAACGCGTTGCAGTCGGTTATAATTTTGAATTTTATACCCAACAGATACACGCGCCATTTCTTTAGAGCTTCTACGATGGCTAGGACTTCCAACTCATACGAGTGGTAATTTTCCTCGGCCGGCTTTGTCTTCTGGCTCATAAACTGAACCGGGTGGAACTCCTGATCCTCGTAGTTCTTCTGCAGCATCACCGCGCCGTATCCATACTTGGAAGCATCCGTGTGTACCTCAGTCACTGCTTTTGGGTCATACAGCATAAGAACTGGTGCATGCACCAAGGCGGATTTTAATTGCTGGAACGCTGCTAACTGCTCGTCTTTCAGCTCGTATCTCACATCTGGCCGCAACATGTCCGACAATGGCTTGGCGATAACTGCATAGCCCTCAACAAATCTCCTAAAGTACGAGGTAAGTCCGAGGAATCGTTGCATTTCCTTCCGGTCACGTAGTAAAGGGAACTGCTTAATGGCATTCGTCTTATCTTCCGATGGTTTTATCGAACCGTTCTCGACGACATATCCCAGGAACTCTACCCTTTTCAGTAGGAACTGGCACTTACTCCACTTTATCTGCAACCCATTCGCAGCAGCCGTCTTCAGCACCACCTGTAGCCGTTGGATGCCTTCGGACTCGTCCTTAGCGGGAATTATCAAATCGTCCATGTAGGCCACGACTATCCCGACCCTGATCACGTCTCTCAACACTGCGAAGATATACTTCGTAAAGACAGCTGGTGAATTGCATATGCCAAAGGGCACATACAAGAACTCGTATTGTCCGCTCCAGGTAACGAAAGACGTATATTTCCGCGATTCGGCATTTACAGGCACATGGAAGAATCCATTGCTTAGATCGAGTGTTGTAAACACCTTGGCTCCCTGCAAACGGTCGATGACATCGTCCATCACCGGCATCGGGAAGTTATCCCTCACGATCTTCTCGTTCAATCGTCTGTAGTCGCAGCAAAGTCTTTTCTCGCCATTCTTCTTAGGAACAAGCACGACTGGTGATGCGTACGCGGAAGTACTGGGTTTAATGGCCCCTTCCTCTAGCCATAGCGCTACCTGTTCATCTACCAAACATTTGTCTGCATACGACGTTCGCCTTGGTCTTTCGTAGACTGGAATCTCATCCTTCATAATTATCTTCATTTCTACCGGCTAATCAGCGTTTCTCACAGGACTGTACGTCTCTATCATCTGGCTTATTTCGCTTGCTTGCATTCTATTCAGATGGGACAAGCCGACGCGTGGTGATTCTTCCTCGCTGGCCAGCAGACACAATTCTCCCAGTTCTCCAACCAGTTCAGCGATTCGATTATAATCGACTTCAAGCTCGATAGCTTTATCGTCCTCTTTGCCGCCTGCAAATCTTCGTAAGCCCATCTCTTTGTATGTTGGCTCCGTTGTACTGCCGCGTTTAATGACGCCCGTCTGGTGTTTGCCTGTACCAATGGCACATACAACTCCGCGCTCGGTAGCGCTCGCACTGTGCTTCTTCACCGCACCCATCGACACCTCGTTGTGCCTACGCCGTTCAAGGGCCGCCGTCGTGCTATTATCAGCACCCGCCTCAACAGCTCCTACCATCTGCTCGTTGTGCATACGTGATTCGTCGGAAACAAGTGTGTTCGCAGCTACTTCGACAAGCGAGGGTGTCTTGTTGGATTCCCGCAACCGCTTCATCCGCCTGCTTCTCTTCCTTAGTCCACTTTTCCTGGAAATCCGCACCGTATTCAGTCACTACTAGGTCAACCTGTTTCAGTACATCGTTACCTATGACCACTGCATAGCTTAAGTCGCATTCATTAATTACATGGAACATAATATCCAACGGTATGCTATCTATGACCAGGTGCGTGGTGAAACTACCCATCGTCACTAGCTCGCTATTACCTATGCCCACTAATCGCCGCTTATCTTTACCTAACTCTACGTCCAACCTCAACATAAGTAAAGTATCCTATCGCATTAAGCACAGATCGGAGCCGGTGTCAATCAGCGCTGAAATTGTTTGCGCCATCATGTTGGGTGTGTTGAAGGTTATGTCCTTGAAGATCAAGCTACTCCGATGCCCCCTTTTCGTCACTGCATGCGTACTGGCTTTGTCTTGCTTGGGTGGATTACTCTTCATGCATTCGGCCACTCGATGGCAACCATAGCACTTAATGGGGTTTCGTGGGCAGTTCTTGGCGAAATGAGAAGTATCGCCACATTTAAAACATCTCCTCCTCACCGAACTGGAACTCAGTACAACTTTGTTTGATGACGTTAGTTGACCTTGGTTCGCCGCCGACTGTTGACACTTCCCTGCAGTAATTCTTTCGTAGATCTGGATTTGTTCTTTAAGACCGCTGATGGACTTCGCCTGGTACAGGTTAATTTTATTCGATTTTGAGTCCGGTATACCGTCGATGAAGTATTCTATTAGGCTGATGTCATCTAGGTTTGCAGACCTGCCGATTTCCATCAGACTGTACAGGTACTCGCGTAAATCTTCATTTGGACGTTTACGGCGATTCCTCAATGCGCGATGTACCTCGACTGCCGACGTTGCCGTTCCGAATTCCTTCTTCAACGCTGACTTGAGCGATGCCCAACTACTGATGCCTGCCTGGCTACGCACAAACATTTTAGCAGCCCCTTTTAATAACTGCTTGGCATAGATATATTTTTGCAGTTCGCTCCACTGTACGGCTAAGGCATTTTCCTGGAAGTCTTGCAACCACTGTTCGAGGCTGGGCTGACCTGATCCGCTGAATGGAGTCAACGAATCTTCAATATCACGAAGTGTGAATATTGAGCGTTCGGTGGTCGAACCACGTTCGCTGCGCCTGCTACCCGCGTCGTCGAATACCGCATCTTCATCTTCGCTAACATTCAGGCCGAAGTGTTCCATCAACCTGTCCTGTAGCGTAGCTTTACGTCCACTGGTCATTAACCCTAGTCTTTCCAGGTTTTCCTTAAGTCCGTCTACTGTCAACGCTAAAATCTGTTCTCGGTCCATGGTCTTACAAATTCGCTTAATGTTAAAATCTCAGAATTATGGTTAAATGTTATTATTGTAAAATATGTTGAAAGTTGAAATATGGAGTATATTTAATCTTAAATTACAAATTAAACTGCTCACAAATTACAAAACAAATGTTGCAATATCAGACGCTTTAAAATTATATAATTATATTTGGTACTTTTTTTATGACCACCAGTCTACTGTATTAAAATTTTTATGCTACCCTAGTTTTATTCGCCACGACTGTGTGCAATTTAACTACACTGGACCGCTAGGCATATGCCTTAGAGGTATACGCCGCCGGGCCACGCCGCCGCCGCCGCCGGTTTTTGTCATTTCTCACGCGCCGCCGCCGAGTTACGAAAATATCGGCGCGGCGGCGGCGTTCGGCGCCTAGGGAATTTTGTACAAAATTTTCATGTTGTATGCACATTGAAATACATCGTTTGAAGGAACTAAATACTACTCGTATAAAAGCACTATTTTACGAAATGAAAATTACATTTTTAAAAGATGTTTTTTGTCATAATTTGGGCCACTGAACATTTAAAAAAAAAGCGTAACTCAGAAAAATATATAGGTAACATGTTTTTCGATCGACAGCGTTTATTACAGTTAAATTAGGGTCGAATGGGGTAGAAAAGTTTTTTTCCTAAGTAGTGGTCAAACCCCAGGAAGGTTTTGCTCCCGCGCATAGCAATATTTTCTACACAGAGTTGAAGTCCCCCTTTTTGGTAAAAATTACTATTATTTTGCATTACATTCTGTTCTCCTTAGAAAAATTTGGCACTTAATATATTATTGGAAATTTAACTATTTATAAGCCATTTTTCAAACAGTGGGTCAAAAAGGCCCGTTGTGGTGGGAGTTGATGGGTTAAACTTTTGGAAAAAAAGTAGGCCAACCTTATTTTCAATATATAACCCGCAAAAATTCGTAAGAACTCCGTAATTTAACATAACGGTTGAAAGCTTATTGCAAAACTTTATTGATAGCGACATAAATTACCCCAATAACTTAACCTTTAAATTTTTTTATTTCTTTAAATTGAAATAGTACATACGCATTTTTAGAGTACATAGAGATGTATGTATATTAGGGTACCCATCGAAAATCGTTTTTTTGTACCTTAGTATACATATTTTCAAATTGTGGAAATTATCGATGGTCAAAATTTAAAAAATTCATTGAAATTCAAGCAAAAATAGTCTCTCAAAAACTCATGAATCTAGAAAATCGTATTTTCTGACCTAAATCGACAGGCCGCGACCTCTAAATGGCCTTTAAAAAATCTATAAAAATAGGCAATAATATTTCTCATAAAAACGAATCAAATTAGGGGGTAGGGTCTTTAAATTTTCAAAAAAAATCATTTTCAATGGGAAACCTAATGTATATACTATATAGACTTTCTTCTGTTCGCCCATCATCAGCAGCAGTCACTCAACATTTGAATTCAATGAATGAATTAAATAGAATTATAATCTGATGACATGATGAGATTAGAAGCCTCATGGCTCTTTGGACTCTACCTTATGGTCAGTAGCGCCGGCGTTTCCAAACGCGCCGGCGTCGCCGCCGCCGCCGATTCTTTTTGAAGTTGAACACGCCGCCGCCGCAAAGCCTGTCGGCGTAAACCTCTAATATGCCTGTATACATATGTACACGCAACCGTGCTTATGAACAACAAAATTACTAAACAGTATTATACATACATACAAGTAAAAAGAAATGACAAGAACAATAACACTTAGCATACGTTGTCAAACCGTTGTCCTCTACCCTGGCGCCGTTGTGGTGGAATGCTTCCGTTGTCGTCCTCTGCTACGTTATGCTGCTACGTCGCCGTTGCGCCGCTCGCTTATCCGTTGCGCTGTTTTGCGTTTTGCTGCTGCTGACTTGATGGTCTCGTTGCTTCACGCCTGCCTAGTAGTTCTCGCTGCAACTGCCGAGCCTCTGCCACTACTAACGATGTTGCTGGCGCCGTTATATTTGCGGCCTTTTTGCCTTGAAGTTCGCCGTTAGGACCGTTGTAGCGGTTTGGCAAAAGTACACCTTGCACAATATTAAGTTGTTTTAATTGATTTGTATTTTACCCGATTCCGCCGATTATATTCATATATTATCTTGAGTTTTAGGATTTAGTTTTTGCCAACTTAGTTTTTAGTTTTGCACACTTAGCTTTTAGTTTTTATTTTTGCAACCGCACGAAAGAAATATATTTCGAAATATGCAAATGTCCGCTGCTCACTTTTGCGTGCAAGCCAATGTACGTATTCACATACACGAGGAAATGTTCTATTCTTTTTAATTTAATTATCGCGCCACTTAACACGCGGGGCTATATCCCTTTCCTGGCACCAATTTTGTAGGAAAGCCCTTACTACTTTCGAAATAAAACACACTTGATGACTGTCCTTTTATGTTTCTGTTCATTTGTACTTCGGTTCGTTTGGCAGTGTGGAGTATTGTCGTAGGTCAGGGTTGCGTTTTTAAGTACGGCCGTACGTTAGTGAGGCAGTACTCATTTCCGCTGCGAGTAGTCCGTGCGTTGATTCCCACATGTATGTATGTGTTGTCACCCCCCTGCAGTAAATCGCGCTAGTTCAGGACTAGCGCAGAACTAGCTCTTTAAGAGGCGGTACTGGTTCTCGATCTATCCCAACGCAATGCTTTCAACTGTTTCTTTTTACATGGCGATGTCCTACGAAGTGGAAATTGCCCCCCTCTGAAGAACTTTCGAACTAGTTCTAAACTGGTTTCATTTTGGACAGTTCTGGGACAGTAAGTTTTTCTATGAGAAAAAATTTTAAAAATCGATTATTAGATTATTTTTCTATTCTAAACTGGTTCCATTTTAGACACATCTGTGACAATAAGTTTTTTATTAAAAAAAAATTCTGATTATTCGATTTTTTGATATTATCTCGTTTTTTCTGTTCTTTACAGATTGCATTCTATTAAATTTTTATTTATTTTTTTTATTTTGTTTATATTAAGCGGCACTCATTTTAAATTTTTTAAATCTGAAAATCACAACTGCCTCCACCGCAATTTGAACTCGTTACCAACGATATTAGAGGCCGAGGTCTTCCCGCTGAGCTATTTTCGTATTGTACGAGAAGTGAGAATTTGTGCATTTACTTCTCAACAGAGCGCAACTAACACACCGAGAGTTTCAACTGTCCCTCTCTGCAGCCGTTTTGCACTAGTTCAGAGATGGTTCTGAAATGTGTAGGACGGAACTAGCGCTTTAAGAGACTGTCTCTTAATTTTACTGCAGGGCCCTTTGCATGCTTTGTATACATACATGCTTTCTTAATTACATATGAAAAGCATCCGAGACGCGCAAAACGCCATCCGTGCAGTGAAAATGCTTCATTTTAATACGGGCGTATTTGATTTGAATATTTCCATTATACGTAGTGTATGTATAATGAAAAAATCCATTTTGTTAAGCCTTTTCACTTGATTTAAAAACGAACATTTTTAAACGGTAATCAAATAAAATTTTTTTATTCTTACAACGCGTTTTTTTTCTCAGTGTAGTAAATGCGTCAAAATGCCAACGGCAAAACAGACAGAGAAAACCCACGCTGCTAAGTGGCATTTCCATGCTTTAAAGACAGTAAATAAGTCACAACAATAACGTGCATTATTTTATAGAAGTATATTTGCATGTACATACTTACGTAAATATTTAGTGCCAAATAATATGGCTGAGTGCTTTTAACAACTAGTATTGTTTTTTATTTTATTTTATTTTTTTGGTAATACAACAAACAATTTTTTTTAAATAAAAAGTACAAGAATATTAAAATAGCAATAATAAGAGAGTACGAACAGGCAAATTTCAGTCTGAATTGTTGCATTCACTTAAATTATTGCTTTTCGCATTTTCTCTTCGTCTGCGCATTGTTTGTATTTCTTTGTCTACTTGCTTTGGCTTTCGCATTTTAAGTTCACTTTTTTACTTTGAAGTACGCTACAAAACAAAGAACTTCAGATGTTGCTACCCAAAGGCTACCTAAAGCCGTACAAGCAGAAATGTTTTTGTATGCAATCATAATAGGAGTATTGAGTTGAGCGGCAGGAAGCCACAAAGTGGAAGCGGCAGGATGTCGGCAATAAAAATCGGCTTTATGGTAGTTAGCACACTGCTGATCGCATATACATACATATGTACCTACCCTGCAGGGAAACCGCGGACTAGTGAATCAAATTTCTAGTTCCGTACTAGGTCTTTATCCCCAAAAAGGAACTAGTCCGATAGGAACTAGATCCCCACCTGTCCAAAATCGGCGAAAAGTGGTCCTTTTAAGAAACTAATTTTTTCAGTTTTTTTCACTACAGATCTATATCTGAAGTGAGGAATTTAGAAATGGTTCGGAACTATAGAAAAAGGGATGCAGAGCGAACTAGATCCTATTTGTCGAATTTAGAACTATTTCGGAACTATCGAATAAGGGATGTTTACTTTACATAGATATGTGTTCGGCGGCTTTTTCGTTCAAATACGCTTCTATTCTGTGCTTCGCAGATGCTATTTCATAGTTTGGTAATACAAAACAAAGCTTTGTGTTAACATTTTAACATCTTGGGGCCATCTGGAATCTAACCAATAACAGCGAGCACCTCTGCAAAGTCAGCTACAGCAAGGTGTTTACATACCTACATTACATTTCTTACAATCATTCAAACAAATTTAATTTCAAATTGAAAAAACGTTTATTTGAAAATAATGTAAAATCGCACACGGAAGAACCGAAAAGATTGAAAAATCATGATACTTTTTTCTTTCGTCTGTCGATTTTAGAACTGGTTCGGAACTATAGAATTTAGGACTATTTCGGAACTATCGAAAAAGGGATGCAGCGGGGGGCAATTGACACTTCCTAGGACATCGCCATGTTAAATTCGCCAGTTGCTTGCATGCAAAAGAGATTTATCGCGAACCAGTACTGGGTCTAAATGTATTAGAAGCGCCCCAGTTCAGAACTAGAGATTTTCCCCACAGGGTATATATGTATGTGCATGTGTATCCACGAGTGCAAACACATAGAGTATGTAAAATTTCTTCGTGGAAAAGTTGTACCTCCCTGCTTACATAAAAACATAAGTAAGTACCTATTTATAGACAGCTGCCTTGAATTGCTCCCGTGCATGTTAAAAATAATGAAGGAAATGCAAAATGCATGTTTTTGTTGGGTTTCTTATTATTTTTAATGCCCCATTTTGTAAAAATATGCACGGAATTTTTTAAAATAATAGGGGTATTCTCTGAGTCTTGCAGAGCCCTTGCATGGTGCACAGATTGCACGGATTGCACGGTAAAAACCGGTTTTCGTATGGGACAGCTTATGCACCGTGCAAGGGCTTTGCAAGACTCAGAGAATACCCCTAATGTATTTTAACAACTACCGATAATAAAGTTCATGGCTCCTTTTTTGGGCTGATTATTTAAAAACTTCTCAGGTAATTCCTGTTTTCCACAGTGCATTTGGACGTTCAGTTCAATTATCGCTCTGCAATAATAACGCAATTCAAAATTCAAAACATAAAAGCCCTTACTTCTGTTATGTGGCTCATATCCCTAATCCTTGTCTAATCCATATTTAATCCCTACTAAAGTAAATAGTAAGCATTTCTGCAGTAGTAAGCATTGGACATGTATTAGACTAGGATTAGAGACAGAGTCGGACAATCGATTTGCTGCTGGCACACAATTCAAACCGAACGTTTGAAAGAACATTCACATGCCTGGCTGTAGCTGAGCGTGCAAAGATGTTTGCTACAATTGGTCGCGGCCAAGAAAATATCCATGTTCAAATCTCATTTGGCGAAACATTTGATTTTAAATTTTTAGTTTCGGTTTTTTTAATTATGAAAAGGCATATGCGATGTTCAGAACGAAGGCGTAATCAAACGACTGACTTTAGAGTGCTTTAAGCCAAATGCATTTGAAAGTAGATGAAATCAAATGCAGAGTCGGACATCGCCATGTTCAAGTCAACAGTTTGTTCCAAGGAAGAAAGTCAGATCTTCAACTAGTTGTGGTGGGTAAAAAACTTGTTGAACATCGATATTTAAGGTTTTTATTTTTTGAATTTTGAATTTCGCCGTCAATGCAGATGACCGGCTCAGAAATTGTTGGAAGTGTTGATCATTTGAGGAATCTCGGAAATTAGATGAGGGCCTTTTCATTGTGACTGGTGGGACCTTGGACTCCGAAATGTGACCAATTGTGAACTATAACTATGTCGCCGGGACTTATATGAAATTCCCTTCAAGCATATGCCAAAAAATTTGTAAGTTTGTTTTATTTGATTGAATATGTGAGTGGTGGGACACTCGAAGACGAAAAACTAATTTTAATGCCAGATTTTTTTGTGTTGTAAAACATATCAACGCCGTATCTCAGCGAACTTTTCAAGAAAGCCCTATTTCATAGTTTGGTTGAAGAATGCCCTATTTTAGAATTTGATTGAAGAACGCCATATTTCAGAATTGAATTCAAAAATGGCCTATCTCGGTCTGCAGTTCAAAGATGACCTATCTCAATATATTTTCAGTTGAGATAGGGCGATTTGAACCAAATTCTGAGATAGGGCGTTGTTCGAATCTTAATAAAATTCCGTTTAGCGAATAGAATTTCATCACTTTGCATGCTATGCACTGCTGCATATACAAAAACATAAATTATGAATTTCAGTAATTTTGTGTTTTACCTATACACAGTAGTACACAGATAAAGGTAACTATTCTTAAAAATTTTTGCATGGAATTCGACGAGACGTGTTGACAATTCTCCGTCCTACTGTTACGGAAAACGTTTTAAAATGCCCCAGTAAATGCAATTATGTATGCATAGTGAAAAGTGTTTTTTTTTTGCAGAGATATTGGGTGCACTTTGCACAGCAATGTTTTTAACTTAAGAAAAGAGTGTAATTCTTGCAAATAATAATGAAATTAAAAAAAATTAATAATGAAAATAATGATTATTTCAAAATTTTCAATGCAAAAAATCAAAAGGTTCAAAATATCGTAGAACAATTTCGAGTATATACATGTGCATGTTTTTCATGCTCTGTATGAAACTCTTACGATTTCAAAATATTTGAGCGATATCTATAAAAAATTATAACTATGAATTACATTTCGATTTTAAATTAATCACTAAAAAAAAAATCATATATCGAGTTATATTTTTTTTGATAAAAAATAAAACTCATTTTTCGAGCGTTATTTTTTTGCTCTGAAGTAATAATTATTTTGTGAGTTGTTTTCTTTTTGATCAAAAATAATCACTATATTATGAGTTTTATATTTTTGATCAGAAATAATCATAATTTTTTGAGTTTTATTTCTTTCATTAAAAATAATGATTATTCTTTGAGTTTTATTATTTTGACCGAAAATAAAACTAATTTCTTGAGCGTTATTTTTTCTCTCAGAAATAAAAATTAACTTTTGAGTTTTATTTTTTTTTTGCAGATCGAAAAACTCAAAACGCCTCACTTCACCTAAACTTAACTCACCACACCTCAACTCACCTCACATCAACTCATCTCAACTCGCCCTAACTCACCTCACCTCAACTCACCACACCTCAACTCACCTCACCTCAATTCAACTCAACTCACGTCATCTCAGTTCAGTAAAGCAAATCACAAATACGTTTTATTTGTGAACTGATCAGCGCGTATTTGCAAGCAGAGCACTGAAGAACCCAGTGAGAAAATAGGAATCCATTACCTTTTCCTACCAAGAAAAGATTAATAACTACGGTTGAATGTAAGCGAGCGGATGATGTGTAGCTTTGAAGCGACAAACAAAACTAAAAGTTTGAAATCTAACTCAAGTATGATTTTTGTTCACGTTATCTCAACAGCTGCTGTAGCCGAATGGATGTGTGTTCGACTGCCGTGTTGATGGTCACGGGTTCAAAACCTGTGGCACGGACTTTATTTTTTATTTTTATTTTTTTATTCTATTTAGTTTCGTAAAGCTTAGGTTATAGGGGCTATCCATTACTTTTTGCATTCCTATAGATGACCTTTTCGCACTGGGAATATACATAATATGCAAACTGATTCGCTGCTAGCGCTGCATGCATACATATGTGTTTACATTTATACGAGCATATGTACATACCAGGGATGTTACGAATATTTGCATTTTAAACCCTCGCTTCAACATTCGGATTTTTCGCGAATGTGCACATGATATTGTTGAATTGGCTCTAAGTCTGCCTAACCTGGATGGTGACAATAATCGGCGTTTAGCCTTACGTGCCAAACGTTGAGTAGTGGAACAAGCAACATTGGTGAGCCTTCAACAAGTTCTGCTAACAATCTTTTAAGCAACCTTACAGGATTCCTCAAGCGAAAGCGAAGGCTCGGATTTAAGATCAGGGCTAATTAAAAAATGCGAAACTAAAGTCCAATTGAAAGTCTTAAAGAAAAACAAGCCCCTCTCGCTTGGTGGAAAACTAAACTCAAATACGACAAATTGACGTGCAAATATTTGAACACCCGCTAGCGTTCCGAGTGAGTAAATGCTTTATATGTACACATACCTATGCATGGGCGTAACCAGGTAGGGGCAGGGGGGTGCTCGAGCCCAACCCCTAACTTTCAAATTTTCCTTATATATATATAAATAGTACCCTGAAATGCCACCTTAACAGGATCGAGCCTCCGACACCCCCCCGCCCCCCCTAAATTTACTTCTGCCTACGCCGATGAACCTATGTATGTACGAGCCTCTAAGAAATCGCATCATAGACGAAAAGGCGGCAAAATTAATTTTTCTGAAATATAATATATATGCTCTTTTGAACTTTGACTGTTACATTAAAACGCACATTCGCATTCACAGATGTGAAATATATGACCTTCATAACATCCCTGGTACATATGTATCTACAATGTACAATGTGCATTGTACATACATTAGGGTGGTCCAAAACAAGAAAAGTCGGAATTTAATGCTCTCACCCCCTAGAATTATTCTATATCGAAAAAATATGCCCCTATTTTTTATTTTTAAATTAAAAAATATTTAGAGGTTGCTCAAAGCGCTCAAAGTTTTCCATGTATTTTATATGGGGGGAAAACAACTTTTCGTAGAAATGATATGGAATTCTTGAAAAACAATATTTTTCGATCGGAAAACTATGGTTCTCTTCAGGAGACTCCCAATAACAATTTTTTATTTAACAACTTTTTAATATCAAAGATTTTTTATTTTTTTCCCATAGCATTTTCTGACATTTTCTGGGGATTTTGGCGGACCAATAAAATATAGGTACTATAAAAGAAATTGTTAAACAAATAATTGGGTAATATTATTGGGAATCTTCTGAGGAGGAACAGAGTTTGCCGATCGAAAAATATTGATTTTCAAGAATTCTATATCATTTCTACGAAAATTTGTTTTTCCCCCATATAAAATACATGGAAGACTTTGATCGCCTTGAGCAACCTCTAAATATTTTTTAATTTAAAAATAAAAAATAGCAATTAAATGTTCCGATAAACGTACGAAAAAAGGTTTTTTCTTAACAGCGGTCGTCCCTCGGTAGGCAATGGCAAACCTCCGAGTGCATTTCTGCCATGAAAAACAGCTTCTCATAAAAATACAATCGCCGTTCGGAGTCGGCGTAAAACTGTAGGCCCCTCCGCTTTGTGTGACAACATCAAGGCGCACGCCACAAATCGGAGGAGAAGCTCGGCCAAACACTGACATATGTGTAAGCGCCAATACGATTATTCGTGTAATACTATAACGCCAGAGCTGTAACCATAACTATAGATATCGATTTTATTTTAGTTTTTCGCCATAATCATAAGCAGCTCTGAAGTATTTTGCTACGTTATGGCTAAGGCCTTATGGTTATGGCACCTCTAATTTGGCCTTTAAGCTGTATTTGGCGTTACTGACTATATAATCAATTTTATACAAAAAAGCGACCTGCCCATTAATACTTAGTGGCGCAAACCGAGATGCTATTGTATGCATTATGGTTCAGTTTAGAAATGGCAGACTTTTAAAATTTGTATACAATTTTAAGACATACATAATTAAAAACAAGACTATGAATATGAGCAAATATAAAAGATGAATTAAAGACATACTCGTATTTTATTTTTCTTTTCAAGTTCCCAAGACAGGAAAATAATGGCAAGGGCGAATCCGACACATCGGAAGATATTTGTTAATCGCCGTCTATTGAAACTTCGGATGTAATTTGGCCGGAAACTCAGTCGCAAAGTTCAACTTCTTTGCTTGGAAACCTTCTTAATTCAATTGAAGTGTCTCCATCGGATGAAGAGTCCGACGATCATGCTGAAGATAGCGATTTGCAGAAGGCTATTAATGAAGTTGAATGCTGTGCACCAAATCGATTGGATTTAGATGTTCCTATAATGGAGTATTGGAAAAAAAAGCGATATACTCATCCGTATCTGTGGTCGCTGGCAAAAGTGGTTCACAGTACTCCAGCGACACAAGTCAGTGTGGAACGCTCTTTTTTGGCGCTAAAACTAGTTTTAAGTGACTTAAGATGCAATTTATCACCCGGAATTTTGGAAAAAAATTTATTTTTAAAAACAAATAAAATGTAAAGTAATGGACCATAACCGTGGCATGAGTTCCATGAGAAGAGTTAGGTGTGGTGAGTTGAGGCGAGTTGCGTTTAGATGAGTTTAGGTAAGTTAAGGTGAGTTGAGGTGTGGTGAGTTGAGGTGAGGTAAGTTAGGGTGAGTTGAGATGAGTTAAGGTGTGGTGAGTTGACTTTAGGTGAAGTGAGGCGTTTTGAGTTTTTCGATCTGCAAAAAAAAATAAAACTCAAAAGTTAATTTTTATTTCTGAGAAAAAAAATTACGCTCAAGAAATGAGTTTTATTTTCGATCAAAATAATAAAACTCAAAAAATAATCATTATTTTTGATGAAAGAAATAAAACTCAAAAAATTATGATTATTTCTGATCAAAACTATAAAACTCATAATATAATGATTATTATTGATCAAAAAGAAAACAACTCACAAAATAATTATTACTTGAGAGCAAAAAAATAACGCTCGAAAAATGAGTTTTATTTTTGATCAAAAAAATTTAACTCAATAAATGATTATATTTTCTGAGCAATACCATTAAGCTCAAAATGTGATTATTATGATTGATCGCAAGTATTTAAATCTCAAAATGATGATTAAAAGTTAATTTTTTTGATAAAACTCATAATGATTACGGTCCCTGATTAAAGAAAAGAAAATGTGTCAAACAGAGCTTTTTCACAGCTAATTGATTGTAGCCACGTTACTGTGGGTAAGTTTGTACATTAGGAAGTGTCAAAATTGCACGTGAAAAAGTAAAGTCGGAATTTTTAAGCTCTCACCCCTAGGATTGTTGTATACCGAAAAAATATAACCATTTCCACATTTTTTATATGGGGGAAAAAATAACAAAATCAATATTTTTTGTTTGGAAAAATCTATTTCTGTTCAGGAGACTCCCAGTAATAATACCCAATTATTTATTTGACCATTTTTTTCGTAGTAACTTTATTTTATACGACCGCCAAAACCCCCAGAAAATGCCAGAAAATACAGTTTGGGATAAATGAAAAATCTTTATTATTAAAAATTGGTTAAATAAACGATTATTGTGTTGGAAGTCTCCTGAAGGGAACCAGAGTTTTCCGAACAAAAAATATTGATTTTCAAGAATTCGATACTGTTGACTTTTTTTAAACGTGCCCTTTATTTTGTATTATCATTTAAATAACAATTAATATCAAATATTCAGTAATACTTTAGCTACGTTAAAAAACTTGTCTTGGTATTCCGACTGCCATAAAAGCCAATGCCAATACTCGCCTGTCAATTGTACGGACTTCTCCCGATTTCACATAGCAAATTAGAACAGCCAATCAGCGATCGCCACGATGGTAGTGAGTTTGAAGTTGGTAGAAAACGTCAGAGGCCAAAGACGTGTCCGGATCTTGCAACAAATACCATTTCTATGTTGTTTTTTCTCATATAGAATACATGGAGAACTTTGAGCGCTTTGAGCCAACTCTAAATATTTTTGACTGCAAAATAAAAACATAGGGGTATATTTTTATTCAATATAGAACAATCCTAGGGGTAAGAGCATTAAAGTTCTGACTTTACTTGTTTTGGAGCACCACATTGTACATTTGTATGGTGGAAAACTGAATAAAAAAAGCTTAAAGCACGAGGATCGAACTTTAAAAGTTGAAAAGATTTGCTACACTCTAAAAGGTGCATGTAAAACTACTGCTAAAAGGTGTTTCTTTTTTAGCCAGAATCTGTGTAAATTATCGCCAAGAGGTACAAGATTTGATTTTGAACATGAGATGTTTTAAACATACCTACACTTAATATAGACATGAAATGTTTTAAATAGCAAATACTATTTTGAACGTAAAAAACATTTGATACTACTTCAAATTTACTAATTTTTAAACATTTGATGTGTAATTTTGCTCTACGCAACCCATTTGGTATGTAAAAGTAAACAGGCAATGTTTAATTTTTTTATTACACGGTGTGTAAATTTACACACATTAGGACAGGAACATTCTACGTGTAAACTATGAAATCGTGAACAATAAATGTTTAGAATTAAAAAAAAAAATTTGAAATTTAAACTCGATTCGAGTTTTCACCAAGCCGTATGGCACGGAGAATATCTTTGTAATTGAATTACTGAAAATTTTTTTAGAAGTTTGTCTGGCCTTGGGTTTACTGCTGGGAGTAACGCTGATAACTCCACTCAGTGCGGGGTTTTTCCTGTGGTCTTTGAAATATCCCAGTCATTGCTGAAACTCCGTTATATTATTCATATTAGAATGAAGGCAATTATTAGGATAAAGGTAAAGGAAAAGATAAATCTAAAAAATTAACAAGTAAAGAAGCATAAGTTCGGACGAAAACGTATTCAATATACCCGGCGCAGGTGTCAAATGTTGGCGTTCCATTTCCTCTAAACTATCTGAAAGTCTGCAAGAGTCTTATTCATTATTAATAGATTGTTGTAAGTACTAAATTGGAGTAAATGAGTGTCCGCAGTTATTGAAATATCGGAGCTTTCGTATATCTGATTTTAATCCGATTTGAATAATTTTCAACGAATTGCTTTTCCATACTAAGGTGCACCGAGTTTTGTAAAAATTGATAAATCGGTTACAGTAATATACATTTGTGGTCATAAGGGGGCGGCACGACGCCAGTTATCCAAAAATGTATAATAGTCTAATTTTCTGCTAAGTGGTTATTGCAGTCATTGATTTTTAGTTAATAAGCTTCAGTAGTTACTGATTTATCGCAGTTTTCGTGTTTCTCTAAATTACCGTTATATGGGAGGTGGGCATGGGTACTGCCCGACTTCAAATATGCTCAACAGATTTCATAGCTGGACCCAAGGCAAGGCTAGTACCGAGTTTGGTAACAATTGGTGATATGGCTACTGAGATACATAAGTGGGCGGGGTCACGCCCATTTTCGAAAAATTGCATAATAAAATTATTTTATACCAATATTCTACTTCACGAACTACTTTTTAACAATTTTGATCCAATATTATATTATGTTCTGAAAATACGGATATATGGGAAGTGGTTACAGTCCTATTTCTCCCATTTTCAATACCAACCTACCTTGAATAAAGGGCAACCTACCTACAAAATTTCGTTGAGAGATCTAAATTTTTGCTCGAGTTATCGTGTACACGGACGGATAGGCAGACATGTCTTAATCGACTTCTCTTTACATTTTGATTATTTATGTTTACATTTTTCTATATCTATCTCGATTCGTTTTGGTTGTTACAAACAACCGTTATGCGAAAAAAGTTATACTACCCTTGTGCAAAAATGCGCTCGGGTATAAAAATGTAAGTAATTTCTGTACTGTTATATAATGTTATCATATGTTATGTTATGTTTTGTGATGTTATGCTATGTCACGTTATGCTATGTTGTGTTGTTCAACGCATTTCAGCTCAACTCATTACAGCTCACCTCACATCAACCCCTCACAGTTCACGTCAACTCACCTTAACTTACCTTACCCCAACTCACCTCATCTCATCTCAACTCAATTCATTTCAACTCACCTGAATTCAACTCATCGCAACTTATGTTAATTCACCTCAGCTTATCTCACCTAAACTCATCTCACCTCATATCCACTCACCCTAACTCATCTTAAATCATATAAACTCACCTCACCTGAACTCATTGCCCTTCAGTCCACTTAAGCTTAAATCAACTTCAACTAAATTCAGCTCAAATCACCTTAATTCACCTCAACTCCCTTTAATTTTAGTGGTTGAATCAATCGCTGGGTGAACACTAGTAACTTATAAAGCACCGATTTAATGATTTTCACTCTAGGCCTTGTAAGTAAACAGGTCACACAATTTTATGGGTTTAGCTGCCAACGTAAAGGAGCTATGTGTATCGCAATATTGTATGATTATTTCGAAAATAGCTCACGAAATACTTCAGATTTAGCTGTCTAACTGAAGGAGTTTTAAAATGAACCCTTTTATCTGAATAATAAGTGTTTTGTGAGCTATAGGTTCTAGTGGCCAGATCTTTGTCAATGGCACTGTTAAGTGTTTGGTTGATTTATGCTGCCTCGAACACCAGGTTTTATAAGAAGCTTTGTGGAAATACTTTCAGAGGTTGCTATCGGCTGCCACTGTAAAGAAAAAAACTCTTTCAACTGAAAACATCGATAAGTAATAACTAACCTAACCATTATTTGCAAATATTCAACTTTGAATTCAAATATCGCAAATTTGTATGTTAATCGAGTATGGATTTTCCCTCATATGAATCTATGAAAAGTTTCTTGTAACTCTAACTAACGATAGATTTTATTTAAATTAGCATCTCATGCAATAAAACTTCATTAAGTTGAGCGAGACTTCTAGCTGCTAAATTCTTTTTTATCAACATATACTTGCAGACCGATCCATTTTAACACCAGGCTTCGCTGTTTCTAGTACCGCAGATAATGATTGTTCGTAAGGGATCCGAAATATTTATGGATGAGTCATTTAGAGTGGCACTTGCTTTACTCATAATTAAAAATTACATAAAATTCATTTTAGCACATAACTGATGACAAAATAGTTTAAGCTTAAAAAATTTGATTAAAAATACTTACAAAATTTTTAAAAGGAATTATAATAGTGAGATTTTTGATGCTGTTTTTAAATTTTTTCAAAGATTGGTTTAGGAAAAACTTGAATAACCGGGACAAAACTATTCCTACTTATGTTTATGAGCTGTAAGTGGAAAGGTATTTTCCCACTCTTTTAATTTGTTTGAAAAAAAACGCTTTCACTTCCCTTTTTTTTCAAATACCAGCACATCTAAATTCAACCTGGAATTACTCTGGTTAGTCCTGCCTTTCTCTTCCATACTTTGAATTAGTTTATTTGCAAGGAAATAAAAAGGGCGAGAAAATATCTTTCCAATGCTACCTCATTAGTCTAAATTGAAATAGGTTTGGTACGATTATTCAAGTTTTTCTTATTTCCGTTCTTTTTTCCGTTGAAGCTTTTTTTAACAGTTTTATGCAGATTTTTTAAGCTTAAACTGTTTTGTCATCTGCGGGGACTTTTTTTTTAAATTCTATAAGAAGCTATTGTTATTAATAACCATTTTTGGAGGTACTTTCAAATCGGTCCAACTCACGTAAATCTTTATATTTTTCTGAAATATTTTTGTGCAAGTCTTAAAAGTCTTTTATTATTCAAATGGAATCACAGTACCGATTTTTTTGTATGGGAGATGATGCAGTCTAATTTGCATGCATATGTGTACTAATTAATGAAATGAAATAAATCTGGTTTAAAGAAATGTAGAGCATACATCCTAAAAACTTTGAAACAAATGTAGAAAAACGATGTTTACTCCGCAATACTACTCAGTATTGCAATAGGAACTTGAAACAAGAGCTGAAAGCAAAACAACATTAAAATATAAGGCAACAACAGTAACAACACAGTGGACAGCGGAGCAATGCCATTCGCAATGTAATAAAAAAATAAACAAGGAATTACAGCACCAAAAAAGGACATCAGAATCATGCAGCAGAACAATAAGTAGCCGAAGAAAATGCGAGTCGGGAAAACACCTGAAAACAACGATGTCACGAGAGAATGCCGCCGAAAGCGACAACAGCAACAGAAACAATAACAAAAAAAAACAAAGCATAATGCCATCAGCATTAATAATGCTAACAAGGGAACTTGAAGAAAAGTTTATGGGTGCCATATTACACACCAACAACAACAAAACAGCAATAATAACAAAAAAACAACAGAACAATAAGTTACGGTCTCACACTCAACAACAATTTCACCTGCTGCTCCATTCACTCTCAGCAAACTCTCAGGCAACTATGTGCATATATTTTTTATTGTTGCTACTTTTCTGAAATGCTCCAATGCCGTTAAGTGAATGAAGATAGGCACAGAGAGGGGAGTGGTAAGAAGAGTTAAATGTAGGGAAGAGAGTTAAAAATGGGCCAAGAAAATGGTGTGAAAACGAGCACAAAATTATGACAAAGCGACACAGAGGAACAGGCATACAAAAAAACTCAACAAAATAGTGGAAAAATATGAAAAACTGTGGAGCGAGTGCGGTGAAGCGCAGGAGCAGGAAAAACATGGCAAAAACGCCGGAAATTTTTATTTAGCCGCCCTCTGGCATTAGCCTACACCCGCTGAACCCCCACCATTTGCTTTATTTGCCTGCCTCTTTGTTGTTATACCCGTTGCGCAGTGCTTTGTATAGCTTTTTAGTTGTTTGTTACGCTGACTTCAGTATCCACTACTCTACTATGTAGTACTATGTCATGTGGAGGTAATTCCTATGTCGATACAGGCAATTTACTTTGCTTCTTCAGGCATTCTATGCACTGCTGCATAGTGATTAAAAATTAAGGAAAAGGTTGCATATGTAAGTAAAGGTAAGCTATGAATGTTCGCTTGTTAATTTGTGGAAATCAAAAATTATACGGGTCATTAGCAAATGAGATACCCATACGTACTTATGTACATACTTAACTGCATGTGCGAATATACATAATTACATACATGGCGAATACTAAAGTGTATAAACTCGAAATATCCGTTTGCAGGTAAAAACAAAAGAAGGAGAAGAGAACTTCACAACAAAACCTTACTTCAGCGTTTAGTATGTAGAAGATGAACTGCGAACGGGGAACATTTTTAGTGCATGTTATCAAAACGAGGTCTAAATTTCAAAATTTTTGGAACAATAACTCGCATGAATTTCATGTCAATTATAAAAAAAAATTAATAATTAATAAATCTTAAAGTAGGTGCTTAAAATAAACCCAAAATGGACAAGTGTTTAAAAAGGGGCCGTACACCTAAAGTGTAAGTGTACATTGCCATGTGGAGATTTTGAACGCACCTGACCCCTAAAGAATTTCTCTCCATAAACTTTTTTTTTTATTATTTTTTCTAAAGTGAAACTGTCCTTTAAATTCGTACAAAAGTTAATTATATACATATGTAAGTTTATACACATTACAATAACAATAAAAATGTTGTTTATAAGAAGGTCTTAAATTAAATAAAAAGAAAAATTCCCCTCAGTTCTCAGTTGTTTATGTCTCCTATAAACAGAAGATTTTTATTACTATTTTATATTATTATTTGTTCACCCCGAAGGACGCCGAATAGGTACTCCGCTATTTTCTTATATTTTTCGAAGCACATTTTCGTACGGAGCAACGCGGCGTATGAGCAACACAAAATTTTATTCATCCATACACATGAGCAAATCTCACGAGGTTTTACATTTTCAACAAAGACGTGTTTTTGATAGAAAATGGTGACACACTTATCTAAGACAATCTTCCGTTTTGCGCAAAGAACAAGATTCCATCGTAAAATTGTATATAAACGAAAACTTAAAAAAGGTAAAAAAACAACTCTTGCTCCTCTGTATAACCGTAGTTCTATATGTAACGTATACGCCCTTTAGCACTATACACAGTCAGCTAACGCGTTAACGCCTTAACTTAAAAGTCATCTATCTATCTATCTACAGTGTCGAGCAAAACTGTAACATGGTTTAACACTTTTTGTTTCAGCCACCGCTATATTTCCAAGTTCTAACGACTTTCATCCTTTTGTTGAATATTCTTGTTGGTACATCCCTACTCCCTCTCTCATAATGATTTGAAGTCAATACAAAAACAATAAAAAAACCAGCAGACAAAAATGTAAATTAAGGCAGATGTTACAATTTTGCACTCACTCTCAGTTTTGCATTTGACAGTTATCTTTTACTTAGTTGGAAGTCAGATGACTTTTTTCTATATTGTAATTTATTGAAGAAGTGATCTCCAGTAAGTAACATAGTTAATCAGGAACCATAAATGTAAATAATAGATTTACTGCGAAAATGCGGAACCGCACGAAAAGTGGCAACAAATTTTGGAATTTGCTACTTAAAAATGTTAAGATTTAGAAAAAATATAGCCTAAAGTGTTCCCAAGGACAAAGGAAGTCTGTTAAAAAATATTACGGTACGATATCTTGTGAACTTAGAAGCAAGTAGCGATGTAGCCACTATTACAGAAGCGCTTAAGGTATTAAACTTTAATGCAAATCAATAGACAGCAAGGCGAAGAATTGCCAAATTGAGCGCAAGGGCATCATAAAGAAGAAAAAAGCAAATTTGATCATAATACATGTGCGAGTGTGGCAGCATTTCGCTGCATCGCACGAAAACCGAACCGTTGCCTATTGGGATATGTAAGGCCGTTCAGAATGCAGTAAAAAACATATTTTTAAGTTTCAATTGAAGGTTTTTTGGTCTGACAAGACTAAATTAATCGCTTTCAATCAGATGGCCGGGCATGGTATTAGATCAAAGACCCAAATTAAGCCCATGCGCATCATGTGAGGCGAACTGTGAATCACAGTGGTCGGTCAATAATAGTTTGCGGTTGTATTTCAAAAATGTTGTTGGTCCGTTAGTACGCATTATGCGTAAGGAACAGTATCTGTTCATATTTCAAGAAAATTTGCAAGATGTGGTCGAAAAATTAGAGTTTCTGCTGAAAAATCACTCAAAACATACTGCATATCGATAGCTGAGTGGAAGATCGACCTATCTCGGCAGCCAGTTCGAAAACACTCTATCTCAAAAAACTTTTCAAGAACGCCCTATTTCAGAATTCGTTTCAAAAACGCCCTATCTCAGCTGCCGATTCAAAAACGCCCTATATCAGCATATTTTCAACACATTTTGAAGTGAGATAGGGTGTTTTGGAACCGAATTTTGAGATAGGGTGTTTTTCAATTAAATTCTGAAATAGGCCGTTCTTGAAAAGTTTTTGAGATAGAGCGTTTTCGAACTGGCTGCCGAGATAGGTCGATCTTCCACTCAGCCATCGATATGTTCGCAAAGACTGGATACAAAAGCAAAAATTTGCTAATTTGAAATGACCTCCACAAACCGCGGACATGAATCTCATCGAGAATCTGCGAAATCAACTAAAAGCACAGCTTAATATGTATCAAAGTCCGTAAAATCGAGTACATGAGCTGTGAAAGCAAACTAAGGATATACCTCCAGAATTTTTACAAAGATACAAATAAGGTATGCCAAATCACATCCAGGAACTGAAACAGGCAAAAGAGTACTGAACATTGTGTTAGTAGTTCTTTTTTTCGTGAAAATTGTTAAAAAGCTCTTAAAAATATATGAGTGCAAAACTGTAACATCTGCCTTAATTTACATTTTTGTCTGCTGGTTTTTTTATTGTTGTTGTATTGACTTCAAATCACTATGAGAGAGGGAGAAGGGATGTACCAACAAGAATATACAGCAAAAGTATGAAAGTCGTTAGAACTTGGAAATATAGCGGTGGCTGAAACAAAAAGTGTTTAACCATGTTACAGTTTCGCTCGTCATTGTATATACTTATTTCTAAAAGGTATTTTTCTGTTGCCAAACGATATCTCCTTTAGTATTTTATCAAATTTATGGAATAATATCTCATTTTGAAGGGGAGGAGCTAGCGTACCTGCGAAAAATAGTCACGTTGTTCAAATTTAGTTATTAATTAAAAAGGGGGTTTTTAAAAGCAGAAAGCACTGTATCAGGTCAGTAAAGCGCCATATCTTTTATAATACTTAATCGAATCGAATGATTGAAACACTTAAAATGTTTGGGGCTTAAATATGTATCGACTTAAGTATTACATAGCATTACATGGCATTTAAATGCACCTTAACCAGAAGTAATAATTTGGAGAAGGTTGCCAACTATAAAAAAATGTATATCTATATATATGTATTAAACAAAGTTGATTACGTAATACCGAGCATAACTCTAGAGTAGATTGTCCTATGTGAGCTGTATTTTTCTTGTGTTTACAACATGTTGGATAGGTTAGGTTAGAGTGCTTTGCAAATAATTACCGGTTCCATTTACAGGTGCCGGATTTGAAAAATGTATTATGGAATTTTATTTAAAAATAGAAAAGTTTTATTTTTCCCGAATCGGCTCACTTTTCACTTCCGTTTCCGTGTATTAATTATGAGCGAATGAAAAAAATTCGGGCGAAACTCCCGACAAGGCTGAATGAGAATATCTGAAGCTTGTGTTTATTTTGCGAATATGCTTCGATTGCTTCGAATATAGTTTGAATTTTTCGACATTGTACTTTCAGTGTTCGTAAATCATTCGCCGCTTAAATTATGAAATATTGCCTCACGCAACCGCAATTTTTTAAGATTGGCGATTACCAGTGCAAATCAAAAACCTCAGCAACGCGCCCAAGTTAATGCAGGACGACCTAAAGGGGAACAAGCACTTTAACAACTAAAACAAATTTATTTCGTTGACAACTCTGATATCGAAATGGCTAGGTTATTTAAAATGGCAATGGAAGATATGCTTTCTGACGACCACAAAACCACAATCAGAGCAGATAAATGTGTGTAAATGTAGTCATTAAGTGAATAGTTGGTGAAAATGTTGTACCAAAATGTTTTAACAAAAGTTCGCCGGGTACGCTAATATTATTTAAAAGTAATTAAATATTGGCGTGGGAGATTTTTACACAGTATTCCTTTATGGAATTTTAGTTTCTCAAATCATAGTAATCTTTTACTCAATGTTAATTTAGGTGGCATACTAGTTTCATTACACCAGATTCGTCTGCTTTGGCAAGAAGAACATTTTCGCCGTTTAATTTTAACTAGTGTTCGCCCAGCGGTTGAAATTCAACCGCTAAAATTAAGGATAGTTTATGTGAGTTGAGTTGAGCTGAAATAAAATTTGTTGGAATGGGTTAAGTGGAGGGGAGTTTAGCTTAGTACTTAGCATAACATAACATAGAATAGCATTAGATTCAATAACATAACATATGCAGCATAACACATCACAATATAGCATCGCACATTCTTCAGTTGTATTTCCTTTTTATCCCTATCACTTTCTTCGTCTCTATCTTTGTCTCTATCGCTTTTAATGTTTATGTTTATCTACACCTTCATATTCATGTTCATGTTCATGTTCATGTTCAAGTTCATGTTCATTAGGCATATAACAAATGTTGACGAAAAATTTGGCATACCACCACGTGGTGGCAAATATTGTACAAGTAATGAATATCACTTTTTTAGGTGATTTCGGTTCAAAAACGTTCCGCGCAAAAATGGATTTCTAAAAAAAGTCAGATTTTTTTTAAATTTTTTTTAATATTTTTATTTGTACATTTTTGTCAATTGTTATATGAAATAAGTTTTAAGTTTAAAGTATGTGATGATTTACACAATGGTAAAATGTCTTGCACAATTTTAATTGTCGCGCGCACAGCTGTGTTATTATTATTTGACTATGCGAGTTCTTGAATAAATTGCTTTTTCTTTTTTAAATTTTTTAATATTGAATCAGAATTTTCTGAAGAAAAATTAGTTTGGGGTGGGTGGGGCACTTCCCTTAGGTCCATTAAAAGGCGTTTGGAATAATAGGAAGATTATTAGTTAAATAAATATCTATTATTATGAAGACAAACGTGTACACTGTACAAAACTTTTTTTGTTTTTTTCAGCAGTTCTGATAAAAAAGTAATTTCGTTTCGCGCGGAAACTTTTTTGCAATTTCGCAAAAAAAAAAATAATGGGGGTTCATACTTTTTTATGCTCTATTCGACTATGGTATGCCGTTTTTCGTATTTGCAAAAATTGTAAAAAGTTATATGCCTAATGTTCATGTTCATTTTCATGTTCATGTTCATGTTCATGATCATATTCATCTTTATCTTCATCTTCATCTTCATCTTCATCTTCATCTTCATCTTCATCTT
>NW_023458557.1:58830263-58830358 GCF_013731165.1 Rhagoletis pomonella
TTCATCTTCATCTTCATCTTCATCTTCATCTTCATCTTCATCTTCATATTCATCTTCATCTTCATCTTCATCTTCATCTTCATCTTCATCTTCAT
>NW_023458557.1:58830758-58843388 GCF_013731165.1 Rhagoletis pomonella
ACATATTCACCCCCACCATTTTTATTAGGTTAGGTATTTAAATTTTCCTTCCTCTTTGTCTTTATATTTAGGTTTCTTTACATTACATTAGGCCAATCTCAAATTTCTTTGTAGATAATTGAAGCTTATTAATTTCACCATCATCTACGTTAACAATATTTTACAACCGGAGTGACGGTTCTGGCGCTGTTGTGATCTGCCATAAATAATATCCCAGTTGTCTAAATTTAATAATAAATGTAGAAGTTATGAGCACTCACATAAAAATACATAAAATCCATTTCCATCAAAATTTATGATTTCATAATCACAAAGTTATGCCTTGTTATATATACATTAATAACTAGCTCCTAAGGCACTAATCTGGTTGGAAAATGTTGTTGACGTAGATCATGGCAAGTCTAATATTGTTCACTAATGTTAGAAGAAATTTGAGATTGACCAATTATCCACAAAAACTTCTATTGGGAGGGTGATGGTGATGCCACAGGTAGGACTTCTTGTCGATTAGTATTATTTATAAAAATTAGACGTTGTTAATTTTGTGTGATTAAGTGTAAATATTTGGAAGAGTATTAAATTTCATACTGCTATCTATTGTAGTTTGGCACAAATACATTTTTAAATTTTGTTATACTTTAAAATAAACAGTGACTCAAACAAATGAGCACGTGTTGATTTTCTTCAAATATTCGTAATATTTTTCCAACTAATTTTTTTTATTTCTATATGAAAATATCGTCTAAGCTTTAACACAGTTTCAAACTTTATACAAAATTTAGCAAAATTCAACAAATTTTCATCAAAATTCCAACTTTTTATTCTGAATTTTTGACCTCTAAAAAAAATTCTCAAAAATAATCGGGATTTTTTAGCCGTTTGAAACTTGAACTTCATATCCAAAAATTTTCTAAGAATTCAGAATTAAAAGTTTTCCTAAATTTTGTATAAAGTTTGAAACTGTGATTTACACGTTTTGGTTAAAGCTTAGACGATATTTTTATGCAAAAATAACAAAAACAATTTTGCTGGAAAAATATTACGAATATTAAAAAAAAACAAAAACAGCACGTGGTCATTAGTTTGATTCACTGTATGCAATAGCTCAGCTACCTGACGACGCACAGTGGGGCAAAAAAGGCTGATGTCGACAAATCAAGTTTTTTATTTATTTATGTTGAAAATTTAAAGAAAAAGATTTTTACGTTTGAATGCTTCCACTTTTTTGGAAAATACTTAAAATTAATTTCAAATGTCTGCAGCTATTTAACAAAGTATTCATAAACATTTTTTCATAGGACACATTTAAATAAAAAATGTATTTAATTTGTTATCTTTACTAATATATATTTTGAAAGCCTTTTTTTTCTAATCGAAAAACTCGAGAACAGCTGTACCGATATTTTTGAGATTTGGACATCGACTCCAGACAATCCAAAGATGATAATAGATGAAAAGCAATTTCGATGGCACCTCACATACAAACTGAGGCTTTCACACAACATATCTCTGGAAGTTTTCATTGTATAGTGCTGCAACTTAGTACAGAGATATATAATATCAACAAAGTTATAATACCCTTGTGCACAAGTGCGCTCGGTATAAAAGAGGGAGGTATTGAAAAATGGGGCGTGGCACCTCCCATACAAACATAATTTCTCACACCACATACGCATTCTGATGGGATAAATTCAGTTTGTATGGGAGGTGCCCCACCGCCTTTTTAAATACTTCCCATTTTTGACGTAGAATACGTCTTACGATTCGATATGGAGGCTGTGTTCAAATGTTGTAGTTGTAATTTTTAGAGCTCCACGAAAACGCTTATTGCGCGAGAACTAGTGAAGCGATTTCAAAAAAAAGTGTGCCGTTTCAAAGACAAAATTCCAAACCAATCGACAAATACATTTTTATAAGTAAGTAAGATTTGGTGTCTGAAGATAAACAACGGTAAATTTTGGCTTATTTTGGGGTCTAGCAACTTATGGTTGGCAGATATATCTTTTATTTCTGGATATAGGTTCTTTGGAGCAGTGGAAACATTATCGTGTACAAATTTTATATAAATTCAACAAATATCAAGCATTTAAAGGCAAAAAATTTTTTTGCAAATCCTTTTTATTAACAAAATGCTCGAAAACCGCTTGAATGATTTTGATTTTGTTTTCTTTAATCAAACACTCGTTTGGTATATGGTACGTATTGGTTGATATCTTCTAAGTATGTTTATTTCATTCAAATATATGGGCAAAAATGCTTTTCCATACAAAATCACTTCGTCATTATTTTGCAAACACGTGCATGTGTAAAAACAGTTAGGTGATGACAAAGACAAAAGGATACCAAAAACAGATTGCGCGGGTGAGGGGAAATATGTATAAGCTGATCGCAGCATATTTTGTACCCATGTACCTACACATGTATCTACATACATTTTATAGATACCCTCCAGTACTGCTGGAGTCAATCGCTACTTTTGAACCGCTACTGCACCGACTCCTAGGTAAGTAGCTACTCTATTAACCCGTGGTAGTGCACATGGTAGTGCAGAGCCGAACCAGTCGTAAGCAGAATAGCGAAAAACTACGACAGAGGGCGCCCATAAATCACGCAAGTGACTACCTTAGTAACTCCCGGTAGTGCAGAGGGAGCCGATGGTGACTACCGCCTAGGACATTGCCTTGTAAAAGTAATCGATGAAATACACTGCAAGTAGTCGGTCGGTAATTGATGGTGTTTATCAGGTAGCTACCGATTCATCAGTCCTGTAGTCGCTCCCCCGTACTGCAGGGTATGTACACTGTATATCCATATACATATATACAGTATCGGTCATATCTATAGCACGCCATTTCAAAGTGATATTGTGTGCCACTTATGTTTATTTATTTATTTTTAAGAATTTTCAATTAAAATACAGTTCTTTCTCTAACAAAACCCATATAAACCCAAATTTAAAAACTTATAGAAAATTTCAAAAAAGTGCAACAAATTATCACCTAAGTTTCAAACTTTTTTCTGGGATGTGTTTGAATTTTTCTGAATACACAGTTTTATAGCCCAATCAATTTTAGTCTGATAATGTGCAAGTTTCAAGTGGCTAAAAGTTACCGCTGATTTTTTAGAATTTTTTTCGCCAAGGATGTTGCGGGTGTCTTCCATATACAAATAAATTGAGTTTATTCATTATATGGAAGCCAATGCGACAAAAAAAATTCTAAAAAATTAACGGCAATTCGTAGCCACTTGAAATTTGTACATTATCAGACCGAAATTGCAGGGGCTAAAAAACTGTGTACTCAAAAAAATTCTATCACTTCTGAGAAAAAAGTTTGAAATTTTGGTGAAAGTTTGTTACTCTTTTTTGTAGTTTTCTACAAATTGTTAAACTTGTGTATATCTGGCGTTTGTCTGAGAATGAACTAAATTTTAATTGAAAATTCTTAAAAATAAATAAATAAACATAAGTGGCACACAATATCACCTTGAAATGGCGTGCTATAGATATGACCGATACTGTACATACTACATATGTGTGCATAATACGCGAAAGCTTTTTTGTTATATCATCAGATCTGTAATGTTAGTTAGATTTTACAAAATGAGGTATCAAATTAAAGGACTTGGCCTGTAGATGTGCAATAGCTTCTTATCTTTTAAAAAAGAGTTGCCACCTGATAAAAAAAATAAATTAAAATTATTTCTAAGTTAAATCAATTATTACACTATGAGTATCGATCGAAATGGTTTTGAAAATAACTAAACATATGTAGGAGGATTGTCACCTGTTTCAAAAAGCAAGTTCGGCAGTAAAGGCAGAAAATTTAAATGTATACCCTAAAATGGGTGACGAATGAAAGAGGTTGTGGTTTGAAAATATTTTGAATAGGGTTGCCACATGTTTCACAATTAGAATTTAAATAAAGTATGCATGAGTTAAATGAAATAACGAAATATTACGTGAAACGAAGGTGGTAAGATATCCTTAGATTATTAAAGAGGGTTGCCAACTGGTAAAAACGTAAACTCAAATAATTAGTAAGTTAAAGCAATTATTAAAAATGTGGGTATCAAATGAAACGGGTTTAAAAAGGCTTTATTTCTAAACTGTATTTAGGAGTGTTGTCACGTATTTAAAATATAGAATTTAACTTAACTCATCAGGCACATAAAATATTTATGTAGGTATCACAATATCAGACACTAGAGATTTGTTTATTTCTTAAATATATTTAAGAGAGCTGCCAGCTGTTTCTTAGCTAACTTATGCATTGATCCGAAGACGAAGATAATGCGAAGACGAGCATGAACTCGAAGAAGAATACTAATACGGGGACCTAGGCTATAATAAAAAGTAATACAAATGTCTGCAGTATAAAAGGGTATAAAAATGAATCGAAATAATGGTACATGTCATTTATAAGCTGATGGTACATATGATTGAAGTTAATGTGGATCTGCCTCTCTATTGCTAAGTATTAATATTTATCAATTTCAATTCAATACAATCAAAACGAATATTTCATATACCCTTTTTAACTTGAATCTGATCTTAATAATATTACGTATTCTACGTTTCAGTTTAGCGGCTGTGACTCCGACACAGCCTCCAGGTCAAGACGAAGGCGATGGACTGATCCTTTTTTATACCCGAGCGCACTTGTGCACAAGGGTATTATAACTTTGTTCACGTAACAGGCAAAACGAATCGAGATAGATATAGACAAATGTATACATAAGCGATCAGAATGAAAAGAGTAACTCGAGTAAAGATCAAGATATATTAACGAAACTTGGTTCGTGTACTTCTTTGGGGCGTGGGACGAATGGTGTTGAAAATGGGCAAAATCGGACAATAACCACGCCTGCCACCCATATAACGGTAGTTTTCAGAAATACGAAAACTGCGATATTTTAGTAACTACTGAAAATTATTCACTCAAAATTGATATTTACAATACTTTTTAGACGAAAAATAAGAATATAGTAAATTACTTTAGAGAAATACGAAATCTTCGATAAATCAGTAAATACTAAAGCTAATTTATTCAAAATTGATGCTTACAATAATTCTTTACCAATAAATACGTTGTTGATAAGATTTTGGAAACCGTTCTCGGTAACCGTTCTACAAATTTGTACCGAACTCGGTACGGTTATTGTGCTTGCCACATAAAAGCAAAACGTTGAAAATTATAGAAAACCGACTAAAATGCCGGCCACTTTTCATATAATGGTAAATTTCAGAAATGCTTGAAACTTCTATATTTCGAAATTTAAGGACGCTAATTTACTCAAAATTGATACTAACAACAATCCCTTGAAGTAACATTATCAACCGTAAGTCCCAGATTATTTATTTAAACTTGCACTTTGTTATACTTAAAATAAATGGGCAACAAAACTTCATATTCAAAATCTTTTCTGTGAAATCTTATTAAAAGCTCGAAATTTTTACATACAGGTGAAGCTTATATGTATAAGCGTGTAAAGTATTTGTTTTCACAAATTTTTTAACGTATTTTACTTACCTTCAGATGTAGAATCCATTAATTTTGTTTGATTTCCTATTCTCTGACTACTTTAATACCTTAATAACTTTTCGCTTTTTATTACAATAATGTTGTGCTTGGGAGAAGGTCCCACTACAAATGAATATAAAGAGAGGACTTAGGGTATAGGTCGTTACTGTGAACAGTTTTCGCTTCAATGTCAAAAAAGGCCTATCTAGAAACATTATTTTCTCAAATTTTTCCGCAATTTTGGAATCCGGCCGCACTGTGTGGCGTCTCTAATATCGTATCTAAACTTACCGTAAATTAGATTTTTGCTTTACAAATTTTGTGCCAGCGGAGAACCCAACAGCAAAAAAGAAAAGTTCCCTACAACTTTGACATTTGAATATGCTACGCATTTTATCAGAAAATGGCGATGCGTGGCAATGGAAAATTTTTTCGCACGTTTTGATACTTATTTACAATAAAAAATTATTTTTTTAGAAGGTTTGTGGGAATGTGAGAAATTAAATTCTCTACAAATTTGTATACAACCGTTTTTTACGAAAAATGCAAAACAAGCTCGCAAATCGCAAAAAAACCTAAAATCCAAGATAGCGGAAAGTTCAGGTATGAAATTTAGGGGCGCTACTATGGATCCATGATATACGTGTCAAATAAAAGTAAATTGCATCAAAAGTTCGCTACTACTATTTTTTTTTTCTTCGTACCGATTTGATCTCCTCTCTACTTGATCTAAAATTTTAACTTCTGAATTCCTAGAAAACTGTAATTTTAAGTGGAAAACCCCCCAATAACTTTAAAATTTGGAGAGGTTTAATAATAGGTTAGCCATACTTGACATCGGGGGGGCAAAACTACATCAAGTGCCATTAAAATATATTTAATTTCCCGCTGATTTATAGGCAATTTTGACCGCTTTGTGAAAAATTGTATGAAAATGCTGAACTTTAGGGCACGTCTTTCTGTTGTCCGATTTTAAAACTTTTTTCGCAGGGCACGTTTTTATGACCAAAGGAACATTTCTAGGGGGAGGAGTCTTGCTTTGTAGCTTAATAAGAAATTGTCTCCATACAACTAAGGTGCAAGCTAATGTGCAGGCAAGGACACAGAACGGGCACACACGCGCCATATTCATCGCAATCTCTATGTTAATGTTGACTCAGTATTAAAAGAATTTTTTCTATACCTCGGTGAATTACATGTCACTTTTCTTTAAGTTTTTCTAAATTATATCCACAATTAAAAGCAATATGCTGAATACTCTAAATAAATAAATTATATTCTTGGTTGTTACGAATGACTTTGTGACAGATTTACCAAAAATCGCTGGTAACTTCCTTAAAAGGATACGAATGTTTTTGCAAATAATTTGTGAAAAGAATGGGCCTCATGCATAAAAAGTGAGCTTAACCTCCAAAGCTCAGTACAAATTCTTGAGCTTGAGCTCACCCCTTCAGTGCAAAAATTGAGTCTGAGCTTAGACTCATTTTTTATGCATGAGGCCCAATGTTTAAAGCTCTACTCACTTTGAGTAGAAAATTTCGAAATTTCAATCCGCAAATTCCCTTTTTACGAAGGGTGCTCTTCAATGGTCTTTTCGAATCGGCGCAAGTGTATTTGTAACATCGCCACGGCTACGCTACATGAGATGAAATGTAATCCAAATTGAGGCTGCTATTTTACAACGCTTTTATCAACTTGCAATGTTGTGCGTCCAGAAACTTTCAATGTTGTGTGTCCGACACCATAAAGCTTTGCTTTGAAAAGTTCCTATAAAAAAGCATAGTGCATAGGGCGACATCTGTAGTGAATAGGGCGAGGTAGATGACATCTAGATGTCACCCTATGTACTACGTTTCCTACAGCGGAAATAGACGACACGCCATTTCTTTAAATAAAATTATTTGGTGCTCGTTTGTATGTACATACATATGTAAATGCATGTGTGTGCACCTTTCTATTAATATCGTTGAATTATTTTAATATCTATTGCAAAATTTTATTCAGACAGGACTAAAAAGTAGAAAATAAATAATATAAAAAAAACTTTTTAATATACAACGCTTTTATAAATGGACTAAAAAGTAGAAAATAATATTTCTCAGTCCCATAGAATTTGTTTTGATAACTTTTGATTTTGAAATTTTAGCAAAAGTCATTATAAACAATCTATGAAATTGAAAATGAAAAGCGTGGGGCGCATGTAATACACTTGAATTGATATGAAAAGTAATTTATGTATGTATGTATGTGGGTATATGAATAACGACCGCTTAAAATCGATTTCAAAGTTCTACTTTCGCTATAGAAATTTTAGGTCTACGTTATGTAGTTTGACTATTGTCAATTAAATCGAATGCTTTGTATTGCATGTGCTCCACGTTTTTTCATTTTCAATTTCATAGATTGTTTATAATGACTTTTGCTAAAATTTCAAAATCAAAAGTTATCAAAACAAATTCTATGGGACTGAGAAATATTATTTTCTACTTTTTAGTCCATTTATAAAAGCGTTGTATATTAAAAAGTTTTTTTTATATTATTTATTTTCTTTGCTATCACATACTTCCATTTTCACTATTTATCGCCATTAAAATTGATAATTTATCACCAAAAAATTTAGGAGATACTTTTGGAAAAAATTCGAAATATTCCTATTTTAGCATTTTAGCGATTAGAAAGTTAGAAAATTAGTTTGTCGACACAGCAGAAAGTCGATGTTTTCAGATCTAATTCAAAATTGCTTTTCACAATTTTCGTCTTTCTATGATAAATAATTGCAAAAAAGAAGCAACAACTCGCGTTTTGTAATAGCATGATAGCCCAGAAAAAACCGTTTTTCTTGAAAACGGCTAAAAACGGTAAGTTAAGTAATATAAAATCAACTCATTACATCTTAATTTATCCCTTTCCGTTTCCATTTTTTTGCCGAAAGTTAACAAAATTGTAACAGCTCACATAAAATCATAAATGGAAATAAATCAGAAAATTTTTGAGGTTATGCAAATAAGTCAGTTTTTTTTTCCAAACCAATAATAAAAAAAAAACTTTTTTAGTTTTGTTTTCCATTTAAAATTTTGCTTTAATTACTGGAACTTTACAAAAAAAAAATGAACTTGAAACTTACAGAATAAATCGGTTGCGCAAACAACGGGTCAATAACGTTTTGAAAGTGTAACTTAGGTTTATTGCTGTCTAACGGTGTTTTTTATTTTACAAAAACTAAGTGAAGTTTCTGTTATTTTGGAGTATCTCCTACAGAATGGCAACAAAAAATTAAGTACAACTGCCTTAACGAAATTTTAGTAGTGTGTCACTTTGTCAACACTGTGAGTAGGCATGCCAAATTGGGACAATATCAATTTTGCCCTCATTCTGTTTCTTGGATGGCTCAAACTGCCAAATACCTTAAAACAATACGTTGCTTACTGGCATAGCAAAATTTCACCAATTACCTTCGGCGATTCTCTGAACTCCGTATACGCTGTAAAAAGTTGTATCAACTGGGTATCTAAAGGGATATCAAGTGATTGAATTGATGGACCTTAAGGCAGGTTTATAAATCAGTTACTTTTCTTTGAAATGCAGTGGCGAATCGATAATAGATTCAACAATGACAAGGTTGTTTAAATTTTTTAAATGACTCTAGAAGAGCGATTCGAATGCATAATACATAAAAAATGTACGTTTTAACAGAATATGGTATTTTTTATCATACACGAAAATTAAAAAAAAAAAACAACTTATTGTTAGTCATAATATTTCCAGTATATCGGAGGATCTCAAAGTTTTTAACCGCAACTCGAAGAAATTAATGGCAAACCCGCAACGCGCAGATTTTTCCCCAGCCCGGCGGCTCCTGGACCCGGATATTTGGCATACCTAACCGTAAGGCTTATTTTTGCCTTACTTATTTATGTACATATCTGTGTTCGTATGGAATAGTAGCTTATGTCGAGCAGCTGGCTTTAGTATAATACGGCATACTCTTTATCCTTTAAACGACAAGGAATTTTTTGATGAGACTTAATAAGAATATTGACTTGCTAGTATCAGAACTATTTCTTGCACGTTTGTTTGCCAAAATTTCTTCATCGCCTCGGCGCCAGTGAGTAATTCGCAATCGTATGGTGCGAATGCCGCATTATACTAAAGCCAGCCTTTCGACATAAGCTATTACTCCATATGAACACAGATATATGTATGTATATATGTATGTATATATGTATGTACATACTTCATAATAAATATGTGTATGCAAATGAGTGATGTATAAAAACTCTACGTTGGAATTTTATTTTCTGCTACGATTTTTCATGTCGTTTACTCTGAAGGCTTTATTAAAACTATAAAATATGCGAATTTTCTGCACTTTTTCGGTTTTTCGCAATTTATTCGAAATTTTTAGGGCATAGAAGTCAAATGGACCTCAGACTCGGGTTCAGCGGGTCGAATTACATGTCCCTACTTTTTTGTGTGCTATGTATTATGTCCTTAAATATCTATATACTAGCAATTATCTGATCTTTTTGTTTACATGGAAACCTTATTTTAAGTATAAAAACCAGCAAAAAATTTTTTAACTGCCATCAAATGCCATTTTCTTAAATGGTAGGAAAGAAGGTATGTTTTTGGACCAGCTTTTGGTAGGAAAGAAAGTTTTACAGTGGTAACCCTGACGACAACCGCACTTACACGCACATAAACACTCATATTAAATTTCGTACGTACACATGCGAATTGCATACATATATACATAGATACATATGTTCAATTTCTATGTTTGAGTTCATGTATAGCTTCTGACTATTCGCGGTGGCCCTGCGGTTGTGGCTCATTTGACGCAAATTTAAACTCGCGGAAATTTATGGTTTTAATTTTTTCGTGCGCGAACTGTTTAAATTAGCTATGAGCGTTGAATGGTTAAATAGGACATACATACACACTTAATATGAAAACTTATATATGAACCTCTTTCCACTCGTTAGAGTAACAACATATGGGCATTTCCAATCTAGCGAGACGTGACATTTGTATGATAAAACATAAAAAATATAATGAAAAAGCCAACATCTTTCAAAATGTGTTTTCTATATTTGCACAGTAATTAAGTATCTGTAGTGCAGTGGTTAGCAGTGCCCACTACCATTCCTCAGGGCATGTGTTCGAAACCTGCTTTCGACCAACATCAAAAAATAAATACCCATACGGTTTTTTTCTAATAGCAGTCGTCCCTCGGCAGGCAATGGCAAACATCCACGTGTATTCTGCCATGAAAAACAGAGAAAAATGGAGGAGAAGCTCCGCCAAACACTAACATATTGTGTAAGCGCCAATCTGTCAATATTATTGGGTCGTATTCTTGTTTTCATACAAATCGAAAATCATAAAATTTTCTTATAATTTTCTATACAAACATTTACAATTTTCGACTCGTATGACAACCAGAATGCACTACATTAAATACATAAGTAGCCCCATGATACAATAATTTTTATAAGGTAGTTTCACTTCAAAATTTTTGACATAAACCGTGTCTGTGACAAACACGCAATGTGGCCACTGCTACGATATAGAACTTTGGGATTTTCGCTTGTTATTTTAGATATTTTTTAACAGAACATGTAAAGATGTATATGTTTCATAACTGATCACTTAATTTTTAATATAAATATCCGTATTTAATACATAAATTTTTGCCACTGCTAATCACATGAATAAAAGTCATAAAAATGAAAATATAACGGCAATATTTCTTATTTATAATGGATTAGATCCATCGCACACCACGGACTTTATCGGCCGCCGATTTAGATGGGCTCGCTAGTCTTTCCATTGCACCACAACTTATTTCTCGGAGCGATTAAGCTGGTATAGTGTGTGCACCTCCATACATCTTCATGTACATATTTAAAGCGAGCCCTACTATTTAAATAGGCGGCCGATAAAGTCTGTGGTATGCGGTGGCTCTTATAGCTGTATCCTTACATCTATTCCGTGTGTTGCAATATCCACGAAAGCAGCAGTTAATTTTTTATGAAGCAAATTATTAAAAAATATTCGAAAATTATTATTTATTTTTCCAACGTCAAAAGCTGGATTTTTTTTTTTAAGTTGGTACAACAAAAAATACGAAACACGGTTTCTGTCAGATAGCTAACATGGCGGATAAGAAGAAAAAGTGAAACTACCTTCCAAAAATTATTGTATCATGAGTAGCCCTTTGTTCAGTGATTAAATTACAGAAATTGATAGTAGAAATTTATGGATGTAAGCAAACATAAGTTTTTTCTCTCTTTCCTGATTTTTTTTATCAGGCGAAGTATCTCGGAATAAGCTAGAGAAGCAAAGCGAATGGGTCCAGTGGTGAACGAAAATAGTGGCACACTTATTTAGACAATGAATTATCTTAAATTTTGCATAAAGAACAAGATTCCATCGCGAAATTGTATTTAAATGAAAACTTAAAAATGGTATTCTAAAGAAAGTAGAAATAACCGCTCGTGTTCATATACCCGTAGTTGTGTATGTAGCGTCATATTAATTAACAGTAATTAAATATTTTCATATACACATCACTTTTCTAGTGTAGTTACATTTATAAAAATTTCAGAATGAATTTCGAGTTTGTCATAAAAAGTTGTAAAAATGGAATTTTAGTAGTCGTCTCTTACTCAATACAATATTTTTTTTTTCATTTGGTGACACACTAGTTTTATTACACTCGATTCGTTTGTTTTGGCAAGAACATTTTCGGTGTTTAATTCTAACATTTTCAAGTATTTTAATAATTAAAATAAAAAATAAATCGTAAAATTTCAAAACTACAAAATAGTTGCGATATACATACATATATTGTATTCACACTCTTGAAACTTCACAGATATGTTTTATTCGATGACAACGCCCATTGCCTCTAATTTGGACCCTCTATTTCAAAACTCCCCAAAGATACTTAAAAACAATTATATTCAACAATTTTATAATGAGCTCGAGGCCATTTTTGAAATGAAAATTTATTGTGGAAAAGCAACAATAATTTGAAAAAATGGTAGAAGTGATAGCTATTTCGGAAATCACCACATTTCCTCATCAGACTTCTTTCAGTAGG
>NW_023458557.1:58843788-58924138 GCF_013731165.1 Rhagoletis pomonella
TTCTGGGTAATGGAATACATACAAAATACATACAAAGTACATACGAAATTACAGTTTGAAGTTTATGCGAAGTTGTGCGAAGTTATGCGAAGTATGCATAATCAGACCATTACATTGTTCTCATAGTTGATATATTTTTTATTCTAATAGTTTCTGGAACACCACTGATTGAAATACATACATATATTCAAGAAGAATGCTTTAGCGTTCTTGATTTCTGGCGAGAGAAGGAAGCCATAGTGCAGCAATTTAAAATCAAGAGATAACTCTGGCTGGGCCATGTCGTTCGAATGGACAGAAACGCTGCAGCTCTGAAAGTATTCAACGCGGGTCGCGATGCTGGTAATAGAGGAGGAGGAAGGCCTGATCTGCGTTGGAAATACAAGGTCTAAAGGAAGCACTTGATTTCACTTGGCATTTAAAAGTTGTTGGAGGAGAAGAGAACCGCCAATAAAAAAAGAAGAAGAAATATCTGAAGGTACATGACGAAACGTTACTAAAATTTCAATTGCAAGTTTTTTTCTTAATATTATTTTTAAACGAATTTGTTAATGTAAATATATCATTAATTTAATGTTGTATATATTTTTTGTTTTGACTTGAGCGCCACCATTATTTCCCAATGGGCTGTATGCATAAGCTACTAAGCAATTGCTTTTTCTTAAAATTGTATACCTTTTACTTCAATTTTGTTTGAATAAATCGAGTAAAATGTCTGATATTGCCGAAAAAAGGCAATTGCTTATTTTTTATTCATGCGGCCCAATATATGAATGGTCGCCTCAAATAACGTTGTAAGCGACAATTTGTTCAAAGCTAGTTTCCTTGATTTTAAAGATATTAATGTGTATATTTTATTTTTTTAAAGGCAATATTCTTGAAGAGTGCTATACCGAAAAAGTAGAACCCCAAATCAAATCCCCGTTTGTGCGTCAGTAAACAATTTTTTTTCTATTCTGTAAAATTATAATTTTGTCGCTTACAACGTTATTTGAAGCGACCATTCATATGTCTAACTATTTTTCAACTTAATAATCATACCAAATATAAAACAAATAATCATACCAAATATAAAACAAATCAGGGCAAAATATCTCGACGCTGGCGCCACGTAGAAAAAACATTTTTACTTTCATAGCCCTTATTATTATTATTTTTTCGCGGTAGACCTTCCGATGGAAACGCCCACATATATGTACTTACATGTATGTTCGTAAGTGCATAAGTTTGCATGTAAATAAATTCTGGTTTCGAAAATTATCACTTTGTGGGCGTTTGAAAATTTTCAAAGTTCCTCCGCCTCTTTTTCGATACAATGCAATTAGTTTATCGGATTGTAATGTTGAATGCACGATATATGCGCGTCAGAGGCAGACCACCTGACACACCGTGGCGTATACGCAACATTACTCATTCAAAATAGCTGCTGCATTCCTATAATTATTCGCGCATATTTACATAAAATTGCTGTTGCTTTTGACTTACTTGTGGTCGGTGGTGTGAATTGATAATTTATACGGACTGTTAACTACATATAAATTATATCAATATTCCTTCACATATTTTAGCAAGGTTAAATATCTCCGGCCAGAATAATGAGCTTAATGAAACCCTTGAGCAAGATGTATTGCTCCTATTTAATAGGTGCATTCTTCTGCAACCGAGCTACAAAAGAACACTCTCTTACGTTACGAAATACACGCAAAGAAACAACACAAACTCGGCTATTTATCCGAGTTCAGCCAGGTCGGTTAAAAAACACGCGACCTGAAGGGTAATGTTGTTAAGTGAAAAAAACTGTTCTATTGTGAATTGTTAATGAGAAAGTGGAGAGGGAAATTTTCGTTTCCTTATATACGTGACTTATATTTTTGCACCTAATAATAATAATAGATTTACACTTGCACAATATGTAAGTGTTTTGGCCGAGCTTCTCCCCCGATTTGAGACATGCGCCTTGATGTTGTCACACAAATGAAGTGATTAGAGAATTGTAAGCGCACTTCCGATACTATTAAAGATTTCGTTTAGATTTTGGGAACTTAGGTTTTCAGAGTATAAACACTTTGATTTTCTTTGAAAATATCGGTAAGGGTATACGAATATCTTCTTTTTTTTGGATCAAAAACAAGTTAGTTGTTATGATTTTCAATGGCCTTTTCCAAGATTTGCCGAACCGTAAAATTTTAATCAATGTTGAGTTTGCTAGGTTTGAAAACACCTCCGAGCTCGGCTTTGAACATCTTAATAATTTCACCATCAGATCGGCAATTTTTGTTCTCATTGCGACTTATTTGAGGTGTAGGACGTGAGCATTAACCCTGTATCCAATAGTTCTCCTTCATAAAACGCGTAATCGTAGTCATCCAAAATCGTTAGGAAGTATTTATTATAGATTTCCATCTTCGTCTCTGCTTGAACTAGCCCACGCGACGCATTTTTGCCTGTCAGCATCTTAATCTATTCCCCTCACGGATGTCGTCTCTATTTTCTACTTCTTGAAACATTTTTTCCCTTCTCTTCTTTTTTTCCGGTGCTGCTCCACCATCACTTGCGTCACGTATGGCTGCAGGATGACTTTGAATGCTCCATCTTTCTGCACAGCATTCAAAGTCGTCACTTGCGTCACGTATGGCTGCAGGATGACTCTGAATGCTCGATCTATGTTAAGTACTGTTTCAATGCGGGTGTCTGGTACTACTAACTGCTATGTTCCGTGCGCGGTAAAGTCGATTAGACTCCCTCTGTTCTTGGAGTTATTCTCGCGGAGACCGAAATTTACGGCAGTAAGACCAAATACTCCTTTTCTAGCATTGAGGTCGCCAAGCATAATTTGAAGATCGTAGCTTGCTAATGACTAATACTTTAGAAAGTGATCAGTTAAGACTTGGAGAAGCTAATCAAGACTTCTGTAAAAAATTATAGTAACAGGTGTCGAAAATTGCATTGAAACCCTAAAAAAAATTTTTAACTATACATTTTTATCATAATTGTATAACGTTACTGGTTTTATAAGTGCTGAAAATTCAGGGTAAATTAATTTTAATTTCACTTGTCACGTAAACACATGCAATAATTTGAAATTTTGCATATCATTCACATTTCTCGTTTCTAAAATTTGTATTAGAGCTTCCAATTTACGCGGTTGCTACTCCTGGATTTGCGGATTCCAATTTCCTATTTTCAATTTTATTCTGTTTTAAATTTCAAGTTTCTTTTCAAAAAACATTACTTCTACGAATCTACCTACTGTTATCTTGTTTAAATATGGAAAATAAATTATGGTAAAAAGAGCTTGAAGTATTGATACTGACATAATTTATAACGCTATCACTGGCAGCGAAAGGTTCAATATGTTCCCACCTGCATGCATACATATTTAGTAAGCCCGTACGTTCGTTTTCGCGTGCGCAAAAGTACCTAAAGCGCTTTTTTTATATAAACAGTTTGCAATAAATTTTGAAATTGTATACTTAAATTTCTCCTTACACTCGTACTGTATACCTAATTACATACCCACTAGAACTTGAAGGGAGATCTCCCTATATGAGAAATAAAAGAGTACTCCCCTTGACCTGATTTCGGAGTAACAAAATAGACTTGTCGGTTTTGTACTCCTTTATTACTCGCTTAGGAGTCAAATAGGAGATCTCCTAAGCGAACAAGTAAAGAATGCTCTCTGAGTCATCATTTAGGAGCATTAAACGAGATTTTTCGGTTTTTTTACTCCTATATTGCTCGCTTAGGAGAGTAATGGGATATTTTCTAAGCAAGCAGTTAAGTTCTGTATGAACTCCCTGATTGCTCATTTAGGAGGTAAAAGGGATTACTCGCCCCCCTAGGACATCCCGTGTTAAAGGGAGTATACAAAATTACATGCTTATACACAGAAGCATAGGGAGCAATGGGGAGTAGTCGTATACTCCAAGGGAGTACTCACCGAGCAATCGTACGATGATCCCAAGTTCTACTGGGTATATACTATCGTTAGTTGATATACCTATGTAAATATTTACATATGTTGATATATATATGCATATATTAGGGATGTTAATTTTTCGGATTTTTCCGATCCCGGGATTTTCGGTATAGCGTTGCCACAATGCCGGAATCCCGGGATTAGTCCCGGGATTTAGATATTCATTACTGTTCAACATCTTGAATCGAAAAAATTGCTACTATTTTGTTTGAGAAGCTCTCCTACCATGAAATAAATAGTAAATAAATGGGTTTGAAAACTACTTTTTTATTTAAAGTGGTGTTTTTATTTTTTCTCTCTGATAGGAGGACTTATTTTGAAGGACTTTGTAATTTCAAGGATATAATTAATTCCAAAAATTATTAAAAAGATTCAATGCAATGTAGAATAAAAACATGGGTAACAAATGCAATAAGAAATTTCTTTAGAATTTAAAAAATTAAAATTGTTTGGATGCACAAGGACGAATAGTTAATTTTTAAGCTGATAAACTTAGAAGAACGAAATTCGAGGATGTTATCGAGTTTATATAGGCCCTTAACATATAATTTTTTCAGAAACAAATATTGCGAAATTTAAAGGATACAATTTTTTAAATGACATTTTCAATATTTACCAGCCCTTCTGCACCAGAAACTTGAATCTGCTTAAATTTAACAGGATTTCCTGATTAATTTTATACCCATACTTCTTCTCTAAGCTCATTTCTGTGAATTTTTTAAATCATTTTTGAATTACTGACGTCAGAGTGAAAAACTAAAAACGCAATTTTACTATATTTGGCCCATGGTTTCGCGAATATATTGATATTTGTGTTTCAAATTTACTATCGCTCGGTGTTATATGTATAATGAGCTAGACATTTATAAAAAAAATATTAATCATTAAATAAAAAAAGAAATATAGCCAATACTTGTCAAGAAAATACTTACCAAGAATCCTGGGATTTTCGATACCTTAAAAAGCCCCTTAAAAGATCCCGGGATTAACATTCCTAGCATATATACATATATATTAATTTATATTGTTTCGTATTTATTCTACATATCTGTATATTTTCGCATTTTTCACTTGATTTTTTTTCGCTTTTGTTGTTGGCGCAGCATGTTTTGCCACAATGAAAAATTACCAATTTTCACACGTTACACACATGATATTTGTACAAACATATTTGCAGAGCTACATACTTGTACTAAGGCCAACACATTGGCTGACTCATTGGCTGCCTGACACCGCCAACAGGCAATTATAATAAATTTGCTGTTATTTTTCGTCGAAAATTAAAATTCGATTTTTTCCTCCTCATCGGCATCACTAGTTCCAGGCAATTGTGTGTGCATTTTATTTATTATTCAAACACCCGTCTTTTGTTTGTCGTGAATTATTCACAAACTGGATTATGTGTTTGTTTGATCGTGGAAAATTTATTAAGGAAGGTAGGATAGTGCTTCTATTCGGAGAAAAAATTTCTCATACAGAGATATTACTTTGTTTAATTCAGTGCAAAATTAGGTCTAGGATGGCCAAACTTATTTTCCGAGTTCAGCTATTACGTTTTAGATGATACTTTCTTGAATAATTTACTTACTTTACTACTGTACGTAGTGCTGGATCTTGTTCTGCAGCTCGTACAGATCTTGAAAAAAAAGTGTCGAGTTTTGACCACTTATATCATTGGCCGACCGCCGGTTTAGTCCCTGTGGTAGAGAGGAAGCCTCTATTTCTTTTACTAGCTTGGGAAGACATCTGTGTTGAATGCCTTGGACAGATCCAACGCTACTAGGACTGTTCTCTCACAGGGATAATTCCAGTTTAGGCCACGAGTTATCTTAGTGATTATGACGTTAAGTGTCATGGTGGTGCTGTATTCTTTGCGGAAGCCATGCTGTTGCTTCGCTGCTTATTCTGCCGCCTCGTGGAGGTGGTCACGCTCGCTCGATAGAACAACCACTTTGCTGAAAAACAAAGGCACGTTCCCGCAATGCGTCTAAATCGGATAAATTTTAATGTTTCCGCCCACAAGAGTGGAGGGCGTGGCAATTATCCCATCTTTGCCATTTTTCATAATTCTCTATTCCTACCAAAAATTAGCACATCAAGTTTTAACTAAATCGGTGCATGTTAACTTTCCACCTGCCTCCATATAGTCGAAACACTGCGCATCGCCTGGCCGGAGAGCTATGCCCTTGACATTCTAGGTAAGTATCATTGCCGTCGAAGTCCGCTTCGATCAGACGATACCGCAAGGTGTGATGACCGCTAAAATTCCGCCATTATCTAGCGATCGCGACGGTTTGTATCCAGTGTAACTAAAAAATTGGAGTTGCTGTGCAACTTCATCTCTTGGATCGTAGCTATCAGTATTGCGTGCCGGCAGTCCATTGCAGTAGTTGTTGCTATAAGCAAACTTGAAATTTTGATCTTATTGTTTGAAATATTTGAAATATTATATATTTATTCTTACCAAAAACGGCCGCTGAATACGCTTCGGTACAATAGAACATGAAGAAACATTGCTTAGCAACATTGTTGAGAAACATTGTTTGCACTTTTCCTTCATGTTCCTCCCATGCTTTTTGCATCAAAGCGCTCACCAGCGGCCGTTTTTGGTGAAAATAAATTAAAAATTCAGATTCCTGGGACCCTAAAACGCCCAGAGAGACCTTTTACATGTATAAATATTTGCATTTAAATCAGTTTTAATTGCTGCTTTGCGACTACCAACTTCGATTCCCCAGAAAAAAACTGAAAATGTCGTACAGTGTAATTAAGGAGCCAAGAAGTTTTCAGAGTATTTTCGTTATGACTGCTTGTGCGCGCCATTTTTAGAAACACATATTAGATAATTTTTTTTGTAACAAAGGGGGTTTAAGTTATAAAACTGTCTTATGGAAATTTAATAAAACAGCACACCTTAAAAATAGTTTTTGCTAAAAAACTTTGCAAACATTTATAGGCACCATTTCATTTCTGGTGAGCCCAGAATTCTTAGGATTTTAAAATCCTATGTGTGTCTGCTACAGTTTATAGACTACTAAACAGATTATCATTAAAACATTTTCGAGACAATTAAAAGTGCTCGTAAATACGTTAACCTTGTTTGTCGATAATTTTCGCTGAACTCTATTAGTAATTTGGTATACATAACCATGAATTTGGCGCGCATTAAAATATGAACAAATATGCCTAATTTTCTAAACAGACGTTTTACTAAAATACCATTCAACATATGTGTAGTTTAAAGAAATTTCATTCTCAGCTAATTTATTATGTTTAAACAACATTGGAAAAGTATAAGAATTAACACTAGAGTACACACGCGGCCTACTATAGTATACCACGGCAACATTTTTGTTGATACGGTGCGTTTCCAGGAAAGTCTTCTGCATTAAATTTGTCGACGAGTGAGTACCGCGCCTGATTTCCACGCGTATGCACTTTTTTGTGGATTGGTGCGAAAATCGCGGGCCCACCATAGTGGTCCGCGCGAGTATTGGTGTACTGAATTTATAATTTGGTTACTTTGCATATGCGGTGCATCAGTGTTCTTAGAAACTGCCGCCGATAGCCACTTAAAATATTCTTCGATTTGATGAACATTGCTGCAGTCGAAGCTCTCATAATCAACCAAATGAATGTCAATACTGTAAAATTTCACGGATAACTTTTTACAAGAATAGTCCCTCGATTTCTTGAAACCCGCTGTGAATCGCTGTACATCCATTGAAACAATTCTCAAATCACTAAACTTTGGAATAGGGAAGCTCTTAGGAGCATCTCAAGAAGTACAGCACGATGTAATACCAAATTTTAGTTGGTCGGTTCACCTATTGCACCAGAGCTCTAAGTCCATCCACAAAAAGTGGTGCAAGACATCAACAAATGGATTTGTCCTTAACACCATCCTGCGGTGGGCACTCAGTGTTGTAAAAACTGATAGTATTTTGAATAATATTGGTTTAAGAAGAAAATTTAAGACATTGATCTAAGAAGTAAAATTACTCCTATTTTTTCTGTTACATAACTAAATTATTTATTTTTTCAATTTAGCTAAATTTTTTAACTATAAGTTTCATTTAAATGTTATCTAAGAAAACATTTATTGACATTTTAAAATGGTCTACTATAGTAGGCCACGCGTGCATTGGTGTAAAAAAAGAGAGCGGGCACTCTAGTGTTAAGTATATCTAATTATTTAGATCCCTCTATAAAAAGTTGTTCCAGTGATTCTCAATCACGATAAGTACCCCATTTTATGGAACTAATATTTTCTCATCGAAGAACCATCACTACAACATAATAAGTACATTCATACGTACATACATTTAAATATATCCACTTCACTAGTATTCGTATTTAGATTTACTAATAAATGTACATGCATAGAAAATTAAAAAAAATTCCTTAGTTCCATTTATAACGATACATACACATTGAATGGGCCTGGAGGCCGTCAATAAATTGCATTCGTACCTCCAAGACTACATTCACTCCGTATATTTGCTATGCACATCTATTCATGTATAATTGGCTTATGCAATTGGTCTGCCTTTGTTAGCATTTACTTAGTGCATTTACTCAGTATTCAATTGTGATACAACAAGCGTTTTGTGTCCTGCACTAAGCACAGATGATTAATTTCTAAGGCAACCATGTTGGTTGATGAGCTACTTATGTATATAAAGATGAAGGTACTAGAGACCTGCACCAGTGATTCCGGCATCGTATGAGTTCGAGTACTAGTAATCTTTTTATAAGTACGGCGATCCTTTTTTGGAATCGTATAATCTCTCAGACGATGCCGATTCTGCCGATGCGACATCGTAACATCAAACGATTACTATTTTGGCATCGCCGTAAGCGCGTCACGTGGGAAAAAAGTTAAGCAAAATGCAAGAAATACACACTTTGGAGACATCGCCATAAATAATGAAATAAATCGTTAAATTAATAAATTATTTAATTTTTATAACTCATATTTTATAATAGAGAATTGTGTTGAGAACGTTCATAAAATTGCATCCTAGCTTTAGCTTTCCAAATATGTTCTTTGCAGATCTATTTCAGACGTGCAGGAATTTATAATTTGTTTAAAACTTTTCCATATGTCACTGGAGCCTGTTTCTCCCATCGCGAAATATTTGCCCGATTTTATTTTATTTAGCACTTCTGTTTTGCCGTACAATTTTTCTTTCTAGTGCTTACACGTTTCAATAAATTTTTAAGTTTTGTCGTTTTGACACATATTTCAAATCAAACTTCGCTCATCGTAAACGTCTTATATGAAAATGATGATATGAAAAAAATATCTGTTTGCTACCAAGTAAAACCATGCTTTGCCTACGACGTCAAATTTAAATTCAAGTATTCGCATCGTTTCTATTCATACTCGGCGATTTTTAACTGGTTATATTTTTACTTACTCGTGCAGGTCTCTAGAAGGTACATATGCATTAGGGTGTCCGTTATTTACCAAGTTGGTTTTTTTTGTCTGCGCCTCCTAAATTTATAGTTTGTGATCTAAAACGAAATATAAGACCAAAAAAACTTTTAATCTTGATGTTAAACCGTACCCTAAAGGCGATACATTTCCCATTGAAAACACATGGGATTTTATCTACATTTTACATTTGAGACATTTGCTTCTGAACCAGTAAGTATATAGAAAAAGGAGATATACATTCTTGTAGGAAATTGAATGGTCTACAAAAAATGTCTCATATGATTTTTCAATAAATTCGTTCCTTTCAAAGTTATTCAAGATGAATCTTGACCTTTTTGGAGGGATATCGAAGCAACAGGCGACATATTAGTTATTGTCTGACAAAAAAAATTAAGTTACTTAAAGTTTCCAAGCGCCACACTTGAGTTAACCAAAAAATTTATATATTTTTACAGAGCTTTATTATTTAATGCTGAGTTATGCAAGACTTACCCTTCACTTGACTTACCTAGAAACTTAGACGGGATTACTCAGCGTGTCACCTATATTACCTTTTCTCCTTGTTTTCATTCCAGCACTTGTATTTGTACACGAAAAACGATTAATTTGTTTTTGCACCAAAATTGATACAAAATTACCATTTAAATAAATGTATTTACGCGTATCAAATTGTAATTGTTTTTATTTAATTTTCTGTCTTTATTTCAAAGTTTGTTTTTCGATTGCCAGATGAATTACATTTATACCAAAAATTATATTTGCCAGGCATATTTGTAGCAGCGCTATTTTCGGCTATGCCGAAGGCTTCATACATTTCACGAACATCCGAAAATTTTACTTTAACAGATTACTGCATTTGAAAAAATTTATATATTCACCGCATACATAAATAGAGGAGATAGATACATACATATACAAAAAATCATATTTAAACCATCAGAGGTATGGAAGATATACTTTATATAGCACCAATCTAAGTGATCGGTATATAAACCGGTAACACAATTTAATGGGTTTAGCTTACTACATAAAGGAGATATATCGCAAAAACTTATATCTGAACAATGAGTGGTATAAGAGATAAAGCTTATACAGCATAGATTTTGATGATTTTCTCAGTAGACTTTGTATTATTATTTATAGAATAGCTTACGAAATTTTACAGTAACACCCCAGGTCTGAACAATCAGTTGTATGGAGGCTATAGGTTATAGCGACCGGATCTTCACCATATTCACTGTAAGTATTTTTTCCCCAGCTGCATAGATGGAGGAGTTATAACAAAAAATCGCATATCTGAATAATCAGTTGTATGGGAGCTATATGTTATAGTGGTCCGATTCTTCCGGTTCCGACAAATGATCAATATATTTTAAAAGTACACCCATCTACCAAATTTCATCCGGATATCTCGAAAATTGAGAGACTAGATTGCATTGATCATTTAGGTATACATTTTAATGGGTCTCTTCTTATTCTGGTACTTACCATTTCAAGCTAATGAAAAGGTATAATGAAATGGCAGCATAATTCTCTCACGGCTCTCATTGCACTTAGAAATTTAAATAAGAAATCAAAAATCCATAGCTCTTCAAGCTCTAAGTGGAGTTGGTTTTTTGCATATATGTAATACTCCTATATTGGCTAGTACCGTCCGAAAACACTACAGTACAGATATATCAATAAACACGTACAAAATTAAAGGAACACATTCGTTTATAAATAAACATGTACACAAAACATACACAAAAACGGCACTCACGTACACAATACATACACATAAACCGTACTAGACTGTCTCGCTTTAATTTCGTACTGCTTACACATTGGGAAGTAAGCTTACTGCCAATATAGAAGTATTACATATATGGTTTTTTGGGTAACTAGTAGGGATGTTAATTTTTCGGTGTTTTTTCCGATCCCGGGATTTTCGGGATGGCGTTGTCACAATCCCGGGATCCCAGGATATTGTTTGAGATGCTCTCCTACCATGAAATAAATAATAAATAAATGGGTTTGAAACCATAGTACAATAATTACAGGCATTGTCTTCCCAGAGAGCGCATATTCCGATCTGCCTTATTTAAAAAATATCATTGTTACCCACACTAAAACGTTCACTGTTGGAAATATCCCTTTTTACCTTCCTTTTATTAGCTCGGGATGTAACTATGTAATATTGATGCGCCTAAAAGATGCAGCGATTTCTATTCTCAAGTTACATACCTGATGACAGCACGAATGGCAATTATAATAGGGAGGTTTTAGTTTTTTAAACTATAATTTTATTCCATACCCCATATACCATATATGTTCACGTATTTTTTCAACAAACCATCGTACAGAAAACTTATTCAATTTGCAAAAGCCGGAAAAAAACATTAGCTTGTAAATAAGTTCAAAAATTGTATGGCTCACTTAATTCCAAACGTTTTTTTCTTTTGTTTTGAAAAATTATAAAAATTAAATTGAGCGAAAACAAAAAGCAAAGCCAAATAAAAGTAAAAGAATCCACATTGAACTGCGTCAAAATTAATTTAAGGGAGCACGAATTTCGATGTGAAGAAAACTCTCTAGGAAAACAATACCTGTAATTATTGTACCATGGTTTGAAACCTACTTTTTTATTTACAGTGGTGTTTTTATTTTATCTCTATGACCGCAGGATTTACATTGAAGGACTTTGTAATTTCAAAGATATGATTAATTCCAAAAACTATTAAAAAAAAATCAATGGAATGTAGAATAAAGATATGGATAACAAATGCAATAGGAAATTTCTTTAAAACTAAAAAAATTTAAATTTTTCGGATTCACCAGGACGAATATGTAATTTTTAAGCTGACAAAATTAGAAGAACAAATTCGGACAAATATTGCAAAATTTCAAGGATAAAATTTTAAAATGACATTTTGAATATTTACCAGCGCTTCTGCACTAGAAACTTGAATATGTTTTGATTCCACAGGATTTCCTCATTAATTTTATACCCATTCTTCTTCACTAAGCACATTTCTCTGAATTTTTTAAATCATTTTTGAATTACTGACGTCAGAGTGAAAATCTAAAAACGCAATTTTATTTGTGTTTAAAATTTACTATCACGCAGTGTAATATGTACAATGAGCTACACATTTATAAAAAAATATTAATAAATTACTTGGCAATAATCTCGGGATTTACGAGACCTTAAAAAATCCGGAATCCCGGGATTAACATTCCTAGTAACTACATACACTCGCTGCTCATTCGCCTCATATCGTCGGAGATGCTGCGAAACGTTTTATGTCTATTAGTACCCTTGACACTTAGATGGTCTCTTACATGCACCCGAATGCATCTGTAAATCGTAATCTTTGAAAAATCAAGGGGCCCCCATATTTCGATCCAGTGACAACGAAAACAAAAATTTAATTATTATTGAATACGTTTTCTGTCCTGTTTGACCCTCAAATGACCTCGAATCTGACATATGGGCAAATCTACGCAACCGTGTGCTTTCGTGTCACTCACCTTTAAATTAATTTTATTAATGTAATTTTACTTTTTATTAAAAGCTTGGGCCATTCTGATAACAAATGTGACGAGTTCTAACTTATTAAATTTTTTTATTTTAATAATGTCATTTTAATTTTTATAAACAATCAAAATAATTAAAATCACAATTTCGACGTATCACTTTGGGTAACTTTTGCAGGTTTTTTGAGTATAACTTTTTCAGCGCAAAACGAATACATTCAAAAATCGTGGCAAATAGTAAACGTAATATTGGGAATTGCATGAGGCGTTGAGAAAAATATGTGCTCCTCCTTGGAAATAAACTCTAACAATTTGAAATCTGTTACTCGTAATTATTAAAAAGGTAATATCTTAAGTTATTTTCCCATTTTGCACTTTCAGCGATTACTAAATTGTTCCCATTTGTTTATATATATACATATTAATTAGGCATTAAAGAATAAAATAAAAAAATTATAGTTTAAAAAACTAAAACCTCGCTATTAAAGTAACCTGTTGACAGTACGAATGGAAGTTTTAAGAACGGAAGTTTAAGGCAATTCAAATTCGTAGTGTCATCAGGCATGTAATTGAGAATGGAAATCGCTGCATCTTTTAGGCGCATCAATATTACATAGTTACATCCCGGGCTAATAGAAGCGAGGTAATAATAATAATAATAATAAGGCCTTTCATAGTTTTGTGCTTTTTAAAATATTGAAAATATAACAAATAATATCCGAATAGGTATTTGCGTGAATGGTTTCAAAGTTCACTTTGCTATACTAAAATTAGTTGGGCTATAAAACTACATACTTAGAATGTCTCTAAAAAATCTGAATAAGAAGTTGCAAATTAGTATGCAAATTTATTGAATTTTCCTGAGTTTTGCACAAAGTTTAGAGATTTTGTTTTTATGTTTTTTGGTGAAGTACGAAATATATTTTTATTAAAAAATATTGAAAATAAATTAGAATAAAAAATTTTGCATATATTGCGAAAAATTCTCTGTGTCAATACTTATGTCCGGCACTGTATATATGTGTATGTAAAGGATTTTCAGATTTTTGGGCCGTGCGGTTAACGAATTTTTAAATATATCCTTAAAAATTATATTTTCAATGGATCTTAAGCGAAGATTAGTTTTTCGTAAACTTTTTTGCGAACTGGACGTTGCCCGCCCACTTATGTGAAATATTTGTATCTCGAAAACCACTTCACTAATCTGTACCAAATTCGATATACACATTGCGCCTGACCTTCTTAAATACTGTCTTGAAAAATTTTCAAATCGGACAAAACCCGCTCTCTCTAGAAGTATCGCTAACATTGAGTTTTCAAAAATTATAGTTTTTTAACTGACTTCCCAAAAAGGAGGAGGATATCAGTTCGACGAAATATTTTTTATTTTTTTTATGTATATTACCGCATAACTTTGGATCGTGTTAACCGGGTTAATTTTGTTTAGATCCGATAATTGGACCGTGAAGAAATCAACGATAGTCTTAAATTTTTATATGAGAATTGAAGTCGGTTTTGTTTTTTGCTTAACATTTACTTGTTACTTATAACACTTTATGCATTTGTGAAAAATTGATCACACAATGTTTAATGTTTTATAATTTATTTTTATGCATTCAATTTAAGTATTTACGTTTTTTAGCGTTGAATCGCACAGTTCCGGACATTAGCCCATATGTATGAATTTTCAGGTAAATTCAATAAATTTTTCCCTACTTTACCTTCAAATGACCTCACATCTGACGTGATGGGGCTAACAGACCTCGGATTCGCATTCAGCGCGTCGAATAACGTAGGGATGAAGAGGTTTGGTTCAGTATGCAGAAACTTTTTTTGTAGGTAATCGTGTGTTATTGTCTAAGAAAAAATTTCAATTTATGTACTGAAATTTCCAAGCGCTACACTCGAGTTGACAAAAAAATGTATACAATTTTACAGATCTTTTTTATTTATTCATATTCATATGAGCATTCAATTTCCTACAAGAATGTATGTCTCCCATTTCTATACACTTGCTGGCTAAGAAGAAAATGTATTAAATGTAAAATGTAGAAAAATCCCATGTGTTTTCAATGGGAAATGTACCGCCTATGGGACACAGTTAACATCAAGTTTAAACGTTTTTTCTAGCCTTATATTTCGTTTTAGGTCAGAAACTAGAAATGTAGTGGGCGCTGCCAAAAAACAACCAACTTGGTAAATAACGGACACCCTAATGTGCATACATACATATGTAAAAATCTCAATATATGTATGAATAACTAGTTGTATTACGTTGTTGCTTATAGAATGATGTATACAAGTACAGAATTGTAAGATCTAATAACTATGGTCTGTGAAATACATATCGTCACCAAAAAGAAGAAACAACATCGTAACTGAAAAGGAAAAAGTCGTGGCTAATTTTTTTTATTTTTTTCATTAAATGATGTGGGAGTTGTAGCTCGATGAAATCCATCATATCTATCAAAAACTAAATTTTGAATTTTTTATTAGTTACGACTTTTTGAATTTCGGCGTCGATGTTTTTTACGCCTTTTTGCATTTCAGGTGACGATATGTACATATATATACTTCCTATTTATTGGGAAATAAGCGACCAACTATCATTAGTGTATTAAATATTGGTCGTTACAGTACTTATTTATCTATATAGGTCTATATATAAAATGATAGCCGTTTTCGTGGTTCAGGCTTAACTAAAAAACCATTGAATAGATTTCAGTAAAACTTTTTACAGCTGGATTTACATAAGGCGAGTAAATAAATGGTGATTCAAAGATCGCTTGCCTGTTAAAAACTCACCTCATGGAAAGGTAGTTAAGGTTATAATAACTTGCATACATGGCCCAATTGTAAGATAGTAGAAAAGGCGCTAGGTGGCGCTTGAGTCGAGTTATCTATAAAAATTATAATGAAACTCATGACGCATATTCACATCATGATAAGCAATGCCTCTGCAAAAATGTAAGCAATAGTTAAATGGATTAGAAGCCCCGTATGTCTGGTCTGATTTGGCCTTACATTTGTTTATGTTATGAGGCATTCCATGTCACCGCGCCCACCTCTGTCCGCGTCCTCTAAGGATTTGGACGAAAGTTGAAGAGATAGAAGGTCTAACTTACGATTTTGTTTTAACGTTGGGAGTTAAAGACTCACTCTAGCTGCTAACCGCTTAAAATTTCCGCCAATCCCGTCGCAAGCAGATTTCTCATGTAAACTTGCAACAAAGTTCAATTATAATTCGCACTAGTGTTATAATTGCAAGATTATTGAAGAAGATTACGCACTGTTGGCAGAGATGTCACAGGTGGAAATAAGACCATCGATAAAACTCTTGACATCGAAAGGGATTGGTATTCAATAAGGTATCACAGCGCTACTATTCCTGGCCTATGTGTGAGGAGGGTTCTGCTCTTGAGTCGTTTCACTAAACTAAGAATTTTTGCTTTACAAACAGTTGTTGCTTTTCAACGCTGAAGTTCTTATCAGATGCCTGGCTAGTTGCATAAAAGAAAGTCAGAAATTTTACGAGAAACCTTTTTTGTATAAAGTCTTTCTTTTATGAAGATTAAGCATAACTGAAAGATCCAGTTTTATGTACCCATACATTTATACATACTGTACATTCTGATAAAATAGACATATCTAAATGACGGCCGCTGTGGCTGAGTGGTTACAGGTGCATACTGCCACTCCGAAGGACCTGGGTTCAATCCTTGGTCCGATCAACATCTAAATCAGAGAGTATTTCTGCCATTAAAAAGCTTCTCATAAAATCCTTCCAGTTGTATAACAGCCTCTAGAGGCACATCACAAATAGGAGAAGCTCGGCCAAACACTTAGCGAAAGTATAAGCGGCAAGATATTGTTATTATTATTATATGTATGTATGTATATATTTAAATTAAAATTCAATTAAAAAGGATTTACTGGAAAGAATAATAAGATGAACAAATGTTATTTTCTTATAACCGGTTGTACAGTTATGGAACCGTTTACTTTGATTCCATAAAGTTCTTTGTTTGAAGCACTGCTTTCTTATATCTTCTTCTTCTTATTTGGCACTACAACCGCTTGTCTGTTTGTGTCCATACCAAAAAGCTTTACAAAAACATTACTTAGAGTCTCACTAAGAATATCTTTAAAAAATTTTGAAATTAGACAAGAACCACGCCCACCTCCCATAACGCGGTAATTTACAGAAAAACGAAAACTGCGATAAATTAGTCACTATTTAAGCTAATTTACTCAAAATCGATATATACAATGACCTCTCAGCACAAAATGCTACTTAGGGAAAAATTTGGGAAAATGGGCGTTGCACCGCCCACTTACGGCTACATATGTGCATCTCGGTAACCGGTTTATCAATTTCTACCAAAATTGGTACATTTATTAACCTAGGCTCAAAATAGCGATATTTTGAAGTCGGACTAAAATTACCGCTACCTACCATATAACAGTAAATTTCAGAAATATGAAAATTCCGATATTTCAATAACTAAACACCCCAACTTACAACAATATCTTGACAAGACACAATGATATTTGTTTTTGTAAAATGTGGTGTGGGTAAAATAAGTGTATATTGATAGCCCCCTTATCGATTTCCACCAAACTTGCTCCAATTATTTGAATATCTCATAGCACTATTATCGAAACTGTTTGACATCGGGAAAAATACCCTTGCTTATCATGCAGTTTACGGAAAGTTGAAGAAACGATATTTAATACGTGCGCCATTTATATAAAGTTTGGTTTCGCCGCGGATAGACCTGTGCCGTTTTCGTGAAGTGGTATTATAAAAGATTCCTTCCAGGCTGACGGAAAATGCCATGTTTTAGTGACAAGTTGAATAGAGTTTTTAAAGGCTCGCAGATGGTCTCAGCGCAGGTTTTAAGGAAACAGGTCGGAATATGATCAGGTCCTGGCCTGAATGACGCTTTTAAGGTTTTTAAATAGTGTACAACTTCATCGGAAGATATTATTGGAATATAAGCTGAGTTAATCTGAAAAAGTTAATACGGATAAAGAGCTAAAGAGCTGGGATTGCGATAGTGCATAGCGTACGGAAATCCATGTACCTTACGCTTAGAATTTACGAAACCATAAAATGATTTAGGATTGTTAATTAAATTCGTTTTAATATTACATAATTATGACTTATAACATTTCTTATTTAATGCAAAGTAGCTATGCCGTAAAACCGAGTAATTTATGTGATCACTGTGTAAGCTCCTTCTTTTGTACAGTTTAAAATAATGTGACTTTTTATTTTTCAATATTTTAAGCTCTTTAGTGAACCATAATTGTGTTGGTTCTTCATGAACAATATTACGTTTTGGTACATACTTTCGAAATAAATTGAAAACAGTATCACTAAAGTGTTCAACGTTACGCTCCACGTCATTTCTATATATTGCCCAAGAAAACTTTGAAAGTTCTTTGTTAATTTGTCTGAAATTAGCTTTCGCAAAAAAATATATTGTACTTGAACTGTACAACTTATTATTATGTATTTCATTTATGATTTCGTAGCTTAACTCAACAGCGAGAACAGCGAGATAGTATGCATCCTCTGGCAAACCGATTAATAGAGGACTTAGGAACATCATCAACATAAACGAGATCTAAGACCTTTTCAAACTTATTTGGACATATATTTATTTGTTTTCGGCAAAGAAATACATTGTAACTATCTTTAGATGAAACTGGTACAACATCGGTAAAAAATAATGTTCCATGAATTGTGTGGCAGATTAGAATCACCCAAAACAATCATAGTGTCGGAAAGCGAAAGCATTGCATTGCATTGTATATACTGATATGGCAGAATTAGGAGGGATGTACCAAAGAGTTAAGTAAACATGACTCTTACCAGCCTGTACACGAACACTTGTACAATTAAATTCGGTATATTCAATGACAGGAACACTAAGTTCCTCGGATGGTATCGGCGAATACACCGCAGATGGAACACCACCGCCGATTCTGCCCTCGCGGTCGATCCTGTATACTTGGTATTCATCTGGAAGAATTTCGCAATTAAAAACATGAGATTTGAGCCAAGGAAATAATATTATAATTGCAGTCAAAACCTTTTTAATATAAGTCAGTTAATTTGGTATTCAAACCTCCAACGTTTTGATAGTAAAGACTTAAATTGGACTTACGAGTTAGTTTTTTGAATCAGAATTAAGATTAGAAATTTCAGCGAAGTCGATATTACTTTTATTAGGTTTATACACAAACTCTCGAACAAATGCCCCGGCCGGCCAAAATGAACTATTTAGTAGTGAATCAAAATCTTCGGCAGCTACATCAATTTTAAAAGATGAAATATTGCGTCGCATTTAAAATTAAATTTACAAATAAATTCACCTTTAGTTTTAATTTTAGTCGATATGTACGACTTTATATCATCTTAAGAAGTGTCTTTAGCAAATCTGGAGACAAAGATTGATCTTCTCGGAGGAATTACAACCAACTTTTTGGTAATGATGTCTGGTATGCGGGACTCCGAGTTATTCGGAGGAACCAATTTAGACAGTGCAGCTTCAGGTGTTGATGGCAATACTGTTAAATCAACGGTTTGATTGACGTTATTATTTTTAGATGTAGACCTAGTGGATATGCCTTTAGGTAGCGGAGGCTCCAATGCCTGAGGGCATGGAGAAGAAAGATTAATAAGTTCCAAGGACTGGGATGAAGGATTTTTCTGACTAGATTCAGTGACTATCTTTTTAGGTGGACTGCTAACACGCCCACATTTATTTTCTCGGCTATCCTCGGAGACTTAAACATTTTGAAAAAATTAAATTCTTAAATTTCTCAAAAAGCACCGACAGATCCTTCCCGATTTCAGAAAGACCATTTCTGGACTGCCTAAAGAATTTAAATAAATCAACTTCGGTTGATCTACATTTTTGACAAGACCAGCGAAGACCCTTTCCCTCATTAATAGCGTCTAACACCCTACCGCTCAAACCAGCACATTTTTTATGGACAATTCCATCGCAGAGTCAGCATGACATCGCAGAGTCAGCTTTTAACGTGGCAATTGGTGTAAATACACGACATGTTTAAAATATTTCATAATAGGTTTTAGTTTTATATAAAATATTAGAAGCAAAAAAAGCCAAAAAGTTTTGAAAACGATGTATCAGAGAATCAATCAGCTGGTAAATATCAGTTTGAAAGCTTTGTAGCGAACTGTTTGAAATACGCTGTATTTTGGCGCTTAATAAACACAACGCAAACAGCTGGGACAAGGATTAAACAGCAGAAATTACAAAAAGACAAAACGAGGAAAATCAATGTGCACAAACGAAAACAATCGTAGTTATGGATAAACAAAATCAATTGACAACAACAGTATATTATATGAAACAAAATACTCGGCCCATGCAATTCGTAATATAAAGTTAGGTTAATCAAATTTACAGGAAATTTTGATATTTTACTAATCTTTAATTATGCGCCAGACGTTTATTCACACTTTTTTTAATTTTTTATTTTATTAAACGTAAACAGAGTACAAAAAATCATGTAGTTTACGTTGATAATAGTAAAATATATTTTAATATCTCTGTAAAACCGGTTTATTGAAGTAGCCTAATGGTGACAACATTGTTTTTTTTGCTATTAGGGGAACAAAGGTATTGGGGATTCAGCGGCTATTGGGTGCGACATTTTATTACTTACAGTAGAATAACTTTTTTAATAAAAAGCGGATTGCTGGGAAATTTTCAGCAATTGCTCCCTATTATCCAAGGAATAAAGCCTAGTATACAGAGAAGCCAAGCTTAAACAAGAAACAAGCGACTCACATTATTGAAAGCAGAATAATTTAGTAAATAACGCATCATGAGACTTTTCTTTGAGTTGTGGTAAATAAAACAATGATACTATTGCTTCCTGCGAATGACTCTCCATCACCCAACCCCCCCCCCCCCCCCTCCCAAAAAAGAAATCCTGCGGCCGGCCCTGCATTGGTATGTTGTAATATTAGATCGCCCATATGCGTTGATAAGAAAATAATGTAGGCAAAGACAGCTTTTATGATACAAATTTTATCATTACTCTTGCAGATTCTAAATTCTTTTGGTTTGCAAAATTACATGAGGGATTTGAAATTTTGCCGCCTTTTCGTTTGGAAGTCTGTTACTCCTCATATAGTGACATAACCCAAGTAAAAAATTGGGTTTATATCAATACACAAGGGGTGGCATAGTCCCAAGTTGGAGTTATTCCACTTGGGGCTATGTCACGGCACCGTTGTCAATTTGTCTTTACAAGAAATATATAAATACGTGGAATTTGCCTTTTTCTGAGTTGGAAAAATCCCTAATTAAAAAAAAATAGTTTTATTTACAAAATACCTACATTTTTATGCAACCGAACTATTTAAGCTAGTCGTTCTTATTATCTTTCGGGTAGTGATTATGCCAATCAATGTGAGTTCTTTTAAAAATGACTTGCACGAAAAGGGCGAGCGAACCGGCAGTTACATACTTGATGCAAAGCAATAAAAATAGATTTTACATGAGAATGTTACCCAAGAATTAATTTATTGGGACAGAGATAATTTTTGACTTAATTTTTCACATTCGCAAACATGAATAATCTCGTTAACGGGAACTGTCTTATGACGTTTTCTTTTCTACCGAAAAATTTTGAATTTTCAGTGCATTCTTCGCACAATAACTAAGGAGAGGGCAATTAGAAGGCAACATTTTTTTAGAAAAGAAAACGCTATTAGTTATAACTAGTTCATGCTATCGTGAATGCGCTGTTAGTATTATGTTTCCTATCAGAGCGATGTGAGATATGAGAATGTGATACTGTCTTTGAAAGTCACAGGAGGTGAAAAGATAATCAAATTTTTAAGGAAAGATTTTAATAGAACTTTTAACTGTTAACCTACATGTTTATATATACATACATACATATGTACATACATATAAGCAATACGTGCTCTAAGCGGGAAATTTCCAAATGCCACAACTATTTATTGTAATAAAAATGTTTCGAATGTACTGATTTTACAAAGATTTTTAAAAGTGAAAGTGTACATAAATAAAGTTTAACTTTTTCTAGAAAATGTGTGCAAATAGGTACTGACATATAAAATGTGGTAGCTGGAAAAGCTAACGCCGTACGATGGGCAGAGAGCCAAAGTTTAACGCCATAGGGCCCATCATGGAAGTGTGAACAAGAGCAGAAAACTGTAAGAAGACGGCAGAAAGCAAAATATTTTTTGATGCAAAAATAAAAAGTTGCTACATACATATATCGCATGAAGATAGCAGGAAAAAGGTTCTGGCAACATACCAACAACGAAATCTATAGTTCTGGGTAACAGCATTGACAGCACTCCCAATACGACTTAACCGATGCTCAACAGCATACTTGCAGACGCGCAGTGGAGTGCGGTTATACACACATGTTAATATGAGTAGTCCACTTGCAAAGTGCGCTATGTAAAATTTTTTCGATTTTTAATTTTTGGAGGATTACGTACCAGTATTTATAGTAGTTTCACGTCCACCAACAACACAGTGCAAAATCTTTTTATATTCTGAAAAAAATAGAATCAAATGTTAACTCTTCTTCCATAAGTCGCTATCACACTTATTTATAAACTTTCAAAACTATACATCTTCTGATGAACTTAGAAAACTGCTTTAGGTCGTATAGACTGTTAATGTTATCTTATGTCATGTTATGTTATGTTACAATTTTATAAGGCTCTTATTTATCCAAATTTTCAGGTAATAATAAAAAAGATTCAATTTAAATGTTGTTGTCGTAGTCGGTTTTTCAAATTTATGGCTTTCTATTATAAAATCACATAACGCTGTTTGCAAGTGGACTACTCGTATATGTATATATCTATAGTATATATATTCCCAAAACTTAAGCGCTTCCCTTTTGATGTTGGTATTCCTATTTTTCATTTTGCTTTTGCACCACTTCACACGCTGGGTCTGGCACAGCCCCCAGTTGACTGTTGCAATATTTGTTTTCTGTGTCCGCGCGTGAGTATAAGTGCAAGTAAATATTTTCGTTTATTGACAATTGTAATACGAGTGCACTTTCATAAAATCTGTGTATGTTCTTGTAAAGTTATTCTACAGTTAAAATTGCGTCAGTTGAGTTTATTAAAAATGAATTTCCATATCACATTCAAATGATGTAAAATGTTAAATGAAAAAGCTAAAATAACTTTGACTTAAATTGTAACCGCTGTTAGTAATATCGTGCGCAAGAAATCAGTAATGCAGATAATCAACAAAACGTACACCGTATACCTAGAAAAATGTATAGCGAATTTACTGGAAAACTTAAAATCTAATTTTAAAGGTAAATACCGCTTTGGTGAAAGTTAATTCAACATCAACTTTCTTTTATAGAAATATAATATTAGGCAAGCCTCACCATAAGTAGGACTTTTTTAGGATAGCTCTCGAATCCTCCTCCACCTACCGGAAGACAAACACAATGCCCATTTTACAAATCTTTGCACCAAATAACAACCATTCAATGCGATTTAAATTAATTTAATTAATTTAAGAGAAAATGGTTCCTAATTGGATGACGCTTGACTATTTATATGTATGCAGGTGTATATCAACTTTCATTAGCTTTTCATAAGAGGTACCACTTTTCGCAATGTGTACGGTATTAATAACATATGTAGCTATGTAAAATTCCAGTAAGTTCCAGAGATAAGCGGTATGAGACTTTCAGTTTTATGGGAGGTGACAAGGTCCTCTTTTCAATACCTACCACTTTTCGCCATAAGTAGTGCCAAGTTTCAGTTTCCCAGCTTAATTGGTTTTAGAGATATCATCGGAGCTAACGTTTCTGTCATTGAGAAAGTTATATACTTGAAATCGAAGGCCGTTCCATTGAAATAGAGCGAACGGTGTGCTCAAAAAAGGGGCTTCCACACAAAAAGGGTATTTGCACACAAAAGAATTTGCTCGCCTTTTCAAAGAAATTGTGAAACTAAGGCTCTAGTGGTAAATTTTTGTTATTCTGTGTAACTATTTGAAGGTCATAGAATATATTATACTTAGCTTATTTTATGATATACCGACTTACATATAAATTACCTGTATTTTAAAATGCATATGTGTCAGACGGAAGAAACTGAAGCGGCTAAAAAACATGCCAAAATCTCCACGAGTACAAAGTAAAATAAATCTCCACCGGATTCAGATCCAAAGATAGTCTAAATTTATAGTTTATTGTGTTATTAACTGTAATTAACTCGGTTATAAACCCTATAAAGCCTTGAACTTTAATATTGCAGCTAATTTTTTTTTAAGTGTCTGTATTTTTTAGGGTCGCAGACTTATGTAATAGGTGTCTATAGAGATATTGTGGACAGTAACAACCTTTGCAATGTGCCGTACAAAAATCATATCGATTCGTTGAATTTTGACCCTAATTCAATAATTTCTTGATTTTGAACCACAACTAAATTTGTTTGCTCTTTTTAGCCCTTTTTTAAAAGGAATTTGGCTAGATTCGCGGCAACAATTTAATACAGGCCCGCAGTTGGGCACAAGGCTGTGTAAAAATTATGATCTTCTGCATGTAAGTGAAGTTTGATATTTTTTAGGGTGTTCGATTATTCGACTTTTTTCCAAACCCGCTTTTCGGGTTACTCGAGAAATGGCGATTTGAAAAAACCCGGTTCTTAAATTTAAAATTCTGTATATTTGCATTTACTAAATTGCTTGCCTTTGGATAACGCCCACGGCTAGTCACAAACGAAAGACAAAACCGGAATAACCGCCCAATTCTGTGTTTTCTAATATCTATAAAACAAAAAGCTCTACGATTTCCACAAGAATGGAATTGATTTCCACATGAGTGGAACTGATTTTATTGGGTAGGTTCAGAAGGCGCAGCAGTAGAGCGCAACCGTTGCTAAAAAATCAGTGATAGTAATGCGTCTTCTGAACGGCTTGATACATTATCTGTCAAATTCAAAACACACAACATGTTGTCTCAAATGATCAGAAAAATATTACGATCATCTAACACGCAACTGTTCAGTTGATCAGAAGTACAAAACAACGCGTTCAGAAGGTGCAATCGCAACAGTTACTGAGCTGTTGCGCCTTCTGAACGTGCCCATTGTCACATATGAAAAATATGAATTTAAAAGCAAAAAAGCTTTTGACTGCCGAGGCCGAGTAGGTAAAGAGGTCGACTATAATTCCGTGTGTCGCAAGTTCAAATGCCGGCACATGGAGGTTTTAATTGTAAGCAACAAATTTATTAAAATACAAAATTTATACATTTCACATGAAATTTCAATTTGTCAATATCATTTCAATCTTGATAATTTATCAAGAAAGAGCTTTTGATTTCTGTGCTAAAATACCAATTCTTGATAAATAATAAGAAATTGACAACTCATAAAGATTTTCAATTTATCAAGTGCACAGAATCGGGCAGTAAAACTATTAAAATTAGGAAAAACTTTCATTTTGATTTATAGGTAAGCAACATTACACATGGAGTGCAATGGGGTATAGTCGTTGCGCTGGGTATGCAGTTACAGTTGCATGACTATACTCAATCCCGACTCTTGCGTCCTCGCTCGCGCACTCTGGGCACCTTGAAGAACCCATGCGCGAGATGCGATAACCAATCCGAGTGGAACCTTTGCTCACGGCAGAAAGAGAGGCAGCTTCGGTGGGGCCACTCCGACTTATTCGGTTTAAGGGCTCACTGAAGTCTGCAGCGTCTGTTCAGCAGTAGGTGCGGCTGCAAGCGGGTGTCTGCTTGAAGCAAGCGGCTCGCTATATAAACGAGTATTTGGTTGCGAAACCACCCTCGTCCCAGCAATGGGTTGTGCGCTGGGTTTGGGACCCGCTATGTAAAAACCACTTCCAGTGAAGAAGCAAGGCAAAGCCTCGGATGAGACCCCACGCCCCTTATGTTGACGACCACGGCAAACGTTTAAAGTACTACGATTTGAGGGCATGCACCTGGAATGCCCGGACCCTTAATGGAGAAGGTGCCCGGCTGGTTGATGTCCTCGTAAGGACAAACGATGACATCACCGCGCCCATGCCCCGATGGAAGAGAAGGATGAGGCATCCAAGTATCTCTTGTATGAGCGCTTGGGGCGCACGTACGAGCGCTACCCCCATCATGATATCAAAATCGTGCTTGGCGACTTCAATTCCAGGGTGGGCAAGGAAGGGATCTTTGGAACCACCGTCGGAAAATTCAGCCTCCACGACGAAACGTCCGACATCGGATTGAGACTGATCGATTTCGCCGGGGCCCGAAACATGGTAGTATGCAGTACCAGGTTCAAGCATAAAAAGATCCATCAAGCTACGTGGCTGTCTCCGGATCGGAAAACGAGAATCCAAGTCGATCATGTTGTGATAGACGGAAGGCACGCTTCCAGTGTTTTAGACGTACGCACACTCAGAGGCCCAAACATCGACTCGGACCACTATCTTGTTGCAGCCAAGATACGCACCCTCCTCTGTGCAGCAAAAAATGTGCGCCCAAATATGCAAGAAAAGCTTAACGTCGAAAAGCCTCAATCACCACAGACAGCCAGCGCTTTTGCTACTCGACTCTCACACCTGCTCTCAGAGAGCACTCTTCAACAAACCGACATACGCGAGCAGTGGAACCACATTTCCCGCTCATTAAGTACCGCCGCCCGAAAGAACAACTGGTACCAATGTGTATAAAACAAAGTGGTGTTGGGGCGACAGCTGAGTTTTTCGACGTGGAGGCCATTACCTCAAAATGATGTGTTTGTTGTAACTCATACCAATGACAGTATGGACATCAGCGTATAATTTGTTAGTGTAATTTTTTACTTATATACGGCCAACACCACCTTGTTAAATACGCCTTGACTGGTACGATGAGGAGTGTCAGGAAGCTGCAGAGAAAAAAGATGCCGCCTACAGGGCCACGCTGCAATCGAGCGCAACGCGAGCTATGTGTGACCGCTATAGGGTCTGAAGAGGGAAGCGAGACGTATTTGCCGCAATAAGAAGAGAGAGGCCGAAATACGTGAGTGCAAAGAGCTTGAAATGGTGACCGACAGGAAGAATGCCCGAAAATTTAACCAGAGAGTTAGGCGACTTGCGGAAGGTTTCAAGACCGGGCGTACTCCTGTAAGAACAATAATGGCGACCTAGTAACCGATGTCCAGAGCGTACTTAAATTATGGAGGCAATACTTTTCCGCCCTTCTAAATGGTAGCCGCACGGAAAGTTGTGGAGAAGAACCCGAGCCCGCAGTCGATGATGACGGAGTCGACGCTCCACCGCCTGACTATGATGAGGTACGTATAGCAATAACGCGGCTGAAAAACAACAAAGCTGCTGGAGCTGACAGCCTGCCAGCTGAGCTATTCATTTACGGCGGCGAGGAGTTAATAAGGTGCATGCATCAACTCTTGTGCAGAATATGGTCAGATGAACGCATGCTCTGCGACTGGAATTTAAGTGTGCTCTGCCTAATCCACAAAGATGACCCCGCCATTCGCGCCAACTACCGCGGGATCAGCCTCTTAAGCATAGGTTACAAGGTCTTATCGAGCGTATTGTGTGAAACAATGAAGCCCACCGTCAATGAACTGATTGGGCCTTATCAGTGTGGCTTTAGACCTGGCAAATCCACCATAGACCGGGTATTCACAATACGCCAAATCTTGGAAAAGACCCGCGAGAAAAGGATCGACACTCACCACATATTCGTCGACTTTAAAGCCGCTTTTGACAGCACTAAAAGGAGTTGCGTATACGCTGCTATGTCTGAATTTGGCATCCCCTCAAAACTCATACGGCTGTGTAAAATGACGTTGAGCAATACCACCAGCTCCGTCAGAATTGGGATAGACCTCTCCGAGCCGTTTGCACAAAACGGGCTTCCAGGCAGGGCGACTCCCTTTCATGTGACTTCTTTAATCTGATGTTGGAGAAAATAATAAGAGCTGCAGAACTGAACCGCTCATGAACAATTTACTACAAGAGCGTGCAATTGCTGGCTTATGCCGATGACATCGACATCGTCGGTAACAAAAACCGCGAAGTCTGTTCTGCCTTTTTCAAGTTGGATAGGGACGCAAAGCGAATGGGTCTGGTGGTAAACGAGGACAAGACGAAGTATCTCCTGTCATCAAACAAACAGTCAGCACATTCGCGCCTTGGCACCCACGTCACTTTTGACAGTTACAATTTCGAGAAAGTAGAGAATTTCGATTATTTGGGATAATAATGTCAGCATTGAAATCCAACGCAGAATCACTCTGGCCAATAAGTGCTACTTTGGACTGAGTAGGCAATTCAGGAGTAAAGTCCTCTCTCGATGTACGAAAACCACTCTATAAGTCACTCATCATGCCAGTGCTGGTAAATGGCGCAGAAACTTGGACAATGGCAACATCCGATGAGACCGCTCTTGGAATATTCGAGAGAAAGATTTTGCGGAAGATTTACGGGCCCTTACGCGACGGCGAGTACCGCAGACGATGGAACGATGAGCTGTATAAGCTTTACAACGACATGGACATAATGCAGCGAATTAAAATACAGCGGCACCGCTAGCTTGGCCATGTCGCTCGAATGGACACCAGCGCTCCAGCTCTGAAAGTATTCAACTCGGAACCCGCTGGTGGTAGCAGATGAAGAGGGAGGGCCCCCACTGCGATGGAAAGATCAGGTGGAGAAGGACTTGGCTTCACTTAGCGTTTTTAATTGGGCGAATAACCGCCCAAAAATGTTGGGGAAACCGACTAAAACCGGTTTGGGAAAACCGAGTCAATCGTCTTAGTATTTATGCATGTATTTTTCCTTCCCTTTGGCTATCAACTACATATCTAACTTATCAAGCTTTTGATTTTATTGAATTTGATTGTTGTTGTCATATATTTAGATATCCTAATATACATATTTTAGTAAATGAAGCTATGTACATACATACATATATTGATATGAAATTCCTTTAATTAAATTTTCATACATACATATTTGCAAAATTGTAATCTATGCAGCAATGAAAATATATAAAAATTGGTATTCGTATTAAATTTCTTCGAAATTATTCACTTACCCTTTGATGGTATTTCCGGCCATGCAGCGACAGTCGCTAGTAAAAATATGCAGTTACAGGAGTGCAGAAGTTTTTCCGCGTTTATACGCATCGTTAAGCAAGTTTCTTGTAGCTTTATTTGTAACTATTTTTATTTATTCGAAAGATTAATGCAGTTCACGTTTTGTCTATTTTGAGATTACGTACTTTTTTAATCAGCATTTGTAACTGCACAAACACAATTTTTAGACATTTCTGTATTTTCTTTTACTTACTTTTTGATTGATTATTTTAATTTATGTTTTCAATGCTTCTCAACATATTTTTTAATCGGTTTTTAGAACAATTTAACGGTGTGATTTCTTAAAATTTCCTGCAAGTATAAAAATTGTTTACAATATAATGACACTACTAACATTGTAGATCTACATATTTATTTGAACAACTCAGGTGGAAATTGTATATAAACATACATATAATGTAAATCTATACCACTACAGTTTAAGGGGAATACTATTTTTTAATCAACTAAGTATTTTTTAAATGGTATAGACTGTAGTTAGCCAACGTGTTGCAACGAAGGAATTATTTTCTAAATTTTAAACCGACTTCAAAAAGAGAAGGAGGTTATCAATTCGCCGGAATATTTTTTTATGTATGTTACCGCATAACTTTGGACCGCATTAACCGATTATCATAATTCTTTTTTTTAATTTTAAAGAAAAGATGGTTGTGAAATATTGCAAAAGTTAGTCAAGATATTTTATTTGATCAGCTTTTAAATATCATAGGTTAAGATTAATAATTATGCATGCGCTGGTGATAAGAGATATCTTAAGAGAAAATAAACAATTATAAAGCACCGAACTTATAGAATTATGTTAACGATCGCTCGCACATGTGCGATCACCAATCTAGTGACCCTATGTCAACTAGGAATGTTAATCCCTGGATCCCGGGATCCCGGACTTTTTAAGCACCCCTATTCTCATTAATTGAATTAAGTCGTAAATAAAAACATCAACGGCAGACTTTGACACGTTTTCAATACTTCGTCATTTCGAAAGGATAATAGGAATACAAATTTGTAGTGGATTATGTCATTCGTTGCCTCATACCGCCAATGACAGTCTCAAATTTCGACGAACGACTTAGCGAAATATTTACTAGAACTTTCCGTTAAGAAGTGAATTTTTTCTAAAAGTACTGACAACTATTTTCTCCCCCTGTAACGCTATAAAGTTTTAAATTAACCCTTCCATCCCCCACCTGAGCGCTGTTTCGTTCGTCTTGACTTTCCTGTCACCCCCTTTATTTATTTAACTCTTTTACCGAACACCCTATACAAGTAAATTAAACTGGTACAGTACTTCAGCAGTATTTTCGGAAAAATTTTCAGCAGTAGTACATATTTATGTATTTCAAATGGTCACTGCCAAGGCCGTCTTTCGGGGGGTTGTAGGTGTTCTATAGTAAAATTGGGTTTTTAGTTTTTCACACTGACGTCAGTAATTCAGAAATGATTTAAACAATTCAGTGAAATGTCCTTAGAGAAAAAGTATGGGTTCCAAATTGAAGAGGAAATTCTGTAGAATTTAAGCGGATTAAATTTTTGGTGCATAAGGACTGGTAAGTATTTAAAATGTATCCCTGTAAAACTTTTTAAAATTGTATCCCTGATATTTCGCAATATTTGTTTTTGAAAAAATTATATGTTAAGGACTTATAAAAACTCGATAACATCCTCGAATTTAGTCGTTCTAACTTTATCATTTTAAAACAATTACCTATTCGTCCTTGAGAATCCAAACAATTTTAATGTTTTTTTTTTTTTTTTTAATTCTAAAGAAATTTCCTCTTTGATTTCATATGCTTGAAATAACTAACAGCCGCACTCAGAGTCGTTTAATGATTACTTAAGGTGTCCCTCAGTAACGATTTGAAAAAATTCCCTCTCAGAGTCAGTTAAATACTCGTTAACGGCATTTAATGGACATTAAAGTTAAGTAAACAAAAACCTTTACGTAACTTTTTAACGAATGATTTTGAAATTTTTTGTTTGTTTTCAATAAATTTCAATTTCGATAACGTTGCTGTGACAGTTGCAATGGCCCAGTGAGCAGAGCACATTCGTGCTATTCGAGAGATCCGAGTTCAATCCTCGGCAAGAGAATTTTTTTTAATACAATTTTTTTTTAAATTTGATGGCTTTAAAAATTCATATTTTTTATTTTATTTACCATTTGGAAACTTTTGATTCATCTTTTTTCTTTCGCTTTCAATTCCCCAAATTTGTAGTTTTTCCTGTTTTAAAAAAATATTTTTTTTCATTTCGTTTAGTTCTTGGAAAACTTAATGCTAAACCGTAAATATAATAACACTATTAAAGAGCATAACTTTCAATTAGTTATTCGAAATACAGAAAGGGGCTTTCAAGATAGTTGCCGAAATATAAAGACTTTTTTCTCTCGAAAGACTGAGGCTGATGCCAGAATTGGCCTGTTATTGGTCTTGTTTGTTTTTTTAATCTAATTAAATTAACAAAAAATTTGTTTCCTTTTTAAAGCAATAAAATCTATAAATCAAAAGAAAATTAGATCAAAAAAGCAAACAAATTCAATAAAGATAGTTTATAAAAAATAAACAGGAAAAAATATAAATAAAAAGGAAAAAGAAAATTTTCCCGCCCTAGGACTCGAACTCGGATCTCTCGAATGGCACGCCAGCGCTCTGCTCACTCAGCCATTGCGTCTGTTGAGCCAGTGCGCGCAAAATTATATAAATACTTATTTTTATATTTTATTTCAAACTGAACGAAAAAAGTGAGTGATGCCACAAAAATGAAGGGCCGCAACTGGGGCCATACTTAAATTTTTTATTTCATAATTTTTAACTCTGAGAGGAAACATTAATTAACAGATTTAACGATCATTAGTTAAGTGCCCATTAGAGCTTATTTAAGGAACCATTCTGAGTGCGGCAGTAAGTCTTTTAAAATAAATCCTGACGTCGGAGAGAAAAAATAAAAATGCCACTTTAAATAATAAAGTAGGTTTCAAACCCATTTATTCATTATTTATTTTATGGTGGAAGAGCTTCTCAAACAATATAGAAGCAATTTTTTTCAATTTAAGTTGTTGAAAATAATGGATCTCGGGATTATGAGAATGACATCCCGAAAATCTCGGGATCGTAAAAAACGAAAAATTAATATCCCTAGTACATACCGTTATGTATAACGTGCATGCCCAATTAAATATATAAAAAAATACATACAGTGGACAAAAATTATAGCCAAGTTTTAACGTATTATTTTTGTTGCTATTAAATTTTGGTTATTTATTTTTTTATAAAAATAGAGTTCATTCTTTAACTGACCCCGTAAAAATCAAGGTTTCCAAATTTGTTTTTAATTCTACTTTTTTTATAATTCTAAAAAATTTACTAGAATTCAATGGGCTACAAAACTGCATACTCAGAATCTAATTAATAACTCGAAATTTTTACGAAGATTTGTTGAGTTTTTTTTTTAAATTGCATAAATTTTTAAGGTAGTGTCCCGGGATTGGTACATTTGTACAGATTTGTGCATTTTTATATTAGGCTATTGGTGCAAAATGAAAAAATTGGGATTTTTTTTTTGTAGTCAAAAGATTGGTAAAATACAGCAATCTTCTTTTGAAAAATTTCAACAAATTATTTCTCGTGATTGGGATAAAGAAAAATATGTATTTGGGTATTCATTCAGTATGGATACGATTTGGACCAAATTTCGGAAAATACCCAGTCGTGTGACACTGCCTTTAAACTTGTGTTAATACGGATGTTGTTAAAAAATGGACTACAAAAAAATAACCACATTTAAATAACAACAAAAATAATATTGTAAAACTTGTCAAAATTTGGTGCGGCTATAATTTTTTCGACTACTGTACATAAGTTGACTATTATTACTCGGCCGTGCAATCATAGTAGCACAATGCCACTAATATTTGACTCACAAACAAAATACGGGCACAAATTTCAAAATTTTAACCCTGTTTGCGTGAAATATTTTATTTTTATCAGTATTTTTCTTATTATCCCCCCCCCCCCCCCACGACCACATTTTCTACTAAATGTGTCTTAACATCTGTCAAATTTCTGTTTGACGTTGTCTCGTTTTCTCATGTGGGCAACTTGCTGTCTTAACATATAACTTTCAAAATGGCATCAAGTCAAACAGATCGATATATACCCATCGTAGATGGCGCAGTAAAATGAAAACTGAGTTGTCAAACTACTAAATGACAGCTAATGTTAAGACGGAGATGGTAAGAAATTCGGTAAGGCATATATGGTTTAACAGTGGAAGTCTTCGATCTCCACCTGACATTTCTGTCTTACCACAGCTTTTTTAACAGAATCTGTAGAAGAAAGAGACATGGGGTTAAGACTCGCAGCACCTTTTTAACAACCTAGAAACTTTCATTGCTTTATACGAAGTAATTTAAAGCGTAAAAGTTACGTAAACGTTACGTAATCGTAAGAACCGTTTTCAGTCTGTAAGCTTAGCATCATCAACTGTTTAAATTGTAATTAAACTCGCAAAAACTAATATGTGAATTTGAACATTTAAGTCTGAGAGAGCATTTGCCGTGTAAGCTTGAAGTTGATAGCGTTTTTATATTTTAAATGTTACTCCTTTTATTACACATCAGCTTGTATCAAAGTTTTAGTCCTATGAGAAGCTGATAGTAAACAGCGGAACATCTCAAGAAAGCACTCTCAACTTCAAGTTTGTGTTCTAAATGCTCCCTAAAGCATTTTTAGAAAATTTCCAACAAGTGCGCCAGCTAAATTAGTACCTACTCCTTTTTCAACCATTTAGCCTCCGTATTACTATGTTAGCACAAGTACAGTTATTAACAGGTGTGAACACAAAAATTTGGTCACCTCTAATCTTCTAAGTAAGTGCTAGCAGGCACAGCAACATGTAATCATCATTTGCACTTTCCTGGCGCGCCAGTAGCAGCAATTACTCGCTATTACACACTCATTCAAATACACGTTTTGAAAAGCACGTATGTATGTATGTATGTTCAGCACTGGACTTAGTTCACGAACATCAAAAGCCTCATGCTTTCATTTTACTGGAAATAGCCTTTCGGCACTGGAATGCATTCCATGCTTGCCTTTAGCCTAAAATTAGGCGTAGTAGCGTCTTAACAGTGATGGCCTTAAGAGCCCCTTTTACTGGCGAGACATAGTTGCCTTCGGTTGCATCAAAAAATACATGCATACACATTTATTGTACAAAGCATTTGCTGATTTTTGCTCTTGTTGCTGCTTTTTATACCCGAGCGCACTTGTGCACAAGGGTATATTCATTTTGTTCACATAACGGTTGTTTGTAACAGCCAAAACGAATCGAGATTGATATAGACAATTGTATACATAAATGCTCAGAATTAATAGAGAAGGCGATTAAGCCTTGTCTGTCTGTCCGTCCGTCCGTGTACACGATAACTCGAGTAAAAATTAAGATATCTCAACGAAATTCGGTATGAAGGTTTCCCTTTATCCAAGGCAGGTTGGTATTGATATGGGCGAAATCGGCCTATAACCACGCCCACTTCCCAGTAGAATTTTGATAAAAAATAAAATTTTTGGAAAATGGCGGGGTCACGCCCTTATGATGAAGTGCTGTATCTCAGTAGCCGCTTCACCAATCTTTACCAAACTCGGTACGGGCCTTGCCTAGGGCCTAGCTAAGACATCTGTAGAAAATCTTTGAAATCGGGGAATAACCACGCCCACTTTCCATGTAACGATAATTTACAGAAACACAAAAACTGCGGTAAATTAGTATCTACTGAAGTTAATTGACACAAATGTGTATCTCGGTAACCGATTCATCAATTTCTACCAAACTCGGTGCACCCAATAACCTTAGTACAAGAAAGAAATTCGTTAAAAATTATTCAAATCGGAATAAAATTACACCCACTTGCCGTATAACGGTAAGTTTCAGCATCCTATACCTCCGATTTTTCAATAACTGAGGACGCTAATTTACTCAAAGTTAATAGTTACAAAAATCTATTAACAATAAATAAGCGTCTTATAGACTCTTAAGAAGTAGGCGTTGCACCTGCCACTTTATGACTACAAGATATGTCTCGGTAACCACTTTAAAGATTTCTACCGAATTCGGTTCAATTAATTCATTAAGTCTAAGTCAGCATATTATAAAAAAGGTTTAAATTCAGGAAAAATGAGGAAGTTGAAACGTCAATATTTTATACCTGCGCCGGGTATATAAAGTTAAGTTTCGCCCGAACTTATACTTCTTTACTTGTTTTTATTCATTTCCTTACTTTATGCGTTTACCAGACACTTGGAATTTTGTACTTCATTTGGGCAAGGGGCATATTGTATTTTCCTTTTTGTGTGTAAACCAAACGCGTTTCCTTTGCCTTCCTCTTGCAAATGCTTATGCCTTACCTAGCTCAGCTTCTCCTCGTTTCTTGCTAAATTCAATCAATTGGTAATGCATTGCGACACTTTCAATTTCACACATTTACACCACATCGCGAATTCCTCTTCTCTTCTGTGCCTCAGTAAGTAAATATGGCCAGACGGAGTGCAGAGTAGCAGACAAGTACGAAACAAGCAAAAAAATAAAAATGATGGTTTATACTGTCGCATGTTTTGAATGGCTTAAGTCGGCTTTCTTGTAAATCGAGCATTTGCGTACGCCAATTTGATGTGACGCGACGATGATGACAGCGACAGTCTCACATCTTTGTGTGTAGACCAGTGTTGCCGCGAATCATTTTTAGTGGTAGCTAAATTCCTTTAAAAAAGGGCTAAAAAAGAGCTAAAAAAGTCTTTGTGGCTAAAAATGGTAGCTAAATTTTTTTAATTACATATACATATATAAGTATACACGCAAACATTTTCAATAAGTAATGGTATAGAAAAACAATGAACTCTGAAAAAAAGCAAATATTTTATCCAACAAAAAACCTTTTTGTATAAAAGAGGAAATATACGACACCAGCTTGCTGGCTCCATCAAGTGATTGTACCATCAGGCTCGAAGCATATAACTTACCAGCATGCTGGTACATTATTTATTTCTTTACAAATGAGGTCGAGGAAAGATCGAAATGATTAGAGCCGAAATTTCATAATTTTTCTACCATTTTGTTAAACATTGTTTTTTTTTTTTTTAATTCACAATTGCAATATCGTGAACTTAATCTTCCACAAACACGGCTTAGACTCATATATTGCAAGAAATTTCCGCCAAAATTTTGTTTACTTAGAAAATTGAGCTAATTTCACCACTCACGACACCAGCAGCTGGAACAATCACACCACAAGAACATACACAGTCAATCGACTTGATGAACCATTTAACAAATTAAGCATATTAAGGGACGTACACTTATCTATTTTAAACTATAGTTAAATAGTTAATAGATAAGTTAACAGCCTTAACACTTTTACAGTATGTATGTATAAAAACGTAAGGAACATACAATCCATATATATCAGTCCTTCTTAGTTTAAAAATTCATCTCACATAAATGAAAAACAGTAGATCAAATTAGGCATATACAACTCATGCCAAGTATAAGTAAATTCTCCAAAGGGCTAAAAAAAAAGGGCTAGGGGCAATTTTAAATTTATGTGGCCAAAAAAAGTATGTGGTAGCTAAATCTAGCCACCAAAGGGCTAAAACGGCAACACTGGTGTAGACAGTTAGACTTTGCAGTAAGGAGGCTGCGGTGGCAAAAAGTCGTTGGGCTACAAAATGAAAGCAGCAGATTTGCCTTTTTTCATTTAGTTTATCCTTATGGCTGTTTGCGTTGATACGTTAAGCACTTAAGTAGGATTTGAGCAAACTATTAGTGGCAATTTTGGGTATTTTAAAGAAAATCATAGCACTTGTTTTGCTATGTTTTGATATATTTATTTCTACAGACTCTTAGAAATTTTTACTAGACATACATTTAGGGATGTTTTCTAAAGTATCTTTTAAAAAAATTATCTGCCCTTTAAACACAAATTTTGTTCGAAGAAATATGCTTGAAGGGCAGATAAATTTTAAAATCTACTTTAGTAAATGGCACTTGGATGTGCTTAAACTAAATGTCTCAAAACTGTATCAAGCTTAATGCGGATGAATGATGAGATAATGTCATACAATGTTCTGACTTGGCAAAAAAACAAGTACCGAAATATTTACTTGACTGAGTGGTTAGCCTTTCGGAGGCGACGAAAACTGTAGGTCCCTCGATTTGTCTAACAAAATCAGGACGCACACAACAAATTGGATGTTAAGCTCGAGCAAAAGTGTAGGCACCAAAATACTATTCTTCTGTATATCTTATCTATATATATAAAAAATAATAGCCGTTTTCGTTGTTCGGAGTTAACTCAAAAACTACTGCATAGATTTCTGTAAAATTTTCAGCGGGTATAGTTGCATATACGGTCCTATTATAGGCTACCAGAAAACTCGGTAGGTGTCGCTGGGGTCGAGTTATTTATAAAAATCGTATTTATGAACTGATTTCTTTTAAATTCAAAATGTAAGCTACCAGTATGATGGCAAACACGTTTACCAAAAATAGACCCGCTAGGTAGCGCGGGAGGCGAGTTATTTGTAAAAGTTGTATTTATGAACCGATTTCGTAAACATTATGAAAAAAGCACTTGCGAAAAACGGACCCGCTAGGTGGTGCTGGAGTCGAGTTATTTATATAAGCCGTATAGGTTCATAACTATTTCGTTAATACACATTCGAAACGTTTACTACTTTCATGATGATTTTTTTTTCATTCGAAACATATTCAGCCTTATCATGAGTTTCGTCTTCACTGAACCGGTTCACTTTGCGCTTTTGGTTTCCATGTACTTACTAAAGGGGAATCAAAATTTTCGCGTGAATTTTTTTTCGGGCGAAACTCAGGATAAATAAGATTATATACATAAATTGATAGCCATGTCCGTCTTTCGGACTAAACTCAAAAACCACTCAAAAGAGCCCAGTCAAATTGTCGGAGGTTATACCTAGCATATATGGTCTTATTATAGGCTACTAGAAAACACGCTGGTGGCGCAGGAGTAGTTACTTATAAAAGTCGTATTTATTAACAGATTTCGTTCAAATTCGCAGCGTGACTACCTGTATGATGAAAAATTCCTTTGCTAAAAATGGATCGCTGGAGTTTAGGTATTTAGAAAATCCGTATTTTTTGTAAAATCTGATTGGAATGCATAAATCGTATTCATTTCATGACCAGCAAAGGTTTTGCAGAAAAGGGACCCAATGGATGACGCTGCGCCCGAAATATATAGAAAACCCTATGGGGTTTGTTCGGCCTTGGCCCTATGTTTATCTTAGACGAATTTACTTTTCAGATGGCTAAATCAAGGAATCGTTTAAGTAAGCATATAAACACCGTAAGACTGTGTAAGCGTGATCTTGCATCGACCTCCGATTAACGAAGTTGCTCGAGGCGCCCGTTATTACAGCAGTAAGACTCAAAGAAACCAATTCGTAAATATTAAGACGAATTGTAATTGATAGGTATATCAATGGCTTCATTTGAACGATATTCATGAGTCACACGACTCATTTAGCCAATGTACGCGAAAACTTTTCATCCTGTGTGGCAGCAAGGATTCTTGGCCCTCCTATAATTGAAAACGCTAATCTGTGCTCTTGAGTTTCAGTATAAGGACTTTTATTGGCTTACATGGTACACCGGACCAATGCTGAAGTTGCAGGATCATAGAAGAATATTGCTCGCGCTTGGCAAAGATCTCTCACGCGGAAATAAGTCCATAGGTAAAACGCATTACATCGAAAAGGATTAGTATTCCATATGGAATCACAGCGCTGCCATTCTGGGCATACGTGTGAGAAGAATCCCGTTTTTTAGTCGTTTCAATTTGAACTAAAAATGTTTACTTTACAGACTGCTTTTGCTTTTAAACGTTATTTTTTTTAATTGGCCAACGCAAAAGATCTTATTAGGCGCCGCGAAGCAAGCGGGCATTTGCTAGTAAATATATAAGACTGCTATATTATATAATAGATATATATAAGACCGCCCACTTTATAACTACAAAGGTGTATCTCGGTAACCACTTTATTGATTTCTACCAATCTTGGTTCAATTATATCATTAAATCTAACTCAGCATATTATCGAAAACGTTTGAAATAGGAAAAAAGCACCCCTGATTATCATGCAAATGTAGTTTAGAGAAAGTTGAAACGACAATATTTGATACCTGTGCCGGGTATATAATGTTCGGTTTCGCCCGAACTTATACTTCTTTACTTGTTTATATTATTCTTATATTATTTTAAGAGAACATAAAAACAATGAAAAGCTAAAAGTGCGTTACTCTGGAGCAGTGTTGCCAGGTCTTCAGCATGAGAAAACGTTCCTCTTGGTCTGAAAAAAACGTCATTTCCTACCCAAAAACGTATTTTTCAAATGAATTCACAAAAAAGTGTTCTTATTTATACTTTTATTGTATACAAAGGTACATAAGTATTTACGTAAGGTATATTAAAATATCATTTCGACAGAGCACATTTAAAATTCATTGTAAACTGGTTTGAGATCATTAATATAAAAATCATTTTATACATACACTTGTGATCAGCTGATTAATTCATCAACATTTTGATCGATTTTGGCTGTTTCTCTTTTGTTTATTTAATGTTTATTATTTTTCCATAAAAGCCAAGCTCATTAACAAACAAAATATAAATCCACAAAAATTGTGCAAAAATTATAAACCATCTGCAAATTTTCAGCTTGATTTTCAACTTTCTATTCAGATTTTTTAGCCCATTAAATAATGTGTAAGTTTAAAGGGGATAAATAATCGCGCTGTTTTTTAATAATTTTTTTTTTTTGTAGAAATTTGGTTAGGGGCTGGGTTGTCGAAAATGCTAAATTACGTTCTGCTAAGAAGGAGCATAGCAATAGGTCCATTCAATATCAAAAAATTGTTACGAATTGTTACTAGTACTTAAAAGTTTTTACTGAAAATGCATTAAATTACCCAAACTAATTGCAAGAGGGAACGAATTCGAGAGCGCAACAACCCGAGAGAGCTGCAAATTCTTGCAAGTAAAAATTCTACTAGCAGGAATTTGCAGGAGTCCAAAAGTAAGGTTATGCTTCAAACTCAAATGTAAACAAACTGTTTAAGAGGATGATTTGATGAAACATAATTAGTGAAATGAAAATATGGATAAAAAATTGAAATCTATTGTATATATTTTTACTTTTATGACTTATGATCTATTCCCAATTAAAAAGAAAATTGCGCGCCAAAACTTAACCGTCAGGAAGCGTCAAAATGGCTGAAGTTGCTAGTTTTGCGTTCAATAACTTTTTCTGAAAATTTTCTCTTGCTCTCAATTTTACTCTCTATTTTTCTTTTACGCTCTCGCTGCAAGTAATTACTGGAAAAGTTATTGAATCGACCTAATATTTCAGTCTTTTTTGCGTTCAGTACATTTTCAATGAAGTCTTAAAAAAGTCGCCTACTTTTTTCAGACGTTTTATGCTGCACAGCTTTTTTGATGCTTTTGCGAGCGTGCCTGCTACAATAGATCGGATCTACCTGATTTGGCTTTTAAGCTGCAATTGCATCATTACAGCAAGCCTCGTAACCTCAAGTGTTTACACAACCAGCCTTTGAACAAAGGGATCCTTAATCCTAGAATCCAAAAAAAAAACCTTTGGAGGAAGCAGCTGCAGCAAAACACAAAGATTGTAAAGATTTATTAAGAAAATAATTCAAAATCAGTTCTACTTATAAGATTTAGTAACAAAGAAAAATTACTGGGAAGTCAAAAAACGTAATTTTTTACACAAAAAACGTCCAAACGTCAACAGGGTACAAAAAACGTCCAAATGACGTTAAAAACGTCAACCTGGCAACGCTGCTCTGGAGTCTGCGAGCAAAGGCTACGATATGAGGTAAGTTAAAGCAAAAATCAAAGGACATTTCAAAAAACAACAACAGGGCTATTCGCGATCCGGTGCAAATGGCCTAGCTTCATTGCATTGTAAATTTTTATTGCAAATTATTTGCAATACACAAACAAAATACACGCATTTGCATTTGTCATGGCTTGGCAAATTTGCAATACCGAAAATCCATAGCATAAAAATGCTATGCATTGCATTCATAAACAAAACCAAAGCTGATGCACAAAAATTGTTTTGCAAAAGCTTTACCATGACAGTTTAATAAAGGTCGCTCACAATCCATGGCATATTTCTGCAATTGCATAAATTTGTCAGCTCTTATGCACCGAATCACGAATAGCCCTAATGTGTAAGTACATTTACAACGTAAACTTAAAGTTGGACAATACATTTACACCACGGCTTGCATATCGACTAAGCTTGACGAAAACAAAAGTTTTAGGCCGAAAACCGAATATGATATTAAAGACAAGATTAGTGGTAAATGCAGCTTTATAAGAGATTTTTCAAATAATTTGGATCAAATAAATAGAGGCCAAAATATGAGAATTTTAAAACTCTTAAAAGAAGCATGCGGCTTAGGGACAAACGGAAGGTGGTCTAATATTCTAGAGCTCTTACATTTACATAACTGCCATACCGCATTCGTGTCTGTTTTTATTCGTTTCATATTCGTTTCGTATTTCGTTCGTTTTTATTGCAAATTACGGTTGAAACGTAATTTTCTTCCAGGGACAAAATTTAGAGACATCATAACGCATATTTCGTAGAGCATTGAAGAATCGTTATACTATTTATATTTTCCAGATAACAAGCGATATATGCATATAAGTAAAAACTATCATGGAACATTATTCCCTGCTTCGTTTTTTCACTTCATTTACTCCGATTAGGCTCGCCATAGTTCTAACCTTGGTGACTGTATTATACACATCATTTGACTCACTTTCCTGCAAAGATCCCGCTACTACTCTCTTCACGCATGTAAAAAGTACTCCCTAAGGATTAAGGAGTACTTCCACATTAACCGAAATTCATATAAGAATTGTGGTCCAATTACCATGGAGATGTCCTACATTGAGGAAAAAACGCGCAGTAAAAACGAAAGTAAAAAGTGTTTAAAAGTAGTGTATGTATAATGGTAATATTCATTTCAAATACGCGCGTATTAAAATTAAGCATTTTTCACTGCACGGATGGCGTTTTGCACGGATGCTTTTTCATATAAAATTAACAGGGAACAGGGAGATAGAGTATATTCGATTAAGAATGTCCACGATTTAGCTTTCCCTGATTCCATATATACACATTTGATGTTGCCTTTTTTGCCTTTTTTAAGATATTCGCCTTTTTTGCCTTTTCTACCTTAAAAAAAGTGATTATAGCATTCACAATTTTTTTTTTTTTAAGATTAAAAAATATCCACATGCCCATGCGGCTTATAGAAGCGCAGGGACCTCTCGCCAAATTGGTGTTGGAAAAATTCAAAGCCGTTTTCTCAGCTAACGTAGGCTTGGAGACAATAAGGGGTGTGGATAAAATTGTAAAGGGCGAGGAAAACGCCCTTATTCCTGATAATATGAACGTTTCAAACGTTCCATATTTAAATTGGGCTCCACTTGTATCAACTTACGTCGAGCGCACATTTAGTACATTCGAGGCTTTTCTTCGCGAAAATCGAACGAAAATGCTGCCAGAAAACTTCCAAATGCATCTTGTGGTTCAATGTTACTACAACTATACAGATTAAAGTTTTATGAGTTAGAAACTCGAAAGGATAAAATAGTTAAAGATTCAAAGTACAAATTTTTCATATAATGAAACTAGTTCATAGTTTATCTCTTTTTACTTGTAGTATAAACATTTCTAAAATAAATGCTTTTTTGATTGTTCTTCGTATTTTCTGTCTTTTTTAGTGCCTGATTTTGCTTTTTTTGCAATACCTAGTGCCTTTTCCTGCCTTTTTCGCTATTTTTTTCTGCCTTTTTTTGCCTTTTTTGTAATACCTAGTGCCTTTTCCTGCCTTTTTCGCTATTTTATTTTGCGTTTTCCCGCCTATTTCGTTATTTTATTTTGCCTTTTTTATAGGTTTTTAGGCCCTAAAAATCCGTTCCTGGGTAACTAAGAAGGTATATGTTGTATACAAAGCATGCACCGCGGTGAAAACACATACACACCTACATGGTACATGTTTATCTGTAAGACAAAACAAAATCGGCGCTATCATAAAAAGGATTTTCTTTTAATTAATTTTTGAATTCTTTAACCTAGATCCAAGAGTTTGTACACTGAATCTCGAAATTTTCCATTTTATCAACGCTTTAGTTTGCTTATATATACCAAATACAACTAAAACTTTATGGAGCTAAAAAAGAGCTAGGAGCTAAAACCCAATTTTCGGAGCTAAATAGAAAAATAAAGAGCTAAATCTAGCTCCAAAAGCACCAAAATGGCAACACTGGCTGTGATGTTGATTGAAACTCAACATTTGAAAACACACAAGTACATGTATGGCTTTAGCTGAGTGCGCAAAGATGCTTGATACAATTGGTTGCTGCCGAGAAGGTCCGGGTTCAATTACCATTAGACGGAACATAAAATTAAATTTTTTTTCCCTTCTTAATTACGAAAAAGGATCTGCGAAGTTCACAACGACATATTTTATAACGTGTATACTCAAATTTAATACGAGTTGGGTTGGTGCTCTTTCATATGCGTATTTTTTCAAATTTAGCACGTTTTTTAATTATCAAATTTTTTTCCCTCAGTGTAGAACATCTAGATGCATTTCTGCATCAAAAAGAAAATTTCTAAACAAATTTTGCTTATGTCTATTTGGCAGTTAGGGCTCGATGCATCAAGTCTCTGCTTTGTGATTTAGTTAGTGTATGAGAGTGTAATGCATTTAACACTTAGTCTATGTAGAGGCTTACAAATATGCATAAATGCATAACTATGTACACATATATATGTAATGTATCACAAAAAAGGATATAGAATACTTACTGCGATGCTGATTACATTATAAAATGTATATACCTTTACAGCCATACATACATATACTATAAGTATTACTGTTAAATACTGTTTTTCTTATGGCTCTATCTATTGTAGACGTTTTGGTTGCAGCATCATTTCGTGAAATGCTATTGTTATTGTAGCTGATGTAGTAGAAAGTGTTTCTTTTCTTTTCCAATACTTTTTGTTTCAACGACTGTTGTGGTGTTATTGTTATTGCCGTCTGCGTTGATGATGTTAGTCATTTTGCAGAGCTTTGCCGACAGTTATTAGAAACAGCTTTGTTCTACTCCTTCGCTGTACAACTCTATGCACTAAAGTTATATCTAGTATTTAATGCTTTTACTTTTCTATCTTTTGCAAGGCTGCTGCTTTCCATGCTGCAAAACACAAACAATACCTACATATGTATGCACATATGCATTTACGGTATGTATGTACATATGTACATACCTTGTTGTCTAATAAAACAATCGCTGTTGTTGCTGCTGCCAGCTGCCAGTCGTCTTTGTGTCACATTATTATCGTCGCAACGACCGCTGTGGTGCAATAATAAAAATCTTGTAGTCATTGCGAAAAACACATGCATCCAAATATACAAACATATCGTCGTTTAAAGTACAAAAGCGCGTATCAACAAAATGTAAAACCGCGAATCAAGATAATGCAAAACCGCGTATGTGAGGTTGCATAAATTATTTTCTAGAGAGTGAGAACACTCATATTTCACAAGTAATTTTTAGCAAAAAAAACCTGATTTCGATTCTCATATAAAATATATATATATATATATATCTCATGATCCAGTGATCGGATCTAAACTGGATTAGTATGGGACCACCTCTGAGACACTACCTTTCCGATGCTAGAAGAATTATCGAAATCAGTTGACGTGGTCCAAAATTATGCGGTAACTTACATAAAAAAAAATATATATTCCGACGAACTGATAACCTCCTCCTTTTTTGCAAGTCGGTTAAAAATTGTTCTCGTTTTTATAAAGCAATCGCATTTTTACAAGCTTTTTTTTAACTTCACTTGTATGTATGTATGTATGTATCTTTGTATGTCCTGAAACTTTGCAGTCAATATTTAACAAACTTCCTGATGAGCTACAGACTTGAAACTTCAAACTTAGCTCAGAACTCAAGGACAATGCAATATAAAAGATGACTTAATCCGGTAGGTGGCGCAGGAGTCAAGATATTTGTAAAACCCGCATTTATAGTCTGATTTGGTTCATATTTAGAACATTATTACTTGTATGAAAATAAATAAATCCACAAAAAGTTTTGCCGATAGGTGACGCAGGAGTCGAGATTTTTGGAAAAACCGTATTTATGATCCAATTAAGTTCACATTTAGAATGCATATTGCTTACATGAAAAAAATAACTACACAAAAAATTTTGGCAGTTATGTAGCGCGTGAGTCTATATAATTGAAAAAATCGGCATCTGTGCTCCGATTTGGTATATATTCAGAATAAGTATATTACCTATTGAAATTTAAATATATTGAAAATTTTGTTTGTTAAGGTCAAATCTAGTATAATACTAATTGCAAGATTTCAAAAGACTAAAAAGTAGAAAATAATATTATAGTTAAAAAATTAAAAACATGCTTTTATTACAACAAGAACTAAAAAGTATAAAATAATTTATAGATATAGTGATTCCGTTTAAGATGAATACGAAGTTCCCTAGCTTGATTTAATTTAACTTTTTTAAATTAGCTAAAAATAGGATGAAAGTGATTGGCCCGTATTCATAGTAAAAATAAAGTCCACTGTAAAGTTTGTTGCATTTTTTTTTACAGATATCCCATTGAAAATTATGTCAAAAAGCTGCAACTAACTTCACAGTGGCGTTTTTTACTTTAAACGACGATATGTATGTGTAAGTGGATCCATATATATATACATACCAGCGCCCATATTTGCGCTGTTGCATGTGCTCTGTACAAACGTTTTTAGCTGACTAAAGTGGTAAAAGTAAACAAGTAATTTTTAGCAAAAAAAAAAACCGACTTCAACTCCCATATAAAAAAAAAAAATATATATATATATCTCATGATCCACTGATTGGATCTCAAGAGGTTAGTATGGGGCCACCTCTGAGACACGACCTTTCCGATGCAAAAAGTATTATCGAAATCGGTTGACGTGGTCCAAAGTTATGCGGTAACATACATAAAAAAAAAAAAAATAAAAAAATAAAAAAAATATTCCGACGAACTGATAACCTCCTCCTTTTTTGGAAGTCGGTTAAAAAAACAGATTTGTTTCAGAGCGTAGAAGGGATAGTTTTGAAAGCAAAGCTATGCCATAGCACGCCGGTATTGTTGCACGTAGCGTGCTCATAAAATTCGGTACATTAAAAAACGAACAGTGACAGTAAAGAAAGCAACAAGAGCACAACGGACTTACGTACATATGTAATTATATTTATTTATATGCAACTTCCAACAATCGAACGCAGCTGTTGGCAAGCGTGTGCACAAAACCAAGAACAAAAATTGTTGAAAATGCGAAAAATGGCGCAAAATGCGTTTGCTGTTCTTGCAACATGCAACGCCATCATGCCGAGTGCCGGCCTAAGCCAGCTGTCTTGGGACGCTCAGCTGTGGAGTCATGCCAAGCGGCGACATTTTGTGGCACCAGCGCATGAGTGTATGTAAGATTCTTATATACATTGTATGCTTTGCTTCTCACTTTTTAATGCAACTATTTCGTTTATCCCTTTTTCCTTTTTTCTGCTTACGCCATTTCGACTGTCTTTCTTAGCATCTGCTTTCGTCGGTCTTCTTCCTGGCATAAAATGTTTTCCACTGTTGCTTTTTTGTGAGAAATGACTCCCTAGCGGTTGGCTCTCGGCTCAAAGGCAGCTGGTTAATAGCATAAGCAGCTGCAACAGCAGAAACAAGAAAAGAATAGGCAAGACATGCAACATACATACATATGTACATATAGATATACACTGAAAGACTGCTAGCATTCCTTTTTGCACCATTGTGCATACTAACTAAAACTTGAAGTGCAGATTTGGCAATGTCGCGTGGCACTTCCCGTCCGAAATGTCATTGCACAGTGGACAATGTTGTAGTATAGCAGTAGTTGTGGCAGCGCAATGGGATCGTTTTAGCGAAAGAGAGGGAGAGTAACTGCATGTAACATCCCCATGTACATATTTACATATAGTAGCATGTTTTATTATACTGTTTTTCTGTAAATGTGCATAGCGTGTCAGCTAAGCTATTTAAGTGGCTTTTAAAGCATTTATGCATATACAAATTATTTTGGCATTTTCAGCAATGACTCGAAAGAAATGTGATTACATGTTACTTCCATCTAGGTGTAGTAAATTAAAGGGATTGCAGCAAAATAAAAATTTCAAAGCGAGTATCACTCTTTTCTTTTTCAAGAATACCTATATGAGGTTATGAGAGCAGAACTCGTACTTAACTACTTAAAGCAGTTTCATACTACATAGCGCACCATAAAATTAAGTAATGAGCAACTTTTATTTTGAAATTTATTACTTTGAAAATATTTTAAATAATTAAGTTCAACAATTTTTATTGGGTTTGAGGCCGTTTTTAATGAAAAACTATTGTGGAAAAGCAACAAGAATTTGAAAAAATTGTAGAAGTGATGGCTGTTTCGGAAATCACCATATTTCCTCATCAGACTTCTTCAGCGGGATTCGAACCGACGACCCCAGCTGACTCAGCCAGTTGCCTACGCACTGTGCTAAGTTCGCCTTATAAACTATTGTTGCTTTTTCCACTTTTTTCATGTGATGCAACTACAATCAAGCGCAGCTATTCCTGTGCTATTTAAACTTGATCATGTGGTTGTTGGTTTTGTTTGTTTTTGTTAATAATTCAATTTTTAGAATGTTTTTAACTTTTAAGTGTGCTCGTCCTTAAGTTATTTGATTTTGTTATTTATGGCCTTGTAACAATTATATTCAACAATATTGCTTTTCCACAATAGTTTTTCATTACAAACGTCCTCAAGCTCAAACAGAGGTAGTGGGTAATTTTGAATATTTTTTTTTTTTTATTTGCACCTTAATTTTAATGAAGTTTCATTTATTTAATCTTTGAGAACTGTTCGAAAAAGTTTTTTGCGATTTGGTTATCATACTGTGTCATATCCTAAAAATTATTATTTTTTGCGGATTCCAAATAACTTTTTCTCCCAAAAATGTACATTCTTATGTACCTAGGATTAAAAACTAGGTTTACAGCTAAGTGTGCACGGTAGAGAAAAAGCGTGAGATTTATACAAAAATCTCGCTAGAGACGTGTAAACACTCACGATTGAGAGAATACTCTATCATATTCTATCATTCTTGGTAAACACTCAATAGAGCTCTACGAGAGACTCACCTACAAAGTCTATGTGAGAGTTATTTAGCGAGACTTTTTCGCCGTGTACACAGTCCAACCGCGATGTAGGGAGACAGAGGTGGCGCAATCAGCAGTACCGCTACTTTGTTCTTGGCGAATTTGACAGAATCAGCTGTTCGTGTGACGTCATACTAGCAAACTGTTTGAATGTATGCAGAGATGTTTTTATGTATGTAAATATGGCGACCTCCATGGTTTGGCAGTTAACACTCTTTCTCTCCTCCATCTCCAATTATTCTTTCCTATTCGTTGCTATCTTGACGTCATCACCCGCAGGAATGCGCAATCTTGTATTCTATCATTCTTGCAGTCCAACGAAGCTAGATCGAAAGCTCAATGACAACTCTACGCTCTATTTAGCAAGCTAAATAGACTTTTTGCTCTACGGAGACGTATAGTAAAGTCTTGACAATGAACTTCATTACGGATTGTTAAATTTTGAAATGGCTACGACATTAAATCGTATATTCGATTCAAGCACACAATTTTAAGTGCAATTAGAACGTAGCCAAATAATGTACCGGGAATCATCCTCTTATTTTCATGGGTATTTCAATGGCTTTTCCAATAGCCTCCGTCCTTTGCAAAGGGGCCTAACTATTGGTTAAAACATAAGGGGTAGTCACAAATTGAGCAGGTGGTCTGGCACTCTGGCAATAGTCGTTGCTTGAGTTATCTGCTGTTTTGTCAGAGTGCCAGGCCACTTGCTCAACTTGGTGAATACCTACATATATATATACAGTAGTTTGGCTGGAACTGCTCGGAGAAACTCCTTTCAAAGGAATTTTAAATATTAAAGGTTGTTTGATGCGAGTCCAAAAGTACACATAGTACCGAAGAGAGAGGTTGCCATGTTTAATTTTTAGGTACATTTATCTACTTTTAAGTGCAATTTTTTCCGGCAAATAAGTACAATTTGAAAATTTAAATCTTGTTCATATTGCGAAAATGTATTTTACGACGTCAGAAAATAGGTGAATGCTATCAAATCGACGAAAGGTTAGCGCTCCGCTGATGGCGCCATCTATATTTTCTACATCGTGGCTTTGATATAAATACAACAACTCGAGATACAAAACTAGCTCTAGGCGAGAGGTAACTATTGTCTACCGTGTACAAAGCTTGTAGAGTACGTGATAGACAAAAGTTTAGATTTCTCTATTTTGTCTCTAGCTAGAGTGAGTATCTCCTACAGTTGCTCTACCGTGTAAACTAATCAGAGAGGAGATTTTTATTTCAGTGAAACTCTCGAGAGATTTCTCTACCGTGTACGCTTAGCTTAAAGGAATTTTGTGTTCAAAACCAGTTGCTCTGCAGGATGCGCACATCAGGAAATTTTGAATCATGTCACACATAGCAACAAAATTCTCCATAAACTGTATGTATATTATTTTTCGATAGGCCTGATAGTTTCTGAGAAATTAACTAATCATTCCAGATTTTTAATAATAAAATAAAATTTTAAATAATAGGAAAAACATTAAAAATTAAAAAAATTGTGTGCTAATTTTTTTCATTTGCGTTAAAGCCTGTGCTATTGATGGATAAAGAAAAAATGAATGAGTGGGTTTGGAGTAGGGGCAGGATAGTCGAGGATAATTCCACTAACATCTATACTAGCGGGTCCAAAATAGACTATGGTGAGAGTACGGGGGTGTTCACTGAAATTCTGAATGTCTCTCTCCCGTTTCGACTACCTAACTTTCAATAGCATCTTCCAAGCGGAGGTACTGGGAATCGAAAAGGCCTGTAAATCATTAGAGAGGAACTGCCTATCAGTACGAAAAGTATACATTTTCTCAATAGTGAAGCGGCACTTCTGGCATTTGCCTACCGGTAACAAAATCTAAAACAGTCAGAGATTGCAAAGCTCGGCGGCCGAGTTAATAGACATCACTCTCATCTGAGTTCGTGGCCATAGGAACTTAAACGGAAATGAGAGGGCTGATGAGTTGGCTAAGACCGGAGCATCTTTTGATGAATCCGAAGCAGAGACAATACATTTTTCCCTCGGAGTCACCAAAAGGGAATCGCATTTGCAATTTACGCGTATGGCTGATACACGTTCGACCAGTGATTCCCAAAGTGGTCCGGGTGGACCGCCAGGGGTCCACGGAAGACTCGACGGGGGTCCACGGTGATGCGAAAAATAATCGATTATCGGGGTCCATTAGTTGTAAATAGGAATCCACGAAGTTTTATCTGGTTTCGATGTAAAAAACCAAAATGGTTGCTTGATAGCCTCTTTATTTAACTTACATTTTTTTAGTGGTGTATAGTGCTCTTGAGGCACTGCTGCACTTACCGTCAGTTAGTGTTTTTCCTGTAGACTAAAAAGAGCCGGATGCTGGTATGATAATGAGTGGGGCGCGACGAAAATTGCTGGCGGCAGAGATTTAAGCACTTGTGTCTTTTCAATGCTACAGGACAGTACGCCACCATTACCTTTATTGAAGAGATTCTATAATGTTGAGATCGTTGGGACTGAATTCTGGTTTGATTCCATCGCTGTGACCGGACTCACACATTGTCGGTTCTTCACTGATGACTCCAAAACTGACTCTGGGTCATGATCTGGGGTCTTTTTCGAGTTTAATGGAGATAAGCTTCACTTTTCTGTAGGGGAATATGCTTCGGTCTTCCAGGCTGAGATAATTGCAATACTCAAAGCCATGGACTAAGGGTGGAACATAGGTGGAGGGGAAGGAGTTTACGCGACTGCAGTGACAACCAAGCTGCACTTAAGGCATTGACCCGCCCTCTATTTAAGTACTTCCGAACTAGTTCGGCAATGCAGGTCTCGACTAAAATATGATGGTGAACACAGCGAGGTTGTTTTGCTCTGGGTGCCAGGTCACTCTGGAGTACCTGGTTATGAGACATCTGATCATTTGGCCAGAGTTGGCTCAGACCAGGCATTCCTCGGCCCGCAACCAGTGTTAGCACTCCCACCTTCGGAAATCGAAGCCACCATCAGAAACTGGGTGAATACTTCGCTCAGAAATGACTGAGAAGCATCGAGGGGATGCAGGTGGGCAAAACTCATGTTGCCTTCAATCTCACAAGGTTTATCTAATTTTTTGCTCTCACTGAGTAGACGACACTGCAGACAACTTGCTCGACTGCTGACTGGTCAATACGCGGAACAAACACCTGACTGTGATAGGCGTAAATGACAAGTCCATTTGCCCATCTTGCCTTGAAGAAGATGAGACGGTGGAACATTTTTTGTGCTTCTGAATTAAAAGTTTGACGTAAAAAGCTTAGCCGTTTTGATGTTTTAAGTTTTGTGTTTTAAAAATGTGACAAATATTTTTCGCCTCACTTTAAAACTCGGAGCGATAAAATAAAAATGATGGCATTAACACAAATAAACTATTTTACATACTATACTCCACTTGCAAAGTGATGAGAGAGGCGAACATTTGATGAGTTTATGGTTAAGATAATGTAAACAACGCTACCGATCGTAAAAAATATAACTCTCCGGGCGAGAGAGTATTATGATGTATTTACGAGCTCTATTTTTTAAAATCTACAAGTGTGTAATCACATTATTTTTATAAACAGAACACAAGAAAATATTTTCCTTTTATTTTGGCCACTCTGAGTTTAGTTTTTGAATTCACCCACGATGCAAATTTACATCGTTCGATCTAATTTTCACATTTAATTTTTTTACGGGCTTTGGGAATATTTAGAAATGTATCAGCAGGGGGTCCACCGAGACCAGTAAATTTTTGAAAGGGGTCTACGAAAGAAAAAAGTTTGGGAACCTCTGCGTTAGACCAACCTTCAAACTGATATGCTGATACTGCAAAACGTTCTATGTTACTTATTACCTCTGGTGCTTAATTGATCTGTTATCTGTATCTGATTGCTTCTGGCAACCGTTCATCTTCATCAGACAAAGGTAATAGTTTTTTCATTCATTTACTAGGGTGTAACGATTTACAGATGCATTCCGGTGCACGCAAGAGACCATCTAAATGTCAAGGGTACTAATAGACATAGACCGTTTTGCAGTATCACCTACGATATGGGCGCACTATGACAAGCCAAAGGCAGAAGAACTTTTCAAGGGGTCAATGAAATATATAGTCAAATTAATAGCCACGATAATGGGACATTGGCTCATTGGTGAACATGCAGCTAAAACGGGCCTTCCATACAACCCTCGGTACCGTAGCTGTAATCTTGAGGGAAGTAAAGTAACGGTCGTACATTATCTTTGCGAGTGTCCAGCATTGACACGAATAAGGCGTGACACTTTCTGCAGTTTTTCCATCCAAAATCTTAGGAAGATCTCCAAATTCGCCATTACTAACCTAAATAGATTCATCGCAAAAATTCAAATGGTTTGAGGAACCCAACGAATCATGAAATCAGATAAAATCAAGAGTCCCACAGAAGGCGTATCAAAATGGTGCTATCAGCACTAATTTGGTCCTGGGAATCTACTTAGGCGACGCTTCTATCAACCGGACAAATGAAAATGCGCAAAGATTTTTTTTTGTATGAAATATGAACTAGAAAAAATGTTACTCATTTCCCATGTACGCATTTCGTATTAGGATTGTTCAATTGCTTCGTAAGATACATGTGATTAAGTGTAAACTCATCCATCTTAAAAAAATTAACTAGATTTTCGGAATAAACGAGCGGACATCCGGTGAACCAAAAAACACATAAATTTGTGATCCAGTGTTATTGGTTGTCTTCCGCGTGCTGAAAAACATTGTTTTATTTAAATCAATCTGACGTTTTCTGTGTTCCAGAAGTACTTGCTAAATTTTGCATGGGACTCCTAGCATAAGTAATTTTTTAAACAGTTACTCTTACATGGGTAATTATATTACGATTTTCCATTACCTTCAATATTTATATTAAGATATTCTTAATTATTTTTAATGGTTTACTCTCAAAGCGAAACAATCAAGTAAGTATTAAACAAACAAGTAATATTTAAGCTAAAAACAAAACTGACTTCAGTTCTGATATAAAAATTTAAGATTATCGTTAATTTTTTCATGATCCGGTGGTCGGATTTAAACCAAATTAGTATGGGACCACCTATGAGGCAACAAAGTTTCTTTAAAGAAAGAATTATCGAAATCGGAAATGATGGAGGGCTGAGGGTTAAGCTTCCAGTACCTTTTCTGAATATACATACATATAAGAAAGAAATTAGTTGCATTTGAGACAACAATACTAGATCGCAGCTATGTTCATATCACTTTTATACCCGAGCGCACTTGTGCACAAGGGTATTATAACTTCCCGTAAGAATTGTTTGTAACAGCCTGAAGGATTTGAGATAGATAAGGATCAGTGTCAGGCATTTTTGGCTTTCTTATTGACGTGTGAATGGGTTATATTTCGCTTACACCGAGCTACGTATGCTACTTCATGCTGCGCTAGCCCGATCTTAGACTTCTTTACTTGGTTTTGCTTAACATTTTAAAAATTCAAATGCTTTTAAAATTGTTTTGAATAAACTTTCTACAAAGTATGTATGGGAGTGCAAGTTAACACTAATTGAAAAACATTTATTTGCATGCTTGACAATGCGTGATTACGTGATTTGACCTCGACTCACGTATGAGTTTGTAAAATGTCCTCACGATCATGGATGCTCACTCGCGAGTCATGCACTGTTCCATAGTAATGCTCTTTTCTGAACTCTGAAAGGCACAATACGATGGAAGTATAATGTTCGTTATATCACAGCTCAAAGCCTTCTGCATTTTCATGTCCAAAATTTATTTTAGGTAAGAAAACAATTTTTAAAATAGTTTCGGAGAGGGTTTTTAAACAGGAAAAAGTTAAAATTTATGTCTGAGCGAAAAACTTTGTTCGAAAAAATTTAATAACATTTTCCTATAAATGATTTTGTATAGCATTTAAATTTAATATTTCATTTAGGGAAGGGTAATTTTGACCACTGAGTTTGAGACTTAAAAAAAATGCATTTCGCTGGATGGTGCACGGTTAAAATATTCTAGAAATTAATTTTTTAAAGCATTTTATTACCGGTATTCTCAAACAAAACCTTTCAATATGCGATATGTAATCTCAGATATAACCTTTCAATATGAAATTTTGACTGGAGGTTATTTTTGCGTTTTGATTAAGTACTTAACAAGTAGAAAAATTTTGCTCAGAAGACGCCTAGTAAAATTGAGCGAGGAATAATTTCTGGAGCATTACAACCTACCAGCGACCACTTAGTTGCATTTTTTATAACGACCCAAACAGAGGTCTCAAAAATGGAACATTAAAAGTTTCAACACAAATATTCTCCGGAAATTTTTATTCAAACAAAGATTTTCGCGCAGACATCATTTTTGAAAATATGTTTCGCCCATAAACAAATTTTGACCAGAGGATCCCAAATGCATTGAGGGTTTATTAGAAAAGATATTTTGTCAACAACGGAAAGAATCTGTCTGTAAAATTAAACTTTTCTTTAAACACATCGACTGCTTTATCGACTTCCTGTTGTAAGCATGTGATCTCATTATCCATTTTTTCTAAAAAAAAAAATCGTGGTACAAAGCTCAATAAAAATATTTAAAGAAATATTAATATGCCACAATAGAGTTGACAAATGAATAGTTTAGGATGAGCTTGCCTAAAACTATACAACAGTTCTAATGAATGTATAGGATTAATAAAAACAACCATCCTCTAAATTTGAACGACGAATGAGCTGCACTTGATAATAGTAGGGTGAATAAGGAAAATGGATTAGCAAAAAGATATTAATTGTGTGTATAGCTCAGTGGTTCGCCTGACTTTGCATATTGATGATGCGGGTTCGATTCCTAATAAAGTCTTGAGAAAGAAGTCTGATGAGGAGATGTGGTAATCTCCGAAATAGCAGCTACCGCTTATACTTTGTTACTTTTTCCATTTATCCTAAAGAGACCAAATCGTGGTACATAACTCAATAACACTATTGAAAGAAATATTAATACGCCGCACAGTGGTCTGAATCTCAAATCTCGGCGGACAAAAGTTGGAAAATCAAACTATTTAACTTTGTTTTATTTTCTATATTTTTATGTTTGCTTATATTTCGTGCACCTGGTTGTCTATGATATCACCACTAAAATAGTTGAAAATGGCCCTGCAGTAAGATTTAGAGACAGTCTGTTAAAGCACTAATTCCGCTCTATACATTTCAGAACTATCTCTGAACTAGTGCAAAACGGCTGCAGGGAGGGACAGTTGAAACTTTTGGTGTGGTAGTTGCGCTCTGTTGAGTAGTAAATGCACAAAATCTCACTCTTCGTACAATACTAAAGTAGCTCAGTGGGAAGACCTCCGACTCCAACATCGTTGGTCGCGAGTTCAAATCGCGGTGGAGGTAGTTGTGATTTTCAGATTTATTAAAATAAATTTAAATTGTTGAGTTCTGCTTAAAAATTTAAGAGAAAATGATCAAGTTTAATATAAATAGAATGAAAGAAAAAAAAACAATAAAATGCAATCTGTAAAAGAGCAGGAAAAATTAAAAAATTTCAAAAAATCTGATAATCAGAATTTTTTTCATAATAAACCTATTGTCGCAGATCTGTCCAAAACGGAAAAAATTCAGAAAAGAAAAAATATCCAGTAATTTGGTTTAAAAATGTTTTCTCATAATAAAACTTATTGGCCCAGAACTGTCGAAAATGGAACCAGTTCAGAACTAGTTCCAAACAGTTGAAAGCATTGCGTTGGGATAGATCGAGAACCAGTACCGCCTCTTAATGAGCTAGTTCTGCGCTAGTTCTGAACTAGGGAAATTTCCTGCAGGGGCTTTATCAATGCTTTAAGCGTCACACACTCACACATAGTTGATGTTTCCCTCAAAACAGGGTTGGGCATTTTTATACTACCACTGAATTACCCACCCTGCAGTGAAAAGCCAAACCAGTTAGAAAAAATACTAGTTCATTAACTAGTATGTGCCTACCAGTTCGACAATTTCGAAGAACTTAGGCGATTAGCGACATCTGCTTTTGAATTGCCAAAGCCAAAAATAAAACGCAATTAATTGCTTTTCTTACAAATGTCGGCTGTGGCGTCACGTGAAGACTACTGGTTCTGGTTCTGAAATCGCAGGTTCGAGGCCGCTTGGAGGTGGTTAAGATTTTTAAAGTTAAATAAATGTAAGTAAAAATAATTTATTCAATTTATAAATAAATAACAAATTTGAAAATCTAATTGCGTTGCAAAAAAACACTTAGGAAGAAATATAAAAACAAAGAAATTAAACAAAAATATTTTTTTATTAAATTAAAAAATTACAATAAACAGCATAAACAAAAAAATAAATTTATAAAAAATAAAAATAAAATAAAAAATAGAAAATAAAAAAATTTTACCTGCGCCAGGATTTGAACCTGGGACCTCAGGCTTACCACGCGAGTGCTCTTCTCTGTCGGCCATTGTGACTGCTGTAGCGTCGCGAGCAAAAAGGCACACTTATGCTTTTGACGGGGCATGAATTGGCACACTATCTCATCAACTGGTATGATGCTACTAGTATTTATACTAGTAGATGCTGATGCATAGCCTGACAATTGACATCTCGTAGGACATCGCAATGTTAAAAATACCAGTCGCTAACATTGAAAAAGGATAGAACTTGAACTAGTTCGGCTGAAACGCAAACCGGTAGAATTCTAGTTCACAACTAGTAGCTTTCCCTGCAGGGCAATTTCAGGAATAGTTAAAATGTGGAATTCATTATCACTGGACATTTCAAGTGATAATGAATTCCATATTTTAACTATCACTGAATAGTTCAGTTCAGTGGTAGTGCAAAAATGCCCAACCCTGCCTGAAAATGATAGCTTTACTTGAACGCAGATAGTGGTCTATAAAATTGTCACTTTTTAACCATTCCTGTTGTTGTTGTAACAGCAAACAGATTCCCACAGTCCTTGGCCAGATAAAAATCTGGGTCATTCCCGTTACCTAAACCCAACTGTCGCGGGAACGTTTAACCATTCCTAGATCATTTTGATAGCTTGATTTACACATAATAAGATAGTGTAAATTACTTTGGAGTGCAATGGGGTATAGTCAGTGCGCTGGGTATGCAGTTACAGTTGCATGGCTATACTCAATCCCGACTCTTGCGTCCTCGTTCGCGCACTCTGGGCAACGTGAGCAACCCATGTGCGAGATGCGGTAACCAATTCGAGTGGAGCCTTGGGTCACGGCAGAAAGAGAGGGAGCTTCGGTGGGGCCACTCTGACTTATTCGGTTTAAGGGCTCACTGAAGTCTGCAGCGTCTGTTCACCAGTAGGTGCGACTGCAAGCGGGTGTCTGCTTGGAGCAAGCGGCTCGCTATATAAACGTGTATTTTGTTGCGAAACCACCCCCGTCCCAGCAATGGGTTGTGCGCTGGGCTTGGGACCCGCCACGTAAAAACCTCTTCCAGTGAAGAAGCAAGGCAAAGCCTCGGATGAGACCCCCCCCCCCCCCCTTATGTGGACGATCACGGCAAACGTTTAAAGGACTATGATTTGAGGGAATGCTACTGGAATGTCCGGACCCTTAAAGGGGGTGTGCCTCTGCCCGGCTGGTTGATGTCCTCGTAAGGACAAAAGCTGACATCACCGCCATCCAAGAAATGCGTTGGACGGGGCAAGGCAAAAAATGTTTGGGGCCTTGCGACGTCTACTACAGCTGCCATGTAAAGGAGCGCAAATTCGGAGTTGGATTTGTGGTGGGAGAGAGACTCCGCGCCGAGTACTGTCGTTCACCCCGGTGGACGAGCGTCTAGCCACAATCCGCATCAAAGCGATATTCTTCAACATCTCGCTCATCTGCGCCCATGCCCCGACGGAAGAGAAGGATGAGGCATCCAAGGATCTCTTCTATGAGAGCTTGGAGCGCACGTATGAGCGCTGCCCCCGTCATGATATCAAAATCGTGCTTGGCGACTTCAATGCCAGGGTGGGCAAAGAAGGGATCTTTGGAACCACCGTCGGAAAATTCAGCCTCCACGACGAAACGTCTGACAACGGATTGAGGCTGATCGACTTCGCCGGGGCCCGAAACATGGTAGTAGGCAGTACTAGGTTCAAGCATAAAAAGATGCATCAAGCTACCTGGCTGTCTCCGGATCGAAAAACGAGAAACCAAATCGATCATGTTGTGATAGACGGAAGGCACGCTTCCAGTGTTTTAGACGTATGCAAGGAAAGTTAACGTCGAAAAGCTGCAATCACAACAGACAGCCAGCGCTTTCGCTACTCGACTCTCACACCTGCTCTCAGAGAGCACTCTTCAACAAACCGACATATGCGAGCAGTGGAACCACATTTCCCGCTCATTAAGTACCGCCGCCGAAGAAGAAGTCGGATTTCAGCGAGCCCGAAAGAACAACTGGTACGATGAGGAGTGTCAGGAAGCTGCAGATAAAAAGGATGCCGCCTACGGGACCACGCTGCGATCGGGCGCAACGCGCGCTATGTGGGACCGCTATAGGGATCTGAAGAGGGAAGCGAGACGTATTTGTCGCAACAAGAAGAGAGAGGCAGTAATACGTGAGTGCGAAGAGCTTGAAATGCTGGCCGACAGGAGGAATGCCCGAAAATTTTACCAGAGAGTTAGGCGACTTACGGAAGGGTTAAAGACCGGGGCGCACTCCTGTCAGAACAATAATGGCGACCTAGTAACTGATGTCCAGAGCGTACTTAAATTATGGAGGGAACACTTTTCCGCCCTACTAAATGGTAGCAGCACGGAAAGTTGTGGAGAAGAAGAACCCGAGCCCGCAGTCGATGATGACGGAGTCGACGTTCCACCGCCTGACTATGACGAGGTACGTATAGCAATAACGCGGCTGAAAAACAACAAAGCCCCTGGAGCTGACAGCCTGCCAGCTGAGCTATTCAAGTACGGCGGCGAGGAGTTGATAAGGTGCATGCATCAACTCTTGTGCAGAATATGGTCAGATGAACGCATGCCCGACGACTGGAATTTAAGTGTGCTCTGCCCAATCCACAAGATAGGTGACCCCGCCATTCGCGCCAACTACCGCGGGATCAGCCTTCTAAGCATAGGTTACAAGGTCTTATCGAGCGTATTGTGTGAAAGACTGAAGCCCACCGTCAATGAACTGACTGGCAAATCCACCATAGACCAGGTATTCACAATACGCCAAATCTTGGAAAATACCCGCGAGAAAAGGATCGACACTCACCACCTATTTGTCGACTTTAAAGCCGCTTTTGACAGCACTAAGAGGAGTTGCCTATACGCCGCTATGTCTGAATTTGGCATCCCCTCAAAACTCATACGGCTGTGTAAAATGACATTGAGCAATACCACCAGCTCCGTCAGAATTGGAAAAGACCTCTCCGAGCCGTTCCCCACAAAACGTGGTTTCAGACAGGGCGACTCCCTTTCATGTGACTTCTTTAATCTGATGTTGGAGAAGATAATAAGAGCTGCAGAACTGAACCGCTCAGGAACAGTTTACTACAAGAGCGTGCAATTGCCGGCTTATGCCGATGACATCGACATCATCGGTAACAAAAACCGCGAAGTCTGTTCTGCCTTTTCCAAGTTGGATAGGGAAGCAAAGCGCATGGGTCTGGTGGTAAACGAGGACAAGACGAAGTATCTCCTGTCATCAAACAAACAGTCAGCACATTCGCGCCTTGGCACCCACGTCACTGTTGACAGTTACAATTTCGAGAAAGTAGAGAATTTCCTTTACTTGGGAACCAGCATTAACACCGATAATAATGTCAGCATTGAAATCCAACGTGGAATCACTTTTGACAACAAGTGCTACTTTGGACTGATTGGGCAATTCAGGAGTAAAGTCCTCTCTCGACGTACGAAAACCACGCTCTATAAGTCACTCATCATGCCCGTGCTGGTATATAGCGCAGAAGCATGGACAATGACAACATCCGATGAGGCGGCTCTTGGGGTGTTTGAGACAAAGATTTTGCGGAAGATTTACGGTCCTTTACGCGTTGGCGACGGCGAGTACCGCAGACGATGGAACGATGAGCTGTATGAGCTTTACAACGATATGGACATAGTGCAGCGAATTAAAATACAGCGGCTCCGCTGGCTTGGTCATGTCGTTCGAATGGACACCGACGCTCCAGCTCTGAAAGTATTCAACTCGGAACCCGCTGGTGGTAGCAGAGGAAGAGGGAGGCCGCCACTGCGATGGAAAGATCAGGTGGCGAAGGACTTGGCTTCACTTGGCGTTTCCAATTGGCGTCAGTTGGCACAGAGGAGAAACGACTGGCGTGCTTTGCTGAACTCGGCCAAAGTCGCTTAGGCGGTTACAGCGCCAAAAAAGAAGAAGAAGAAGAAGAAATTACTTTACGCTATTTCCAATTATTATATTTAAAAATCCCCAACAAAATTTTGTGTTTTGAAATTTGTATATTAAAAAATTTAAAATGGCAAAAGTAAAATTGTGCCAATTTATCCGAGAAATTATTTATGGGAGAATGATTAATAAGAGGTAAGCTTTAACCATTATTACATTTTTGCGCAATTTGAGACTTTTTTTAATATTATTTCTGAAAACTTATTTATTTGTATAAGATCTACAATATATATATATATATATACATATATGTATATATTTAAAGCTTTAAAGTTGAAAATGGTTTATTCGAAAGCAAATATAATGACGAAATAAAAGACATGTGGTTAACTAAAGATAACTGCCGCATGAAGCACTATCTTTACTTGAGAAGCTATCTTTACCACAGAAGACAACGACGAACTTTATTAACACTTTCAATCCTTCTGCCCAATCTTTATTACTGATACACTTTCTAACCAATTCCACTAATCAAATCGTGTTTTGTTTTCTGTTTTTTAGTGTGCGTAAGACTAAAAAAGTTAAATTTGATTCACAAAAAAAAAGTTCTACTTTAACTATACAAAACTAATTATCCGACATTGCCATCTCCAAACACTCTTTCTTCTAAAAGACTGTCCAAATCAATTGCCATTTCAAAATTCGAAACTTATATGCGAGCTCGTAATCAGCGATATCAAAAATACCAATATACCCTGTTTTAAAAAAGTTTACCGAATTCTTCATTTTTCTATTCGCCCTATTTGACCCGCTATTTTGAATTTTTAAATCTGACTTCAGATTCGTAATAAGCGCACCTTTGCATTCCATGTTTTATTAAAACGCCTTCATTTCTAAATTTTTGTGTTCGTCATATTTGATCCGCTATTTTGAATTTTTAAAATTTGACTTCAGGTTCGTAATCAGCGACCTCAAAACCATATAGAAACAAGGTCGTGTCAAATTGCCTCAAAGCGTCTTTGAACAAATAGTTTTGTCCACCTCAATTTGGATTTCAGACCACTGTGCGCCATAATAAAATTGACAAATTGCGAAGTTTCTTAATGTGACCTTTATGGTATGTTACGAACCCGCTAAATACATTTTTAGAAGTTTCAAGCTTACGACATACAACAACACAACACTTAGGAGCACTTTCGGTAGAAGAAATATTTTTGAAGATTCTCATCTTTATATTACATTTTCATTGGCCCCAAATACCTGCTTTGAAATCAGTCATTTGAAGGTGTTTACACTGCTTGATCCTCATTTGTTTCGACTTCTCATCAATTGAAAAGGGAAGACAAAAACAAAATTAATGTAAACAAACACTATATTTATTATATTTTTAACACTTTTTGGACACAAAAAGACAATTATTCTTTGATTTAACTAAAAATGTGTAAATCTTACGTATAAAGCCAAAGCTTTTGTGGAACTTTTGTTTCCAAGTGAGTTCAATAAAATAGTACGGCAATTGAAACGCATTTTCTTCGTGAGTTTGTTTAAATGCGCAGAAATACGTCATTCTGGAAATGCGAATTTGTATGAAGAAATGTGTGATTTGGTCACGCATTTCAAATTCCTCGCCCAAATGACGCACTTGGGCTCAATGTAACAGTAATATTAATTTGAGCCACAAATATTTTTTACTCTTGTTTGACCGAGCTTCAAAATTTTACTCGTTTTCAAATTATGAGTAATGAGTCCAAAATTGGCAATATGTAATAAATTAGTTCACACATGTTGTAAAAATTCACTAACTGAGGCCATGAAAGCAGAAGTGGCCCAAACTTTTTTGTTTTGTAGTTAACTTCTTGAAATAGTTCCAAAAGTTATAAATTTTAAAATAAAGGTTGCTCATTCATTAATTTCGTGGTACGTAATTTAGCTTTGTACCTTAAAATTAAGGAATGAGCGACTTTTATTTTTAAATTCATCCCATTTGAAACTATTTTAAGTCGACTGGTACAAAAAAAAATTGGGTTAGGCCACATCTGCTCTCGCGGCCTCAACTACCAATACCTTCATTGGATAATCTTCAAAGATTTAATTTTATTTTGCTTAAAGATAAACTCTGGTCCATAATTGAGACATAAAAAATAAAAACCCCAAAGGCATCCAAAGAAGATTTTTAAATTTCCAAAAAATTCTAATAAAAGATGCGAAAAATAATAATTTTAATATGGTTATTGAGCTTTATACCACGATTATGTTTATTAGGAAAAATGGAAAAAGCAACAAAGTCTAAGCGGGGTGTGCATAGCTCACTGGGTTCGATCCCTGCTGCAGTCTAGAAAAAATAAGTCTGATGAGGAGATGTGGTAATCTCCGAAATAGCACCTGTAACTTCTACCGTTTAGACTTTGTTGCTTTTTCCATTTTTCCGAATAAACATAATCGTGGTATAAACCGCAATAACAATATTAAAAATAATATGTTAATAAGCCACAATAACATTGACAAAAATAATTTTGTTCTAATCAAATAACTTAAATGAAAAAATTAGCGGAAAGCAATTATTATCGCCTTAGCTCTTACCGCATTATTTCCACTACAAAAAGCATGTGTCACAAATAGTCGCAAAATTTCAAAAAGTTTTCAAATTCCAACATTCAATTGTTTACACATTCTTGCATCTCGTGCACGCACAAACACTACCTCTTTTACAAGTATTATTGTATTTATATATTTTATATATATGTTTACGTTTACATTGGCACGCACGCCTGCTCGACCGGCCGGAAATGCACAAACGACGCCGGAAGCGCACACAAAATTGCGGCGAACACCTCGTAATTCAACGTGCCTGTGTAGGCAAATAAGCTTGCCGGCAGAAATTTATGACTTTCGAGGGGATGAATTGCTCGCTTTACATTGTAGCATTTTTTTTTTACTAATGTTTGAAAGCTGTTTTTTGTTGACTTTTAGCTCGAAATTTTTTAACTTAAATTTTTCTGCACGTAATTCTATAATTTCATACTATTTATGCTTATTCATTTAGTCATGATTATTTTGCTATTATTTACTTGATTATTTTTCCATTGCAGTACTTTAGCATGTATTAAATTTTTAATTAAAACGCATTCAAGGTTTCTTAACTTCACTTGAGATATTCCTGTAAATTATTTGGCATTATTTCGTACACTTCGTTAGCGTTGTTAGCTTATACTTCAAACTTTTCTATTTTGTTTTAATTTGATTTATTTAAGCTTCCAACTTTTTTTTGTTATCGCAACATTATTCCTTATTTTCTGTTTCCAAAAACTTTTCTCATCTTTTATCAAATCACTTATCACATCAACACTTTTGTTACCTCTTTGAAAATCAATTCCGTCTTTTAAACTTTCGCTTATATAAATTTTCTATTGCAGAAATGGATGCATGTCACTTTGCACTTTTAGCGCTTTTACTGCATCGTATCCGCTTTGAGCGCGCTCGCTGGCCTAACCGCTGCTTTGGTCGCTAGGAGGAAACGTTCCCGTCCAATGCTAATACCGACACAAGACTGAATCGAGTCCATTGGTGGAAAATTAGTTTTTCCTCGTTTGTAGCGCGCGAATGCTACACCGACTACACTACTGTTAGAAATACAACAACAAAAAACAAACATTAATTCGTAGCACACGAAGTTGAGATTGTCTAACTACTGCCACAGTGCCGAGTGACATAGACATCTTCGGTTTCTACAATTTTCGCATTCAATTTCGAAAATCTGCTCACAGACAAAAGGCACCAAAGGCTTCACATCGTTCAGCGTAGCGTATGAGTAACATAATAAATGCTAAGAGAAAGAGAAAGAGCGCACGAGAGAAAAAGTTCACAGGAATGAATAGTACAAGGAGAGAGCATCTACCTTCTTCACTTTTCTACGCATATGTTCGCGTTATGTTTAGCGAGTGTTGGTGCCAAGTTCCGCGCTTCCTGTTTCACACAATCGCGTACTTAGTGATTGAGCTGCAGCCGCTGTTGTAATTGGAGGCAGATGATAAGCCATATGCTGATAAGGATGAATTGTGGATGATATACATAAACCGCGTATCGTTATTCTGCAAAACCGCGTAATTGACATTTGCTGCCAAAAGTTGGATTTGCTCACACAAGCTCTTGGCCCAATCCGTATCCATTCGTTCTGAAATATACTAGCCAGAAATGCGATTGCTTTATAAAAAATTGAACCATTTTGATATATGAGTGTTCTTACTCTCTAGAAATTAATTTATGCAACCTCACATACGCGGTTTTGCATTTTGTTGATAGGCGGCTTTGTACTTTAAACGACGATATGTATTACATAGAAGCTCAGCCAAACACTAACATATGTGTAAGCGCCAATCTATTATTATTATTATGTATTACATATACAACAGGAATATGGAACTTAAATCGTCTAAATAATTGAAAAAATTTACATACAAACTGCATTATTGATATTATAATATTAAGAAAATTTCCTCAACTGTTTAAGTGGCGTAATATAAGCTGTAGGAGAATAGAAAACTAAGGAAAAAAGTACAAACTGCTAGAACCATTTCTGAATGGCGAAAACCTGCAAATATTAAAATAAAAATGCGTATTCCTTAATTTCAAGGCGCAAGATATAGCCTTTACCATCAAGTAATGGAATGAGTGAATTTTATTTTATAATTTATCACATTTGAGGCTAATTAAGTAGGTAAGTACACAAAAAAAAATGTTTGGCTTAGACCGCTTCTGCTCTCATGGCCTCATATGTATGTGTCTTTTTCTGAAATAGAACCCACTGGGATAATGTACGACCAAAACCAAGCTTCCTTTGGAGCGTCAAGTTTAGGAAAATATAAACTTCTGTCTAAAGTTTGCAAGTAACAAAAATTGTACTCTCTCTATTTACGTATTGGCATTCATTCATATGAACATATATGTATATATGTATATTGACGACTAAACGCATAAATTTTCCTCATAAATTTGAACTCTCAAAAAATTTATATTTTCTTTTAACTTTAAGAATGTAAAGAAACGGATGCTGGTATTTTAAGCAAAATAAGTTTATCATATTCTTTAACAAAAATAATAAAAAGAAAAAATTTATGAAACAAAATAAAATACGCTAAAAATTGTACGCGTGCATTTTTTTAGCCTTTGAAAGCAATTTGTTTCGCGCCAATAAGGAGCATTCCATAAACGTGCATCTCAAAAACACAGTCCACAATTCATTCGCTCATCACCTCTTAGTGCCACCATTTCGCTACACGCATGCTGGACGCCAGCTCTACAAAACTCAGAGAGCGCTGCACGCAATTTCGAACAAAGAGTGTGTTTGTATGCATTTCTGTGTAAGAATTCAAAGCTGAAATGCGCTTATCGTAACAACATAATATAATGAATATATTAATAGCTTTGCAGTTTGATTTTGTATGATTAAGAGATTTGGTGCTTCACTGGGTTAATGCACTTTCTCATCATCCACTTGTGAGCGTTTCCGGACTCGCTATTTTGGTTAGTTTAGTTATAGGGAAATGAAAGTTTGAAATTAAATAAAAACTAATGCAATTAATACCTGCCATGTAGTCAAGTATTTTCAAACAAACTCAAACAGTACTTAGTATTTCTTTTATAGTCTATGTTGATAAAAGTAAATTGTAAATGTAAGTGTAACAGAGATACAGAAAGAAAATCTAATGTGGAAATTTGAAGGATTTCAGTAATAAAAGTTAAGAAAATAGTGAAAATGCGTATATAACGAAAGAAGGTTTAAGTTAGTAAATTTACATGTATATATTTTGAAGTTAAATTTTGTTGATTGTTTGCATGAAAGTTTTATTTAACAGTATGTTTGACAAGCTAAAAACTTCATAAAATATAATGATCTTTCTTTCAGTAAGCATTTTTTTGCTCTCCTGAAAAATTATAATTTTGTCTTTTACAACGTTATTCGCGGGGATCCTTCAAATCATGTTTGAAAATTATTTTGACAACATTTTTAATTTTTTTTATGGTGGTAAAAACGAAAAATGAAATGAAACAGCTTTATATGATCCAAATAATAAGCTACGAACAAAGCTGTTTTTACTATTTTAAACCTTATTTTTTTGCGAACGGTATTTCTCTGATATATGTTATCTACTCCATATAACAATATTTATACCCGATCAGGTTGTTCGATAACCAACATGAAAGAAAGTTTAAACAAAGAAGAAATGAAAAAATGCGCAACTGTTTGTGAACTCCCACCTTAACTATTGTTTTATTCTATTTTTTGTCTGAACAATTTTATCAACATAAGCGCAGCTTTCTATTATAACATTGTCCCTCCGAATTTTCCAGAATGTTAGTTTTATAAATTTTGCCGTGATATTAACTTTAGTTGTTTTGCTTGCCTATGTTCATTGTAGTTAACAAGCGCAAGAAGTTGTTGATCGAATGACATAAGAAATATCTTAATAGAAGTAATTATTTTGTGTTTTTCAGTAAATCTATACTTGCACCATGGTAAGTACGGCTAAATGTTTCCTGAATGCCACCCAGTGTTTTATGCAAAAAACACTAAAAATAAGATAATTAGCAATGCGTTTTTATTTCTTAAGGAGTTTCAATGGTTTCCTTGTTTTTATATTTTCGTAAAATAAGACTCTTAGAAATAAAAAAAAGGTTGAAATATTTCCAGAATTTCACTTTCAGATGGAAATGAATTTTTTAATTAAATAGCTTATGTATCCAAAAGTGTTTAAAATACATATATGGTAAGTTGTTGCCGAAGAAAGATTAAACTAAAGGTCTGCATCCCAAGAAAAACTCCCTGCAACATTAGCTTATGTGATAAATGTGATATGGGCATTCCCATGGTGGCGCACGTGACAGTCGTACGATTTCAATGTGATACAAAAAAGGAATACCATTTGTTTTCTTTAACTTTTTTGGGCCATTGTATAGCACATAATTAGCTCTATATTTAACCGAAAAAATGAAATCAATCGAACTGCTTGGTCCTGAAATATAAACATTTAAAGAGAGGGTCGTTACGTGACAAAAAATGGAAGTTGATTTTTTCTTTTCTTACAAAATCGCAAAACTCTGCGAATCGTGGATGGCTATTTTCATGAAACTTATTTTAATATGATTTGGAGCAATTCTAGTTGTTTTTAGAGTTTTTTGAATTAATGCAAATTGTTTCAATTCTCTTTTACAACCCCAAGTGTGAAACGTGACGTGACGTGGCGTCACGTGACATAAATTTCCATCGTTATATTTTTGTTAATATTGCTTTTAAATGAATTTTTAACGCAAATAAAACATGTATTTTATGTAGAATATACTTTATATTTTAACTTCAGCGCCAATTCAGGGTCAATTTATTGGAAATCTATGATTTATTATGTTCCAACCACATACGCCAAATTCGCACCAAATCGGACCATAAATAAGGTTTTTCGAAATATCTCGACCTTGGCACCACCTAGGAAGATCATTTTATGCAAACATGATTCTACTTACATAGCCAGTATATACTTTAAACAGCAGACAAATCGGCCCGTAAATACGTTAGATATAAAACTTTTATTTTTTTTGTCGTGGTGGACCTTCCGCTGGAAACACCCATATGCAAATGTTTAAAAGGCATGCATTTGGTGTTACAAATGAGTACAATGCTTATCGGTTAGTATATTTTTTTCTATGAGTTTCCAAACTTATTCACACCTTTAGCTTACTTTTAAAAAGTGACATTCTGGAAAATATTTTACAAAAATGCAAAAATAAGAAAAAAATAATTAATTTTTGAAGAGCCTGAAAGCAGTTTTGTATTCTGCACAAATTTTCCCGTCGGTAAACGATTTCAGAGGATAAATTTATCAATCTTAAAAAAAAAGATAAGAGATACCTGAAATGTACACTTTTTTGGAAATGACCCATATACAGTTCCATTAATGAACTTGTATAACACGGACACACGAAAGTATGCACTCTTTTGTGTTTTATGTCAGTTTTTGGCCGTAGTGTTAATCCAATTTAAAAGTATGCAAGCTTATAATAAAATTGAGTTGCACAGAATATTTTGGCATTTTTTCTTAAATATCGTTGATTATAAGTCTATTAAAATTTTTATAGAGGACAAAGAATACTTCGAGTTCTTTTAGGAGTACATACATGCATGTATTTTCGCTGAGTATCTTAGTGAATTTTTGCGAGTTGACTAAAGGCTCAAGCTTATTAGCCGACTTCCAAAAAAGGTGGGGGTTATCAGCTCGTCGGATTTTTTTTTTATGTATGCTACTGCATAACCGATGTTGATAATTCTTTTTGCATCGGAAAGGTAGTGTCTCAGAGGTGGTCCCATACTAATCTGGTTTAGATCCTATCATTGGATCATGAAAAAATGAACGTTACTCCTAAATTTTTATATGAGAATTGAAATCGGTTTTGTTTTTTGCTTAAAAATTACTTTTTTATTGAGTCAGGTCAGTGGCGCTAACTGACGGTGCCACCTTTTCTCACAACATTGTGAGTATGCGGTCTTAAAATGATCGTTCACTTGCCATGGCGGTGTTTACAAGCACTGCTCGCATTGTAGTGGTGATCATTCATCCACCGCATTTTATTTGAGTAGGTTTAATCCTGAATCCTATCGACCCTGCATTGCAAGAAGGCAATTATCCAGCACGTCATCTACTACATGCTTTAAAACCGAGTTACACATGCTATCGAAGGTGGCATAGCCAAAACATTTTCAACGTCTACCAAAATGCCCAAAGCGAATCGTTCTGGGTGCATATTTTGCATAGCCGTCTCACAAGATTTCCGCACCTGATAGGCATGTTGATGCAAAGACAGAGGATGTGATAAAATCTCCTGCCTACGAATGTGCAACTGAACGAAAATATCCTGACTTTTAAGCGTGAAAGACATCATGCTAATGGGCCTTTAGCTTTTAGGGCTAGTATAGTCGACTCGAACAACTTTAGGGATAAATACGTCGTCTACTATTTTCCATGAATAATCTTAATTTCTAGTATTTTTTTTCTTAAACAAATTTTTATGACAGATGTTGATTTGGTATAAAAACTGCATACTCCAATTGCATAATTTAAATTTTATTTTGATACGAAGTAAAGCCCGGGTCGGTCCCTATGCGAAAGGAAAACCTTTCCAATTACCCTCTAGTTTGATAGCTTCCCTTGGAAGGATTTAGAGTCATACAAATTTTCATCCTTGGCGAGTCATTAAAATAGACAAAATGAAGTTTTTTTAATAACTCTTTTATTTATTTTTGGTATTTTGAGTACTGTATATATTTCTTTTATCATTTTACCCTAAAATACCTCCTTAACCTTTTAAATTCAAACAGCTCAATTACTAGCCCATTAAATGAAACTTTGCTCTTCATAAAATTACAGATTTTAGTAAGCGATGCATTTTCCTCATTGGAATAGTAAAAATAAATTGGTTATAATAATAATAGATTGGCACTTACACATATGTTAGTGTTTGGCCGAGCCTTGATGTTGTCACACAAAGCGGAGAGACCTACAGTTTTACGCCGACTCCGAACGGCGATTGTATTTTTATGAGAAGCTGTTTTTCATGGCAGAAATACACTCGGAGGTTTTCCATTGCCTGCCGAGGGTCGACTGCTGTTAAGAAAAAACCTTTTTCTATATTTTTTTGTGATGTTGCTTTGACCTGGGCTTGAACCCAGGCGTTGCGGAGTGGAAGCGCGCACTGCTTACCACTACCCCACAGCGGCCGACAACAAAAATAAGTTAATTAGCAGAAAATAAAATAAATAAAATAGAATAGAAGTAAATGGTGCCATGGCAAGCGACCCATTTAGGCTGGTAGGCAAGTAATCTACTTTTTACCAAACTCGTTTTGCAAAACCAACGACAAAAGGCATGCACTTGATTACACTGTAGGGAAAATCTCAAACGACAAAAACGCCAAAACACGTAAAATTATGTGTTTTCTTTTCTATAAAAAATGTTGGCTTTTCATTGCCCTCTCCTTAGTATTTGTGCGTAGAGGGCACTGAAAAGGCAACAATGGTAGACAAGAAAACGCCATTAATTTTGGCTCGTAGATTATGGATCTGTATACCGTTTTCCAGATCTGATCATTTTCCCAAGATGTTGCAATTTTTTTGGACTTTAACAAGGAAAAAATTAAAAAACTAAGAAATCTTTGCTAATTTTACATAACGGTTGTTCGCATAACGGTTGTTGAATAGAGAAGTCGATAACGGTATTTTCGAAAAATTCAAGAAAAGTGATATTTTAGTTAATATTGCATGCAAATTGTTGAAAACTAGTATCTGAAGTAGAAAAAAATATTATTATGAAATTTTTGGAAAATGGGCATGACCCAGCCCACTTATGCGGAAATTCTGTATTTCAGTAGCCTATTCACTAGTGATATTTCACTACCAGTGATTTTATCACTACGATTTAAAACTCACTATAAACTACTACTGCCAGGCAACAATATCAGTGATTGGTGATTTTTCTACTCGCATGATATTGCGCTGTGAATGAAAATCAAATCTGACAATAGCTAGTCAACAGAAGTTGCGAATGGTGATTTTTTTCTGGTAGAAAGGGTGATTTTACAATTTTTAATTATCATTGTAAATATGCTCGTATGTATATGGCGTTTTTTCATTACCTTTCCACGGTTGTTTTAAATGGACATGTTCATTAACGGAGTTTGATTTGCTTGATCGCGTTATTTACGTTTCAGTTTTTTATTTCAAAATTTGTATCAAGGAGTAAAGATGGCTGCAAATATTAATAAAAAACGAAGTGAATTTTGGCAATTTTTGAGCGAATAAATAAAGCTTTTCCCTCTTTTCCCTACACCCATTTTTTCCACTGAAATCCGTACGGGTAAGGATTTATCCAACAACGTCATCATTTATTGGAACTAACTATTAATATTTCTGTGTTATTAAAAGAACCAGCGTTCGCAATAGCCATAAAAAATCACTGTGATTTAAAAATCGCAATCACTCTTTTTACTGATACTGACAAATCGCTATTTCGCCCATCATCAACGAGACAGTTTAAAATATTCGAAACCGGGCAATGACTACGCGCACCTACCATATAACGGTAATTTACAATAACACAAAAACTGCGATAAATCAGTAACTATTGAAGCTAATTGACTCAAAAGCGTTTATTGCAATAACAACAGAGAAGGAAATTGGATTGTTATAAATTTTTGGATAATGGGCGTAGCGCTGAAAATTATTAAAATCGGACCAGTATATCTAACGGTAAATTTCAGAAATACGAAAACTCTGCTATTTCCAAATAAATACTTAACTTACAATAAATAAATAAGACTGCTATAGACTTTTAGGAATTGGGCGTGGTACCCAATATTAACGAGAACGTTTGAAATTGGGGAAAAAACACCCCTGCTGATCATGCAAAGGTAGGTTAGAGAATGTTAAAACGACGATATTTGATACCTGCGTCGGGTATATAGAATTCGGTTTCGCACGAACTTATACTACCTGTTTCGTGTCACTTACAGTGTTTTAAGGATCTAATATATTCTGAGAAGAGGATTCATAGGCCTTTAAACGATGTATAATAATCCATTGGAACCGCCCATTTTTAATATATCCTGAGTATCTCCAAAAGTATTTCAGCGATCTATACCAAATTAGGTAAACGAGCTAATCTCGAAAACTACTAAACGAATTTGGACGAGATTTTCTCTTATATACTATGTATCGATCGGAGAGTGCCCTTTTTTATTTAAAATTTTAATAGGGTTACCATCTGCCTAAAAACTATAAGATCCGCACCGTTCGTTGGATTACAAAAGGTGGGTGTCAAATGAAAGGGCTCGGCTTTTAGATTATCAATAATGTACTACTTTTTGAGTAGGGGTGCCCCTTTTTAATTAAAAGATGTTCTAGAAAAGCAATAATATTTTATTTTTTTTTAATAGTGTTGCCACCTGTTAATATAATTACTATATTCAATCATAATAAGCGTATGCATCTCAAGTAGCACATTGGTGTATAGCTTGGTGTAAATTTGTGAATTTCGGTACAATTAATCATATTTATACCAAAATTCATAAATGTACACCAATTTATACACCAGTGTGCTACTTGAGATCAGTTCTGCACCGTCACTGTCAAACGAAAGGACTTAGCAATTGTTCGATGCAGAGCTGAGTCACTTGTTCCTTACCTCGGGTGGGGGGTAACAAGTAATTCTCAGCAATGCTTGAACTACAAATACTCTTATTCTAAAATTCTCTACCCCTTACCACTGGTGGGGGAAGTAGAGTCTAATAAAATAAGAGGTTAGTACTTTCAATATTAAAAGTTTTACCCCTTACCACTGGTGGGGGGACCCTGCAAAAATCGTTGGACCATGTAGTCTATTTGTGGTAAATTGGAGTACTTACAAAAGTGTTCCTCTGTCATGCTGTAGCGGACCAACTCGTGTCTCTGCGCCAGCTTATTGTTTGTTATCCGATCACTGCACGTGTTTTAACGAAACGTGATTGAAGTTGAGCATTTGAAAGCACATTTGCATGTCTGGCTGTAGCTGAACGTGTAGAGATGCTCGCTGTTAGTTCTTAGCTCCCAGCATGTTCGGGTTCGAATACCGTCAGAGGCAACATGTAATTTTTAATTTTTGTCTTGGTTTTTATTAATTTCGAAAAAGCATTTGAGAAGTGAAGAACAAAAGCGTGTACAAACGAAAAAATATAACAACAATGCCATGGTTAATATGTTGGAGTAGTTTTGTGCTACTCTGATGTAATGCAGGGATGGAGTATATGGTCCTGCCCTAGGACATCGCAATGTTAATTGGACCATATTTTTTATATGAATTGTGGTTAATTTTGGAGTACTCTTTGGTCCTTAGGGAGTACTCTTTACACGCATGCATGGAGTAGGCGCGATTTTTGCAGGGGAAGTAACACCTTAATAAAGAAAGGGGAATAAAAATTATAAAATGCTTTACCCCTTACCGCTAGTGGGGGGAAGTAAAGCATACAAAATAAAATATAGAAGAAAAAGAGTGTTATTGAGAGTCTTTACGATTCCGAATATTTATTAAATATTTCATCTTTATATACAATTTTCTTACTTTATGTTTCCTAACTAATTGTATATGAACATATGTGTGTGTGTGTATGCATGTATGTCTACAAAAGATAAAATAAGAAACCAGTGCATTGGTACTTATGGTATTTTAGTTGTGCGTATCTGCTACATCTTTGCATGTTGAGAATATTAGGTCCATTCAATAACTTTTCCAGTAAGTATTTGCAGCAAGAGCGTAAAAGAAAAATAGATAGTAAAATTGAGAGCAAGAGAAAATTTCCAGAAAAAGTTATTGAACGCAAAACTAGTAAAAACTTGCAACTTAACCATTTTGACTCTTTCTGATGGTTAAAGCGCAGTTAGTCAACGACGTACCGTAAACGTAGGTTGACGTACGTAGCAGCATATCAACTTACGTCTACGCTACGTCGTTGACTCTTTGGGATTTTAAATTTGGCGCGCAATTTTCTTTTTAATTAAGAATAGTTTTCATCGTTATAAAAATGAAAAAATATACAATAAATTTAAATTTTTCATCCATATTTTCATGTCACCAATTATGTTTCATCAAATCATCCTCTTAAACAGTTTGTTAACATTTGAATTTGAAACATAACCTTACTTTTTGACTCCTGCAAATTCCTGCTAGTAAAATTTTAGCTTGCAAGAATTTGCAGCTCTCTCGGGTGGTTACGCTCTCGAATTCGCTCTCTCTTGCAAATATTTTGGGTTATTGAATGCATTTCCAGTAAAAACTTGCAAGTACTAGTAACAATTCGTAACAATTTTTTGATATTGAATGGACCTATTGATAGGCAATGCATTTTCAGTATTGATTTTTTAATCTTTCCCGTATGCGCTGCATTTTATGTGTGTTTATATTTTTACGACTGATAAAGGATCAACCGATTCAATATTTTATTGTTTCTCGCGAACGTTCCTTACATTTAATTACCTACTTTTGTGCGTCGAATACACTTGACATTCTTATCGTATGTTTGTGTTTGGATATATACATATGAATTTATATTTTCTTCTATCTATATTTTCTTCAGTGGACTGTATTTTAGTTTTGGTGCAAGTGCACAATTTTTATCTTTCCTTAATATATATTCAAGGATTAGAAAAATTTATTACAATTTTAAGTTTGAGTATTTTTAAGACCCAGGCATATATGTATGTTTGTATGTATTCACACATGTTCAAAGATGTTTGAACAGCAATTATGTATTACTAGTGAACCCACATGGCGTCAAAATGGCAGCATTTAATTAAATATTTTAAACAGGTGAAAAACCCTATTCAAAAACCTCTAAAAATATTCCTAATAATTAATCTAAACCATTTCTCAGTGATGAGAGGTTTCGCATGGTGTCGGTTTTCATTTCATTAAATTTCAAATCTCCCTGTAACTTCAAAAAATAAAACCTGTGCACATCTATGTAGAATCCCAGTTCTTTAATTTGACTTCTCATATTGGAAATTCGAAATAACGGTGCAGATGTGATGACCTTAAAAAAAAATAGATGGCTACTCTAATTAAAAATATTATCAATCTATAGTTTTCTTAAGACTCTTTCGTTTGACACTAATATTTCGATATTTCATTTATGTATCTTTCGTATAAGTAAAACAAATTCGACTTTTCGAACAGGTGGCAACCCTATTAAAAGTATTTTCAAACTTAAATTTTTTCACCTGGCATTGTTACACATATTTCAATTAACTGATGAACTAAGTTGAATTGAATTTTTTTAAGCGCATGGCAACTGTCCTAAACACAGTTTAGAAATAAATTATTTTCAAACCCATTTCGATTGATACAGATCTTTTGACAATCCATTTAACTTATTAAATAATTTGAGCTTAATTTTTTCAACAAAAAAAAAAACAAATGTTCAGCTTAAAGATTTCTTAACACTCGTTATTTTGATAACCCTATTTTAACATTTCATGTAACTTATGTATAATGAAACGAAATACCACTTTCAAAACAGGCGGCAACCATCCTAAAAATTATTTTCTAACTAACATTTCATGTAACTGATGAATTAAGTGGAAATTTATTTTTAAACACGTAGCAATCCTCCTTAATTTAGTTCTTAAATAAAGGATTTTAAACCCATTTCCATTGATAACCATCGGTTAGTAACTCATTTAACTTATTAAATAATTTTAGTTGAGCCATTTAAACTGGGGCAACCCTCAAACCCATCAAAAATGTTCTAGATTGTCAAACTAAGTATTTCTTAAAGCTCTTTCATTTGACATCCATCATTAATATTTCATATAGGTAGAAACCCTATTCAAAATATTTTTAAACTACTATCTTCTTAAACACCCATGTATGACACCCATATAGCGATACCTTATTCACTTACCAAATTCCTTTAATTAAAATTGAATAACATTTTTTTAACATGTGGCAACCTTCCTATACGTAGTTAAGTTATAAAGCCTTTTCAAAACCATTTCGATTGATACCCATATTTAATAATTGTTTTACCTTTTTAATTAATTTGAGCTTAATTTCTTAACAGGTGGCAACTTTTTTCGAAAAAGTAAAACCTTCTTGAACATCCACACCCTAAGCCCAAACGGTGTGGATCTGATAGCATTGATTATGAAATTATGTGAATGCAATTTTTATCAGGTGGCAACTCCTTTCAAAAAAATAAAACCAGTTTGCACATCTACAGGCCAGGCGCTTTAATTTGACACCCCATTTTTGAAAATCGAACGAACGGTGCAGATTTTTTATGCGGAACAAAAAATGTCTTCGCCTATTATTTTGAACTTAATTTTTTAAAAGGTGGCAACTCTTTTCGAAAAAGTTAAGCCTTATTGCACACCTAAAGTCAGAGCCCTTTGATTTGACACCTCTCTTTTGAAAATCGAACGAACGGTGTGGATCTGATGGCATTGATTATTAAATTATTTGAATGCAATTTTTTTATCAGGTGCCAACTCTTTTCGAAAAAGTAAAACCTTATTGCACATCTACAGACCAAGCACTTTAATCTGACATCTCATTTTTGAAAATCGGGCAAAGGGTACAGATCTTTTATGCTGCAAAAAAATTCCTTCGCGTATTATATATATAGATAGATAGATAATTCGAATTTAACTTTTTAAACAGGTGGATACCCTACTCAAATGCTTTAAAAATATTCCTAATGTTTAAACTAAGATTTGCTAATACTTTTTTGTTTGATAACATTTTACACAGGTGGCAACCCTCCTCAAACTCATAAAATATATTCTCAATGTCTAAACTAAGATTTCGTAACAATTTTTAGTTTTATATCGATAATTGAATTAAATTAGACTTTTCGAACAAGTGGCAGCCCTATTAAAAATATGTTCAATCTAAAATCTTCTTAAATCTCTATCGTCTGACACCCATATTGTTATACCTATTTTAATTACCTCATTGCCTTAATTCAAATTGAATTTGATTGTTTAAGCAGGTGGCAACCCTCCTACACGCAGTTAAGAAATAAAGAATTTTCAAAACTACTGCGATTGGTACCCAACTAGTAAATATTGATTTAACTGTTTAAATAATTTGAACTTAATTTTTAAACAGGTGGCAGCCCTCTTCAAACACTTTAAAAATATTCTAAACGTTCCAACTAAAGATCTCTTAAGATTCATTCGATTGACGTCCATATTTTAATACTTCATATAAATTAGACTTTTCAAACAGGTGGCAACCCTCTTCAAAATGTTTACAAAATACTACATACTTAACCTTTACCGTCTGGCACAAATACATATTTCTATCACCTAATTCCCCTAATTCAAATTGAATTTGATTTTTTTAACAGGGGGCAACCCTCACAACCTTAAGTTAAGAAACAAACATTTTCAAAACTATTTCCATTTATGCCCATTTTGTAATAATTGGTTTAGCTTTTAAAATAATTTGAAGTTAATTTTTTAAAAGGTGGCAACTCTTTTCGAAAAAGCTAAACCTTATTGCACACCTACAGCCAGAGCCCTTTGATTTGGCACCTCACTTTTGAAAATCGAACGAACGGTGTGGATCTGATAGCATTGACTATTAAATTATTTGAATGCAATTTTTTATCAGGTGGCAACTCCTTTCGAAAAAATAAAACCAGTTTACACATCTACAGGCCAAGCGCTTCTGCCCCCCATTTTTGAAAATCGAGCGAACGGTGCAGATGTTTTAGGCTGCACAAAAAATGCCTTCGCGTATTATTTTGGCCTTAATTTCTTAACAGGTGGCAACTTTTTTCGAAAAAGTAAAACCTTTTTGAACATGCACACCCTAAGCCCTTTAATTTGGTACCCCACTTTTGAAAATCAAAGGGACGGTGCGGATCTGAGGGCATTGATTGATAAATAACTTGAGTTTAATTATTTAACAGGTGGCAACTCTTTTCGAAAATACAAAACCTTATTGCACATCTACAGGCCAAGCGCCCCAATTTTGAAAATCGAGCGAACGGTGCAGATGTTTTAGGCTGCACAAGAAATGCCTTCGCGTATTATAACTATATAATTGATAGATAGATTTTGTAGGGCTGCCACATATTAAAAAGCTAAAAGATTTTCGCCGTTCTTTGGATTAGAAAATGACACACCAAGTCAAAGGGCATGACCTTCATATGAAAAAAAGTTTTCATTTATTGAATAGGGTTGCCACCTATTTAAAAATTACTATCTTCAATACATAGTATAAAGGAATGTAGAGATATTTTGACCACGCTAAACTCAAAAACTACTGATCGGATTAAGACGAGATTTTTTAAGTATAATCTGTATCAGTAGGAATATTATTTTAGTACTTCAAATTCCTAAAGGGTTGCCACCTTCTTAAAAGTCAAAAGATCCGCACTGTTCTTTGGATTACAAGAAATGAGGTGTCAAATAATAGGTCTCGGCCTTTAGATGTTCAGTAATGTATTACTTTTTGAGTAGGGTTCCCACTTTTTTTTTAAATTATAAGATCTTTGCCGTTTGTTAGACTACAAACTGAGGAACCAAGTGAAAGGATATGGTCTCTGCATGTGCAATAAGTTTTTATTTTTTATTTGAGTGGGGTTGCCACCTATTTAAAAATTATGTATGTAGAATACGCTAGGGCATTTTTTGTTAATGACATTAGATTTGCACGGTTCATTCAATTAAAAAAATGGGATGTCAAATGCAAAGGCTTGGCCTTCAGATTTGTAGCAAGGTTATATTTTTCAAAGAGGTTTGCAACCTGTGCGAAACAAAAATCATGTAGCGAAGCCTCGCTCATATGAGGCCGGCTAGTACATACATATTTTGAAGTTGTGGAAATAAGCGATTGAAAATTAAAACGATATTTTTTGATCTATAATAATAGATTGGCGCTTACACATATGCTAGTATTTGGTCGAGCTTCTCCTCCTGTTTGTGGCGTGCGCCGGCTGTTGTTACACAAAGGGGAGGTACCTACAGTTTTACGACGACTCCAAACGGCGATTGTATTTTTATGCGAAGATGTTTTTTGTTTTTTTTTTTTTAGATGTTGCTTTGACAGGACTGGGGCTGTCTTAAGGACAAAATTTATTCAAAAACAATTCAAAGCGGAGAGCATTTGCGGGAACAAATAAATGGAGCTGCTGCTGAGATATCCCAATTGAGTTTAAGATCTCTAAAAGCGTCTTTTCTTAAAAGGTTCCGAGCTTGTATTAGAGTAGAAGGTCGCCAATTTGAGCATATTTTATCAATAAATGAATAAATTTTTCTTCAAACAACTCATGTATATTTTATTTCACGTGAACCCATCCTTCACAAAAAATATTGATAGATATAGCCCTTGTTATAGACTCTAGTCCGAATTCCGGTAAGTAACATAAAATAATGTTAGGAGCAGGTAATAATGTACCTTTGTACTCTTTAGCATGTCATTGGTCGGTAACAAGAGCATCTTAAATTTAAATATATTAAATACATTCTAGCGTGTCTCAGCCCTTTAATCACAAAAGCGGATACAACTTTTTCTTCTATCCGAAACAGTAAGAGTGGCACCTTTCTGAAATCTTTATTAAATAAGCAATTTTTTTATGTAATGTAAAGTTATAGCTCAGTACATTTTTTTCACCAGAGATAGTCAAAGCTGGGGATGAAAATATCAAAAAGTTAAAAATCCCAAAATAGTCCTAATTTTATGATGGTTCCTTAATATATTTTAACTACATTACATTTGATTATGGAGAATCAACTATCTGGAAGTATTTTACATAAAAAATTTACTAAGTATAGCCTGGTTTGTAGATGCAGTTAAAGAAAATACCTAAAAAGGCACGATTTTTTTTAAATTCTATTCTATTCTATTCTATTCTATTCTATTCTATTCTATTCTATTCTATTCCATTCTATTCTATTCTATTCTATTCTATTCTATTCTATTCTATTCTATTCTATTCTATTCTATTCTATTCTATTCTATTCTATTCTATTCTAT
>NW_023458557.1:58924238-58955535 GCF_013731165.1 Rhagoletis pomonella
CTATTCTATTCTATTCTATTCTATTCTATTCTATTCTATTCTATTCTGTTCCTATTGCAACATATGTATTTATTGTACATACATATCTATTTGCATGGATGTTGGTACAGTAAATACATATATCGTATGTGATTTAGACATTATAACAGAAATAACTGCTATTAAAATACATTTTTCTATTTACTTCACAAAAATTTGTCAACTTGCAAGTGACATTGGCTTGGTCAACAGAAAACTTTCCTGCATACAATTTACATCAGTTGTTTGCTTTGTTGCGCTTATTTATTTGTGAGAACTGTTTTGTTTCCATATCGTGTTTGTGTATCTTTTTGTTTGTATGAAGTTTTATTTTTGTTTTATTTTCACTTTAACTGGTAAGCAAATAAGTACTTTAAAACAGTCACCAGGAAGTTTTCTAAATACATTTTAATGCGCTTTGAAATGGATCTGACACAAGTATGTCACAACTTTTTGGTGCTGTTGGTGACTGACGATAGAGGAATGGGGGACTTATTCTGTAACAAATGATTGCTGAGAAAGATTACAGCTATTTTCTGGAAAAACTGAAATAAAAATTAAAAAGTTAAAATAAAATGGAAAAGTATGCAAGTGAGCAGTCAACAGGGGCCAAAGTTTAAAGGATGTGCTCCTAAATACCTACTTATCAATGTATGAACACTGGTGTATTTATGTATATGCATCTCCATAGTATTTGTGAGTAACTGCAATCTTGGGTCAACAAAGTTGTAGTAGAAGTGAGATTACTGGCAGAGAAGTAAAATGGTATCGTTGGATATATATTTTCAGAAACAATTTATGAATATTTTATATGTAATACAAACATGTCATATGTATATGAAATAAAGATATTAGTATAGTATATTTACATAATATGTGCAGAGCTATGAACAAGGGAACAAACATAGCTACATTCCATAAACAGTAACTAAATACATTCGTAGCTGGAGTATTTCAACTTGGTGGGTTGGACATTTGAACTCGTTTTTTCTCAAACTTTAAGTAAATTCTCTTAACCCATTTACTTGAAAAGGTTTCCAACTGTTAACACGTAAAGTCAAATATCAGTTTAATACTAAACTAATATAATATAAAACTAAATTATATAATTTACACAGAAAATCGACATTTTTCAAGAGTCACGGATGAGACAATATTACACACGCCTCACTGAGTCGGATTTGATCCCTATTTTGGACAATAGCGTCTTTCTCGAATGTAGTTAATAAAATATGTCAAATCCATTTTATGCTTTAATGGCATTGTTATATTTACAAATGAAAAAAAACTCGTTCGCTTTCGATTTTTTGACGGGCGGGGCCGTCATTATCGTGAGAAAAAGCTGTTCAAAAGCATATTGAGAACCTTTTTCTTCTGCCTTGTAAGGGTTAAAAAGCGTTTCATATATGACAGACTCTGCACTACAGGGTTAAATGTTGTACTTTCGTAAAGATATATATATATATATATATAAATTTTTTTGTGAAAGCTGATAGTTTACGAGTTATTAGAGTTTAAAGGACGCTTTTCTTTTTTCCAATCTGGCGACTCGGGTACAGCATCCAGTGCCCCAAAAATCGGGTCTTGTGATAAAATAAAGAGAAATCTTTCAGAAACAATGCTAATGCTATATGTATTAAATATAGTGTTTTCTAGTGGAATGGGAACCAAAATCCAAAATTTAAAAAAAAGTGACATTGAACGGCACTTTGAGGGTTAAGTTATGATTGTTGTAACTTGTCTATAGTTTTCCTATATTATATGATCATTTATCGTCACATTCATTTGCATTTGCATAGTTCGTTTGCAAAGTGTGCTATGTACATTTTTTTCGATTTTTTTTTTGTGGGTAACGTACTTGTATTTAAAGAAGCTTCATGTCCACTAACAACCCAGTGCAAAATATTTGTATATTCTGAAAAAAAACATCAAATGTCAAAGTTTTAAAAAAATCGCGCTTTTTGCACCATTTTAGAAGCTGTTGCAAAGAAACAAAAGGTGATAGAACCTTCCACATAGGCTTAAGTTAAAGCTAGAACTCTCGACTACTGACTGAGAATACCATTCCTGCATATCCCCTTGATGAGCACTTCTAGACATTTATTGAACAACAAAAACTGATTTTGGTGAAGTTTGAGTACCTACCGCAATTAAACAAAAGGTGAAAGAACCGAAGTGTAAATTCAAGCTACAGGGTGGACCAAGTTTGACCTACCAATGTTAAACACGTATAACTCATTATTTTTATACCCGAGCGCACTTGTTCACAAGGGTATATTAACATTGTTCGCATAACGGTTGTTTTTAACAGCCAAAACGAATCGAGATAGATATGTATACACAAATGTATACATAAATGATCAGAATGAAAAGAGAAGTCGATTAAGCCATGTCTGTCTGCCCGTCCGTCTACACGATAACTCGAGAAAAAATTGAAATTTGATATATAGGTTGCCCTTTATCCAAGGTATTGAAAATGGGCGAAATCGGTCTGTAATCACACCCACTTCCCATATAACGGTATTTTCGAGAAATGCAAAACCTGCGATATTTCAGTAAATATTAGATGCAAATTATTGAAAATTAGTATGTGGAGTAGAATTGTGGTAAAAAATAATATTATTATGAAAATTTTGGAAAATGGGCGTGGCACCTCCCACTTATGATGAAATGCTCTATCTCAGTAGCCGCTTCACCAATCCCTACCAAACTCTGTACGACGCTTGGGTAGGTCTAGCTAAGAAATCTGTTGACAATCTTTGAAATCGTGTAATAACCACGCCCACCTGCCATATAACGGTAATTTACAAAAACACGAAAATTTCGATAAATCAGTAACTACTGAAGCTAATTCACTTAAAATTGATGATTGCAATAACCACTTAGCATAAAATTAGAATTTATAAATTTTTGGATAATGGGCGTGGCGTTGCCCACTTATAACAACAAATGCTTATCTCGGTAACCGATTTATCGATTTCTAACAAACTCGGTGCACTTAAAAACCTTGTTACGAAAATGCAATTTGCTGAAAATTATTCAAATCGGACTAAAATTACACCCGCTTCCCGTATAACGGTAAATTTCAGAAATACGAAAGCTCCGATATTTCAATGAGGACGCTAATTTACTCCAAGTTAATAGTTACAACAATCCCCCAACAATAAATAAGACTGCTATAGACTTTAAGGAATTGGTGTACCTCGGTAACCTTAATCCATTTGTACCTAACTTGGTTCAATTATATCATTAAGTCTAACTCTGCATATTATCGGAAACGCTTGAAATCGGATAAATATCCCTACTTATCATGCAAAGGTAGTTCAGGGAAAGTTGAAACGACGATATTTGATACCTGCGCCGGGTATATAAAGTTCGGTTTCGCCCGAACTTATACTTCTTTACTTGTTAAATATTATTGTTATTTTCTTTCTGCATGTTGCTGTTATGGCTACAATACGCTATTCCTTTCACGCAATTAGCCACACAAACCGATGTTTTAGGCAGGGTTGGGCACGCTGCACTAAATCGAAATTTTCACTACCACTAGGGCTTTCACTACCACTGTATGGTTAGTGGTAGTGCATTTCAAATTTCACTACCACTGTATGGTTAGTGGTAGTTCATTTAAAATTTCACTACTACTGTATGGTTAGTGGTAGTTCATTTAAAATTTCACTACCACTTTATGGTTAGTGGTAGTGAATTTCAAATTTCACTAGCACTATATGGTTAGTGATAGTGCATTTCAAACTGCACTAGCACTACATAGTGATAGTGAAATAGAATTTTCTGAAATAGAATTTTCACTATCACTATCTGGTGAGCGGTAACGGAACGAAAGTTTCACTATCACTGACTAATTACATTAGTTTACAAATTTAGGAAAAGTTTGCGATCTGTGAAAATTTCTTAGTTAGCTAGTTAGTTAGTTAGTTCAAAAATGTATAACCACCAACCATATAATGGTAGTGAATTTTGCAATACATTACCACTAAAGTGCATAATGGTAGTGAAAACAATTTGGCACTACCACTAACCATATAGTGATAGTGAAATATATTTTTCACTACCACTATGCACCTAGTGGTAATGCATTTCAAATTTCACTACCACTGTATGGTTAGTGGTAGTTCATTTCAAATTTCACTACCACTAGGGCTTCAGTGGTAGTACATTTCAAAAGTTTGCGATCTGTGAAAATTTCTTAGTTAGCTAGTTAGTTAGTTAGTTCAAAAATGTATAACCAACAACCATATAGTGGTAGTGAAATTTGCAATGCATTACCTTTAAAGTGCATAGTGGTAGTGAAAACAAATTGGCACTACCAATAACCATATAGTGATAGTGAAATATATTTTTCACTACCACTATGCACCTAGTGGTAATGCATTTCAAATTTCACTACCACTATGCACTTAAGGCCGGTCCACATAGAACTTTCGCGTTGGCTTTGGCGTTGAAGTTGGTTTGACAGAACGCACGTTAAAAGTATGCTTGCTACAATGAACGTTTGGCAGCGAATGCTTGGGCCACTAAATTAACATACTAACGAGAGATTAATTAATATTTCATATCAATAATTGCACTAAAAAAGATATTTCTTGCTCGCACTTGATTGAAAAGGAAAAATATTTCACATAATTGTATTTATTTGCAACAGCTGACGAGCAACGTACGCGAAAAGTTGAGAGTTGGCCATCTTTTTGCTTTGTGTTGGCGTGAGCGTTGTCGAATTTCGGCTATGTGGACGGCTGCATTTGAATTCATGTATTCATAGTCAGCTGTTGAAGCGACGCCAACGCCAACGCAACGCCAAAGTTCTATGTGGACGGGCCTTTAGTGGTAATGCATTACCCATTTCACTACCACTACACGAATAGTGGTAATGAAATTCTCAGTGCATTGAAAATTTAGTGCAGCGTGCCCAACCCTGGTTTTGTTGCCGGAGGAAGCGCATTTCCAAGCAAACCTGTAGATTGTGGGGCTCTGAAAATCCAAGGGCGACTCACCAGCACCAGTTACACCCATCCAGATCCAGATGCACCATTTGATGAGATGTTATGGCCGAAAAAGTTATCGGCCCATATTTTTTAGAGAATGAGGATGAAACGCCAGAAAATTTATGTGGCTTCTTAGAGAACAATGATTGGCAAATTTTTGTGGCCAACGGCAGAGCAGCATCCTAGTTTGTGGTTTCAACAAGATGGAATGACTGCGCACACTTCTAGGCCTATGAACTATGGATGGCAGGTCTTATTTGGCCCACCCTGTAGAACTCTCAACAACTATCCATACAAAATACCGCTGAATATTTTTTTTTAAGTCAGGACGTATAAGTGTTTTCTTTATTCATTTACTAAGTAAGACTCTCCCTGTACTCTGGCCCAAAAACAATTTTTCGTACAAACGAGGCAGAACTTTCGTTATCACAAGGGGCATGGAATAAATATAAGTGAGCCATAAACATAGCCAGCATCCTTATTAATAATATATAAATATAATTAATGAAATTATAAAAAATAATACAAAAAACATAAATTGTAGATAGATAAGCGAAATATAAATAGGGAAGAGACATTTTAGCTATATTTGGCTATATTCAACAAAGTTTCATCAAAATGTTGAGTTTTTTAAGTAGACTTCTTAGAAACATTATGAGTATGCAGTTTTGTAACCTATTCAATTCAAAGTGTAAATTTTAACTAGGTGGGACTTTACCTTTGATATTTGGTAAATTGTGTGGAAGGTGTTGCCAATTTTTTCCATACAAAAATTTGTTGAACATTTTAGTGGAATTTATGAAACGTCGCAAAGCTGTTGCAAATGTCACATTTGTTGCAAAATTTGCCACCTTGGGACACTGCTGATTTCCTTCGTATGGAAACTCTCCTGCGCCAATTTTTAAAAAATTTTACATTTTCAATCCGGAGTTACAATACGTTCATACAACTTTGTTCGCAAGGTTGCCATTTCGCCAAAAATGCCACTTTGCGACGCTTTATGAATCGCACTACGTGTATGGAAGAAAATGCGCGAACAAAAAATTGCCAAAAATTAACGGTAAGTCCAAGCTTCTTTCAACTTGCACTTTACTCTACTAAAATTTCATGGGCTTCAAAACATAGCATACTCATTAATATGTTTCAAATTGTGATGAACATTTATTCAAATTCGTCGAATAGTTTGAAATTTGGTTTACAATAGATTTTTGGAAAAATTTGGCAGACATTTTTTTAAGTCCAATATAATTACATTTTAATACTAGATTGGCGCTTACACATATGTTAGTGTTTGGTCGAGCTTCTCCTCCGATTTGTGGCGTGCGCCTTGATGTTGTCATACAAAAAGGAGGGACCTACAGTTTTACGCCGACTCCGAACGGCGATAGTATTTTATGAGAAGAATAATTACATTTTACTTATACTTAAAAAACTTTTTAATTTTCACTATTGTAATAATTTTTAAGATGACACGATTGAACGTCACAATTTTCACTACTATTTAGAAAAAAAATTTATGGGATAGAGATTTTAAACAATTTCTGGTACGTGCAGGGCCGTAGCGTTCACAGGTGCAAAAATCAAAAATTTTACATTAATGTAAATCCTAGAGTAGATTACTTCCCAGACATTCCTAAGAAATTATATTCGGTCCTAGTACCGATTAAAAAACTTTCATTTTTAGCATTTCGTCATGCTAGATTTTCCATTTAGACCGCTGAGCTACGTATAAAGAAATATTTTGTTTGAAGATTTGTCCAATAGGTGGCGCTGGAGTAGAGATATCTTTTAACACCGTATTCACAAACAAATTGGGTTAAAATTCAAAACCAGTATTACCCACTAAAATATAAATATACACTTTTTTTAAATAATCCCTAAAGATATTACCGGAGTTAATATATCTCTAAAAACTGTATTTACAGTAGGTTTCGATATAAGTTTAGAACATTTGCATGTTATCCACGTATGTACAATTTATCGTCATTTATTCTGCTGAATACCTTAATTCACCAGAGCCAGGTATAGAGTTATAAATCAGAAGGCCCGGATGGCATCGCCTTCATACAGTTGCTGCAAACATTACAGCAAAGCTCAAGGTCACGGTGGGCAGGAAGCAAAGATAGGTTGCATAAAAAAGTCGACAAAATCTGAAGGAAGGGTTGTACTTGTTGATATTTTTAGGTTAAGAATCCGTTTGAATTGAAATCCTAGCTGCTCCTGTTTTAAAGATATCCACATTTTATATACTTCTGACAGGATATATTTGCAAAAGAGGAAGGCGTACTTCTCGATAATTAGAGCATATTTATACGAAAAGAAATCTTATACAAATCTGTTTCCCTTTTTTAACTCACTAAAACTGATCAAATCAATGTGAAACATTTTCATTTATTCCTACCGAAAGAATAATTGATCGAGATTTATTGGGCGCTTCCGGTATACAACTTAGATAAAACACCACAATTACCCTCTTCTGTAGCGTGAACTTTCTCATTACAAACACTTTCAATATCGCAATATATGTATGTATATATACAATATTGTATGCTATATAATACGGTAGTAATTTTTTATCAAAGGTTTGTTGCTATAAGCAAGTAGCGCAGGCAAGTCGCACTGCGCTTGTGCAAGAAAAAATGCTCTAACTTATTCCAACGGTACTCCTCATAATAAGTAAATAAATTCAAAGCTTATATGAGATTTATTTTGGTATTTATGTACTCTTCTGTCAGGGAATAATGTCTATTGCACATCCAGAACACAAATGCGATCATGAAGAAAATCGCATGAAAGTATGCGCTTTGTGTGGGAATAAAATTATTTTTCAAAATAAACCTTCCCAGTATTTTCTGTTAACTGGAAAAAATATTAAAGTAATACAGGATCATATTAATGATCAGTTCGATATTTCTAATAAAAAGTTCCCAAAAAGTATATGTAGCACATGTCGACTAACTGTTAATGAATATGGAAAACAAATTTTCAAAAGACCTTGTCCAGCTATGCCCAATTACGAAGATCTTAATTTGGCAAAAGAAACAAGAACTATGATTTGCAACTGTTACGTTTGCCTAACAGCGCGACTTACTAGACATTGGAAAAAAATTAAAGGTAGAGGTCATGTTCGAAAATTCTCCACCAAAATTGATTTAACTAATGGTCTTGATGGTACTGTGCAAAATATGTCGCTTTCTAAAAATGAAGAAATTGCTAACAAACCACGAATTTCTTTTGAAATATGTAGCAGGTGTTTTCAGGGAATAGGCAAAGGTATTCCACATTCTTGCGGAGGCCCTTCTTCCTCTAATGTACGTGATAATGTTTTCAATATAGTAGAACATTTACCTGAGAAACAACAGAACCAAATAGTAACTACCCTTTTGAAAAGAAAACTGACAAGCAGTAAAGAAGGAGAAAATGAGTTTCTTTTGAATACAATGGGTTCTAAGGCGCGCATAACATTAAATAAGAAAAAAGAAAAGGAAATAGTCTTCTCTGCTCAAAGTTTAGATAACTTCCAAGCTATCACTGCATCATCTACAAATTATATGAAAAAATTAGCAAACTTCATTCGTAGTACAGCTGGAAGAAAGTCAGTCCCTACAAATTATAACCAACATATGTATGAAAACTCAAAGATGATGGAAGACATTTATAAAGAAGGTCTCTTTGAATTTGAAACGGCCAAGGAAGGAATTAAAAAAAGACCAGTCGTGTATGCCAATGCGACAGAACTTCTTGACTTTGTCTTTGAGAAACGGGGCATTGAGCATATAGAAGAAACTAAAATAAAACTAATGGCAAATTGAGGCCAAGATTTCTTTAAAACTTCCATCTCAATTTCAACCAACGAAGACGAAGAAGAAGCAAATGATTCCGATAAATGTAAGAGTAAGAACGTTTCATATTACTCCACTGGTGGAAGTATTTCATCGAAACGTAAACTCACTAGTGTCTACAAATTAATTGTATTATGCATAGTTCCTCGGATTAAAGAGACCCATGAAAATTTAAAAACCTTATTTAAATTAACAAAACTCAATGAGATACCTTTCAAATTTATTTCAGATTTAAAACTTGTTCTACTCGCTAATGGGCAGCAGACGGCAACTGCAACTTATCCTTGCCCTTATTGTTTTATTACATTAACTGGATTGAAAAGTGTAGACAAAATGATTGATGATAATGATCTGAATAATGATGAAGAAAATTTGAATTTAAAAAAATACAAACACCTAAAAAAGGGGTACTTCAAATTTAAAAGCGTGATGGGCAATGACAAAAACAAAGCTAAAGAATGTCATAGCACAGTTCATCATCCTCTTTTTGTTGATGAAGATAATGATGAAGATGATGACATGTACGTGCTTCAGAAGTGTATTCCTCCTGAACTGCATCTCTTACAAGGGTTTGTTAATCATCTCTTTTGGGATGGTATAGTTAAAATCGATGGTATCGAAAAGGAAAAGGCTCTGCTGTGGCCGAATAAATTAGGTATATGTCATAAAAGCTAGTAAGGAGATATTTATGAAGGGAATCATTGTCGGAAACTTCTCAAAGAAGCGGACAAATTGCAGGATCCTGAAATTTGTGAGTTTGTAGGGCCATTACGATTACAACCTTATATTGCCTCGTTCAAAGCCATGAACAAAATCGTAAATACATGCCTTTCCGCAAAACAAGCGGATCTTAGTAATTTTGATAAAAATCTTAACGAGCTCCGCACAGCTTTGAAAAGTACTGGAATTTCTCAAACTGTCAAAGTCCATATTATCCTTGAACATTTAAAGCAATCTATTTCATTCTTGAATAACGATGGTTTAGGATTATGGTCCGAGCAGGCCGGGCAGTCAGTTCATAGGGAATTCATTAAATTCTGGGATAGATTCAAAATAAATATGATTGATGAACCAACTTTTGTGAGTCGCCTGAAGAAAACTGTAATGACATTTTCATTCCAGCATATATAAAAACTTAATTAAATAATAAAATATTTAAATACTAAAATGTGTGACTATATTATATGGTAAGCCAATAAAAAAATAAAAGAAAACAAAAAAAAATATAAAAAAATATAGCAAAAAAAAATATATAAAAAAAATAAAACCAAAAAAAAAAAACAAAGAGGAGCAAAGTAATTTGCCTCCACGTGGTGCGCCTTGGAAACGATTAAAACCGGCTAAAAACTTACATAAACTTAAATTTTCACATAATATATATACACACAGATTTACTCACACATACATTGTTGAATATTTAATGCACAAGGATGTTTTTCTCTTATGCAAAAGTCGGTCCTACCATATCTATGTAAAATGTGGATATCTTTAAAACAGGAGCAGCTAGGATTTCAATTCAAACGGATTCTTAACCTAAAAATATCAACAAGTACAACCCTGCTTTCAGTTTTTGTCGACATTTTTATGCAACCTATCTTTGCTTCCTGCCCACCGTGAGGTGGCTACACGCAATAATTAAGGGAGTAATATCACTTAATCGTATCCCTAAGAGTTGGAGGAAATCGAGATAAGTGTTCGCCCCAAGGTTGGGAAGGTGTCTCGCAACAACCGAAAATATTTCAGGCCCAGCACCATCAAAGAATATATGCAGCAGCCTTCCTAGATATCGAAAGCACCTTTACCCACATCATTTTTGACGCGACAACGGCAGCGCTGACAGGCCTTGGCATCGACTCGTGCTTGGTTGCGCTTGTAAACCAAATACCGCGAGGGCCGCAGCATGGCGTAGAAATAGCGGGTTAAGGGCTGTTTCCACCTCTCAAGAAAAACGAAAAATTCATACAATAATGCACAAGAAATGGAAAAGAATTTTTCTTCTATCAAAATTTCTTGAATTAGTTTGCAGCTCGGAAGAAATACATATCGTCGATGTTTTTGCAAAACCGCCCATCGACCAGTTGCAAAACCGCCTAAATAGCCGTTGTGACAAAAATGAGATTTGGTAACCCTGAACTCCAGGCATCGAGATTTATGCATAAAAGCCGATTTGTAAGCCTATCAAGGCAATGCCTTCAAAGAAAATCCGTTTTTTCGCTATCCTGTGAAATTTGAGTGTCGTAAGGCGGTTTTGCGGTTGGGCGATAGGCGGTTTTGCAAAAACATCGACGATATGTACATATGTACATACATTAGACTGCATCACTAAAATAAGTTGCGGTTTTTCCGCCGGGATTACAAAATCTTTTATACTTTAAGACGTCCACCAAAACATTTTGGAAAAATATTAAGATTTAAGCGAGCTGGACCGATTTTAACATACCTCCGAAAATGGAGTTTTTTATGAATAAAAATAGTTTCTAAAAGAACTTTTTGAAAAAAGCCCCCTCAGATGACAAAATAGATTAGGCATAAAAATCTGCATAAAAATATTTAAAAATCTTTTAAACGGAATCGTAATAATGAAAGTTTTGATGCTATTTTTTACAAAATCGATTTACGAAAAACTTAAATAGTTGGCCAAAACTATTCTGATTTAGACTTATGGGATCTCGGTAGAAAGGTATTTTCCCCCTTATTTTTATTTATGTGAAAAAAAGTCATTCGTGTCCCAATTTTTATACCCGAGCGCACTTGTGCACAAGGGTATTATAACTTTGTTCACATAACGGTTGTTTGTAACAGGCAAAACGAATCGAGATAGATATAGACAAATGTATACATAAATGATCAGGATGAAAAGAGAAATCGATTAAGCGGTGACTGTTTGTCCGTCCGTCCGTCTGTCCGTCCGTCTGTGCACACGATAACTCGAGTAAAAATTAAGATATCTTAACGAAACTTGGTACGTGTACTTCTTTCGGGCGTAGGACGGATGGTATTGAAAATAGGCAAAATCGGACAATAACCACGCCTACCTCCCATATAACGGTAATTTTCAGAAATACGAAAACTGCGATATTTTAGTAACTACTGAAGATTATTCACTCAAAATTGACATTTGCAATAACTTTTAGACGAAAAATAAGAATATTATAAATTTTTGAAAAATGGGCGTAGCCACGCCCACTTATGGTTACATGTGTATATCTTGGCAACCGCTGCACTGATTTCTTCCAAACTTGGCACAGTTGTTGGCTTTGATACAGCATACCAAATGGCCGAAAATTTTTAAAATCGGACAATAACCACGCCCTCATTCCATATAAGGGTAATTTAGAGAAATACGAAATCTTCGATAAATCAGTAAATATTAAAGCTAATTTATTCAAAATTGATGTATCTCGGTAACCGTTCCACCAATTTGTACCAAACTCGGTATGGTTATTGTGCTTGCCACATAAAAGCAAAGCGTTGAAAATTATTGAAATCGGCCTAAAATTACGGCCGCTTTTCATATAACAATAAATTTCAGAAATGCTTGAAATTTCAATATTTCGAAATTCAAGGACGCTAACTTACTCAAAATTGATACACCCCGACTTACCATGTAGCGGTAGCTTGCGGAAAGGTGAAAAACATATATTTAATACTTGCGCCGGGTATTTAATGTTCGGCTCCGCCCGAACTTATACTTTCTTACTTGTTTTTTTTCAAATACCAACACATCTTAATTCAACTTTGAATGATGTTCGTTCATTCTACCTTTCTCTTTCATCCTTTGAATGAGTTTATTAGCAAAGAAATGAAAAGTAAAAATGTAAAATGAAAATATCTTTCCAATGATATCTCACAAGTCTAAATCGGAAGAGTTTAGGTTCAGTTATTCAAGTTTTTCTTATACCAATCATTGAAAAAAGTTAAAAAAAACAGCATCAAAAACCTCATTATTACGATATCGTTAAAAAATTTTTAATTTTTTTTATTATTTTTATGTAAATTTTGTAAGCTTAAACCCGTTTGTCATTTGAGGGGATTTTTTTAAAAAACATCATTAAGAAACTATATTTAGATTTTAGATGTATTTTCAAATCGGTCTAGCTCGCTTAAATCTTAATATTTTTCCGAAATATTTTGGTGGACGTCTTAAAATATAATAATGTAAGCTTAAACCGTTTTGTCATTTGAGGGGATTTTTTTAAAAAACATCTTTAAGAAACTATTTTTAGATTTTAGATGTATTTTCAAATCGGTCTAGCTCGCTTAAATCTTAATATTTTTCCGAAATATTTTGGTGGACGTCTTAAAATATAATAAATTTTATAATTCCAATGGACAGATTTTTTTTTTTTATGGGGAGTGATGCAGTCTAATGTACATAAATGCTTGTACATATAATTCTATCTCAAGAAAATTTAGAGCAAAAGCAAAGTGCTTTTTCAAGCAACAGAAATAATGAAAAATATTTCTGTGATTTTTCTTAAGAGTTGGATTCTAAGCTTTAAGTGCAAACCCAAGCAAAACAGAACTTGTCTTGTTCAAAAGAAAGTAAAAAATTCCCCACCAAGGCTGGCACAGACCATGATACTTGAGCATATTCCCTGATAAAAAATAAAGCTGGATTAAAAAAAAACGAAGAGATGATGCGGAAGGTTACCGTTGCCCTATGTTCTTGTAGAGAAGTAATCGGCAAATAATGGTGTAACCCCGAATCTAGTGCACTGGATATACACCAGCGATTTCGGGGAAGGAAAATCATAGCGCCCATAATTTTGACTCTAGAAATATTTTTTTTAGTTATGTATTTCTAATAGACTATATAATTACGGTTTCAAAGGATGTACGTGATTCTATAAGAACAATATTTTATATGGGCATATCCAGGGGCCGGTCTTTATAGTCAAAAATTAAAAGTGATATATCTATGTTAGTTATGGTCGAATCTAGTTTATTTTTTAAATGTATATTGGGTGAATATGCTGGAATCCTTTTGCAAAAAAACTACCCGTTAGGTGGCGCCGGGTCGAAATATTTTGAAATCCCGTATTTATGGACCGATTTAGTTAAATTTTGCAACATGTATTAGAACATAGTAAGAAATATATTTACAAAATACTAGTCCCGCCAGATGGCGCTTTAGTCGAAATATTGACTGATATAATTTGATTTCTAATATCTGCGCACCATGTTTAGCAAGATCCTTCCCGACACTCCCGATAAAACCGCAACCCCGCAAATTCACAAAATCTTTCTTAAAAACGATATTTGAAATATGCAATTTTTTCCTTTGAAGCAAAACAAACTAATCGGAAGATACCAATCTAAAAAAGAGGTAACCTTTGTGTTATTTAGCTTTATTCTCACTGTTGTAAACTATATCAAGCTGGTTGCTTTTGGATATAATTCATTGACGTATACTTGAAGCCTCAAAAAAAATTTGGATCTTTTGTAATATAGGTGTTTAAATTAAAAAAAAATAATGAAAACAAGTGAATTTTTTATGTAATTTTTAAGGGGGCACAATTAATTATGTCATAAGTTTTGAAGCACATCATATTCTGATTTCAAATTAAATGGGCATTTAGCACTTATGTGTACACTTCATGTGTAGTAGGTAAGAAAAGTGTGCGTTAAAAAATAACGAAATGGCAAGTAACTCAAAGACTGTAACTCCACACTTCACAATTTTCAAAATTTTCGGTTTATCGCGTATAGGTTTTGAAGCATTTAATTCTAAGAACTTTTTAAGTATGTATTGTATTCTACAAATAATTACGAATAATTTGATACCTTAGCAAGAGGTGTGCTTTCAGAATAAACTAACTTTTAAAGCTAAAATATTCTGTGATCTTGAGCGTAATTTTTATTCCAAAAACACCTTAATTGAAGGCACATTTGGAACATACGTCGAAATGATATACTACTTTTAATGGTGCTCCTTCTTTTAGTCAGAATATTTCGAGCGTAGTATCAAAGCAACTTTTTTTCGACAAATATTCTAATAGTCGCTCTTACTTAACTGGAGCCTCCTAAATTCAATGGCGTCCTCAGTTTTACCCTATTGGCTCCACTTTTCGAGACAGCGGTACTTGAAACTTTGCTTAAATTTTCATAATTTTATAAAAAACTCCCTCAGTTTTTACTAATATTTTGCACATAACGGTTTTTTAATATTACCTTAATTATTCCATAAAATCATCGAAATCGGTTCACTAGAACATCTAGCTCCCATACAACTGATTGACCAGAGACGTTTTTTTTTTGCGTTATAACTCCTCCAATGAAACAGGTAAAAATTTAATATAGATTTAATTTAATATATAGCACACATACAATTTATTATTCAGATATGAAGTTAGAGTTGTAGCGCAAAAACACATATCTGAGTAATCAGTTGTACTGGAGCTATATGTTAATGTGAACCTATTTCGATAATTTTATGGAATAATTAAGATAATATTAAAAAATCTTTATGTGCAAAATTTTAGTAAAATAACTTCAAAACTGAGGGAGTTATTTATAAAATAGTTAAAATTTAATCAAATTTTCAAATACCGTTATCTCGAAAACCGGAGCAAATCTGGAAAAACGGGGCATGCCATTGAATTTAGAATGTCCCAATTAAGTGAGTTCAACTTTCAAAATCTTTGCTCAAAGCTTACAACTTGAACAACGTAATTTGAACCCAGCTTATTCTTTTGTTTTCTATTTCATGTTTATTCCTCGTCTAACTTTTGAAGCACTTGATGAAAATGAATTACACTTATATTAATAGATTTATTAAGAGATAACGAATAAAATGATATATAAAACATAGGTGTGCTTACAAATTTAAAAATGAATTTTTTGAAAGTGTAGCTATTTTTTAGATTTGCCCATATAAGACGCGATGGCATTTTTTGTGCAGCATAAAAGATCTGCACCGTTCGTTCGATTTTCAAAAATGGTGTGGCAAATTAAAGCGCTTGGCCTGCAGATGCGCAGACTGGTTTTATTTCTTCGAAAGGAGTTGCCACCTGTTAAATACTTAAACTGAGGTTATTTAATAATCAATGCCCTCAGATCCATATCATTCGTTAGATTTTCAAAAGTGAGGTGTCATATTAAAGAGCTAAGAGTGTGGATGTTCAGTAAGGTTTTACTTTTTCGAAAAGCGTTGCCACCTGTTAAAAATTAAGCTCAAATTATTTAAAAAGTTAAATCAATTGTTACAATATGTGTATCAACCCAAATAGTTTTGAAAAGGCTTTATATCTTAACTACGTGTAGGTGGGTTGCCACGTGTTTAAATAATTTAATTCAATTTTAATTAAAGGAATGTGGTAAGTGAACAAGATATCACGATATGGCTGTCAGATAAAAGAGGTTTAATAAGGTAGTAGTTTGGAAATATTTTGAAGTGGGTTGCCGCCTATTTGAGAAGTCGAATAAAATTATGTTATAAAAAAGTTATATTAAATATTAAAGATGGATGTCAAATGAAAGAGATTTAAGAAATATTTAGTTTGACAATTTATAATATTTTTGATGTGTTTGAGGGTGGTTAAGGGTTTAAGAGGTTAAATTAAAAAAATTTAATAAATGAAATGAATTACTAAGCGATGGATATCTATCGAAATGCGTTTAAAATCCTTTATTTCAGTCTGAAATTTTCAGAACTATATTTAAGAGTGTTGCCACGTGTTTAAAAAATAAATCTTTACTTAATTCATCAGTTACTTTAAGTATTTATAACAACGTCAGACAAAAAATGTTTAAGGACATTTTAATTCGAAAATATCTTTTAAGAGGGTTGCCACCTGTTCTGACCTTTACTTGGATTTATTCCTGACCTTTACTTAGGAGGGTTGCCGTTTGTTCGAACAATCAAATTCGAATTAGGTCATCAGTTTATTGAAATACATGTGTATCACAATGTCAGACGAAAATGATTTAAGAAAATTTTAGTTTAAGAATACTTTTGAAAAAGAATTTCAAAAATGAGAGGTCAAATCAGCCTGTAGATGTATAATGAAGTTTTATTTTTTTAATTAAGAATTTTTACATTGGTATATGGTGATTGGAAATTCGATAAAAATAAAAATAGTCACTATGCGATACTGCTCTTCACTCAGAAACGGCTGCACGGTGTTGATAAAATATGGCACTCGGATCTCTTATAACTCTGACTAATATGTAGAATATTTTTTAAGTTTTTGAAATTCAATTTTGGGCGTTTTAACGCCATGCGGGTTCACTAGTTTAAAATTAATTTGTAAGACATGAACACTTTTGTCAACCTTCGATCGGTTTACAAACCACGCCACACACGTTGAAATCTCAACCGATCGTTTAAATTTGTTGTCCGTTTTTAGCCTGCTTTAGAGATAGATTTCGAGACCCACGGGACCCGCGGTACAATTATGAAAAACGTCGGGATGGTCGGGCTCGAGACTTAAAAATCAAATTTCGGGATGGGAGGGATCGGGATTAAGTATTTAGTCCCGTGCCCATCTCTAGTTGACACACGAAGGCGAGGGACTTACAGTTTTACGTCGACTCCATACGGCGAATGTATTTTAATTATAAGCGGTTTTTCAGGGCAGAAATACCCTCGGGGGTTCGCCATCGCCTACCGAGGGACGACCGCTATTAGAAAAAAACTTGTATTTTTTAACCGACTTCAGTTCGTCGGAATATTTTTTTTATTTTTATTTTTTTTATTTTCGTTTTTTGTGTATGTTACCGCATAACTTTGGTCAACCGATTTCGATAATTCTTTTTGCATCGGGAAGGTAGAATTTCAGAGGTGGTCCCATAATAACCTAGATAAGATCCGATCATTGGATCATGAAATATATATATATATATATATATATTTTTTTTTTATATATGAGAATTGAAGTCGGCTTTTCTTATGCTTAAAAATTAATTTTTATTTTTTATTTTTTGATGTTGGGATGAACCGGACTTGAATCCAGGCCCTGCGGAGCGGTAGCGCACGGTTATTTTCCATACATTTAGCTAGAATTACATCTACAGGTTTGTAGGGTGGGTGTAGCGAAGCGCACCGGAGCATTTAAAAAAACACAACAGTATGAAGTTTGCGGCCGCTGTGGCGTAGTGGTAAGCAGTGCGCGCTTCCTCTTCGCAGGGCCTGGGTTCAAGCCCTGGTGAAAGCAACAACAGAAAAAAATTTAGAAAAAGGGTTTTTTCTTAACAGTGGTCGCCCCTCGGCAGGCAATTGCAAACCTCCGAGTGTATTTCTGACATGAAAAACAGCTTCTCGAAAAAATACAATCGCCGTTCGGAGTCGGCGTAAAACGGTAGGGTCCCTGCCCTTTGTGTGACAACATCAAGGCTAACGCCACAATTCGGAGGAGAAGCTCGGCCAAACACTAACATATGTGTAAGCGCCAATCTTTGTGAAATACACATTTTAATTGAAATCTGTAGAAATTTAAATTGCACTTACATACATACATATGTACATAAGTATGTGCGAACAAATTATGTGAACTATGACAGCGTAACTAACTCTTTACTCAGAGGAGTAATCAGTAACTCAGTATGTAACTAAAAACATATTTCTTACTGAAACTATGTATTACTTAATCCTTGTGAAAACTTTTGAGTTTGAGCACTTATGGAAAAAATTGGCGCAGTAAATATTATATTCTAATCCACTTGGACCAAGAAATCGAGAACGATACTTAGTTAAACTACAACCACAACCCTTCTTATACTCATACCGCATCTAAGTATCACTCAACAGCTTACCATTTAAAGAACAAAAACAATCTTGTTTAACACACATCAAGCTTTCATATTCTGAATGCGAAACACTTGAACTTTTCCACCAAGTGTCTGCATGTAAATATTTAACAGTTGGAAAAATTGTTGGTAAGAGTGCATGTTCGCTGTGTTCTTTTTTGCAAGCTTTTATTCTTACATTGCTTGCATATTTCATCAAAGATTCATCATTGTCTCGCTAAACATACACACATACACATATACAAACATACATACATATGTATGTACCCTGCAGTACGGGGGAGTGACTACAGGACTGCGGAATCAGTAGCTACCTGATAAACACCGCCAATTACCGACCGACTACTTGCAGTGTATTTCATCGATTACTTTTACAAGGCAATGTCCTAGGCGGTAGTCACCATCGGCTCTCTCTGCACTACCGGGAGTTACTAAAGTAGTCACTTGCGTGATTTATGTGCGCCCTCTGTCGTAGTTTTTCGCTATTCTACTTACGACTGATTCGACTCTGCACTACCACGGGTTAATAGAGTAGCTACTTACCTTGGAGTCGGTGCAGTAGCGGTCCAAAAGTGGCGATTGACTCCAGCAGTACTGGAGGGTACTTGCATGTTTATATATTCATGGGTGACTTTTCCTGCATAGCCATGAAATATTCAAACTGCGTATAAATTATGAATAGAAAACAGCTTACAAGTTTTGATTCGTTTTGCGCTTTTTGCTGTAGTTTTTCAATGTATTTTTGTTGTCTTTGCTGGTGCTGCTCTTGTTACCCCTTTTTCTGTCGGACTGAATGCCACATGCTGTGTGCCTTTTTGTGCACCCACTGAGAATTCCCGCCTCGCTAAGATGCAACGAGATGGCAGAATCTTGTGGCAAGTTCAAGCAAATCGCTTTTGGTTACAACTTTAGTCTAGTTTATTTACATATCCACATGTAACCCTCTTTCATGTACATACATATGGACATATTTGTAAACCTATTTATGTATCAAAAAGCGTAATTATCTGTGCAAACGTAGGTATGTGTGTTAAACCTAATACAATGAGAGGAGGATTGCTCATTGAGAATTATCGTTAAACGTTTTGGGTAATAAACTAAATAAAATAAATGAAATTTATTGATTATTATTTATTATGAAATTATCAGACTTAAAAATAAAATGGCCTGCTATACCCATATTGAGGGAATTGAAGAAAAAAATGTAATCCGCCAAATTGTGGTGGGGCTCTCTGTTTTCTGCTAATCTTTTCAATTGATACCCATATTCGGAGCGTTGTAAAAAATGTAATCCGCCATTTTCTGGCGGCGGCCATCTTCGATTTAAAATGATACTGAACCATGCAGTGAAACCCCAAACTAGTCATGAAGATTACTAGTTTACAACTAAAATTTCCTGACTGAAACCGAACTAGTTCTAAAATGAGAGACTTGTACCAAGTAAAAAACGATTTATTCATGCCCTGTTTTATATGACTTCGACAGTTTAATACAATTAAGAACACAAAATATGATTACTTTTATTTGGGTATATTGTAAAAGAGAGTACGTATTCAGTTATACCAGACATGTTAAATAATGATTTATATTCACAATGATAGTTAATTAAAGCATATATTTGGATAACCGTTTAATGATTAAATACCAATATTAGTACCATTTTAATGATTAATAATAATTAAAAATTGTTGCTTAATTCATTAATTTTGATTACACGATTATTTTGTTATGTTTCTTCATTTTCAATTATTTTTGACTTTTTTAATTACTCGATTAATATATTTATTTGATTAATTTCAATTATCAATCAACGAGCCAAACTATAGACCTAAATTAAGAATATTTAATAGCTGCATGCATTATTCATTTATTTTATTCTTATCCAAATCTCAAATTTTAAACATTATTTATTACTTTTATAAAATTTTAAAAACAATAGACTGAATTATGCAAAGTTAGGTTAGGTTAGGTTAGGTTAACTTGGCTGCCCTAATCCTACAGGAAAAGAGGCACACTTAGCCCACCATAGGCCCGTTGTGGTGCTATGCAAAGTTAATGAATTTAATTTATTATAATGAAAACTTTTATTTTTATTTTAGTTCACTCAAAAATGAACTGAAGTATTCATTTTATTTTTACATAAAATGTTTTCTTTCGCATATTCAATATAATTAAAAGAGATAAAAATATAGTATTTATGGTACCTGATAGCTTTTACTTTTAATAACAATTAAAGAAAAATGCATTTAAATTTATGTTCGAAAGTTTAAAATATTTACGTATTTATTTTTGCTTTTAATTAATACTCAACAAATTTAACACTAGTTTTTGGCAAATCTAAGGCTGCTAAATAAAAATGTGTAATATATTAAAGTGTACTTATATTGACTATAGTCAAAAGTTTTGTATTGTATATTCATGAATTCATTTTATTTTTTTACTCCCAAAGTATTGGCTTTAGTCCATAATTGGACTAGTATTTTGAACTAGTATGAGACTGGTATATTTTTGACAGAAATCTGACAATTGCCATCTCGTAGGACATCCCCATGTTAAAAACACCAGTTGATTGCACGGAAAAAAGATAGTTGGTTGACTAGTTGGGCATGCGGTTCATACTAGTTTTGAGGTAGTTTACAACTAGTAATTTGATTACAGGGAATATACGCGATTCTATTGTCATCAGAACTTTAGGTGCGTAGAAAATTTCAGATGACTAGGTCAACAGGAAGGGGGTGAAATTTTAATTACTAGAGGATTACCTAAAATAAATAAAAATATAAGCTAAATAAAACCCGAATAAAGAAACGAGCACGCCGCGAGTAATGCGAGGCTGCTCACAACTGTAACTAAATTTCGCGTATTTTATAAAAAGCGTAAATTTTCTTGTGTTGTTCGTTGAGCGGTTGTTTTGTACATTTAAGTCAAAAAAATTAATCAGCCCTGGTGTTATATTTTGTGTTTGTGTATTTGGATCTGTGTAACAAATGCTCACCTATAAAAATACTGGATAATCCTTACTAAAATATAGCATTGACATATTAAGTTAAACTTTTGGCAGATAAAATTAATCTTTTGGCAAATAAGTTTAATCTTTTGGCAAATAAATTTAATATTTGGACAAACAAAATTAATCTGTTGGCAAATAAATTCAATCTTTTAGCAAATAAGTTTAACCTTTTGGTAAATAAAATTAATCTTTTGGCAAATATATTTAATCTTTTGGCAAATAAAATTAAACTCTACTATAGTACTAAACAGTGTTTGAAAAAGTAAAAAATATACTAAAAAACTGCTGTTGCTGTGCTAGTAAAGCATTTTTTTACTTTAGATTTAGCTTTACTGGGCCAATATCAAGAGTTAACCTCCAGGATAGCTGAAAAATGTTTTTTGGTTTTTCTGTTCTGTTGATTTGACTGCTCACTTTCAAACAGTTCTGTCACAGCATGGTCTCAAATATTCGTCAAAATAGCTGGCGCATTTTATTTCAACCAAACCACGCATTATGGCCAAACGGGATAAAAAACATCTAAAATGCTACAAATCTTGAACTCCCTTAATATATTTCCAAACGCAGGTACAAAAAAAAATTTATTTATGTGCATACTATGTACATTAAGGTCCTCATCGAAAATGTTGTTTTTTTTTGGAAATTTCAAGACCCTGCCCCAAATTTTATTCGTTTTTATGAGAAATATTATAGCCTATTTTTATAGATATTTTAAAGGTCATTTAGAGGTCGTGACCTGTCGATTTAGGTTACAAAATACGGTTTTGTAGATTTATCAGTTTTTGAATGACTATTTTTGACTCGATTTCAAAGATCGAATGTTATCTGAGAAGAGGATATATAGGCCTTTAAAATTGTGTTTAATTATCTATTTTCGGACTTGGCTTGTTGGGATTTTTTATGGGGTAAAATAAAAAAAACCCATATTTCTCTTAATTTTTAAAATTTTGACCATTAATAATTTCCACAATTTCAAAATACGTAGTACTGTCTAAAATTAAATCTATTTTCCAATAAACTGATACCTCATTAATTGCAATCGCATTAAAATTGTCGAATTTAGGAGACTTCTTAAGTACGGCCTTGAATTTATATTGTTTATGTACCGGACTTTCAGATTTTTTGAGCAGTGGTGCTAAGGAATTCGTCAAGAATTTTTAGGAAAATGAGGGTGGCACCGTCACTTATATTATATATGCGTATCACAAAAACTACTTGATCGATCCCAACCAAATGTGGTATAAACATTGCGCTTAAGCTTCTTAAGCGCCACATTGAAACTTATTGAAATCGAACAAAAACCACGGGTTTCACCAACGTAACGGTAATTTCAAAACACACAAAGCTAGCTATATTTTAGGGGGATTAGGTTTTGTCGGATTTCAAAAATATTCAAGACGGTACTTAAGGAGGCTAAGCACAATGTGTAGACTACATTTGGTTGAGATCTATCAAGTAGTTTTTGTGATACGCATATATCACATAAGTGAGCGGTGCACCCTCATTTTCCTAAAAATTCTTGGAAAACCACTTCTTTGCTAAAGAACGATTGTATAAGTATATCAATTTTGAATAAATATTGATGAATTCCTTAGCGCCACTGCTTAAAAAATCTGAAAGTCCGGTACATAAACAATATAAATTCAAGGCCGTATTTAAGAAGTCTCCTAAATTTGACAATTTCAATGCGATTGCAAGTAATGAGGTATCAGTTTATTTGAAAATAGATTTAATTTTAGACAGTACTACATATTTTGAAATTGTGGAAATTATTAATGGTCAAAATTTAAAAAATGAAGAGAAATATGGGTTTTTTTTTTTTATTTTACCCCATAAAAAATCCCAACAAGCCAAGTCCGAAAATAGATAATCAAATACCATTTTAAGGGCCTATATATCCTCTTCTTAGATGACATTCGATCTTTCAAATAGAGTCAAAAATAGTCCTTCAAAAACTCATAAATCTACAAAACCATATTTTTTAACCTAAATCGACAGGTCGCGACCTCTAAATGACCTTTAAAATATCTATAAAAATAGGCTATAATATTTCTCATAAAAACGAATAAAATAAGGGGGTAGGGTCTTGAAATTTCCAAAAAAAAAACCATTTTCGATGTGGACTTTAATGTACATAGTATGCACTAGGGATGTTGCGAATGTGGAATTGTAGACATCCGCGGATGCGAATGCGGATGCGAATATCTAACAGCTAACATCCGCGGATGCGATTGCGAATGCGGATGTCAAGTATTTTTAAAAAAACAATTAGAATCTAGCATAAGGGCGATGCCAAACCAGATGTGTCAGGTTTTTCTAAAGCTTTTAAAAAGAATTCTTCATTCTCATTACTTTGGCTGTTTCGAATTTGAGGACTCTGTAACTTCATCAACGTTTTTCGATTTAATTTCTGTAATTAATTTTTAATACTTTTTTCTACGACTGGTTTGAAAAATTTGTGCTTATAGCGAGCTAAATAGGTAGATATGAAAAATAAATTATTATTTTCCAGGAATGAAAATTTTGAACAAAATTCTGTTTACAAAGTCGTGGCTGTCAGCCGAATCGGATCAGAATATTATTATTTAAAAAAAGCACCCTGTTTTTTATAAGCATTTGAATCTCAGATAGTTACGTAATTCTTATCTTATTAAAGGTCAGATCTATAGTTTTTTAATTATTTGAGCATCGATTCTCTTTATAGCCAGACGTTTATCATTTCTGCTGGAAATCCCTATTGAAGGAGCTTAATCTTTGGCTTTAAATAGCAAAGAACGGACAGTTTTACCACAGAAGTTTTTAGCCAAGGATCCAATGTATATCCCTATGAAAGAAATATTGCCCGACAAGTAAACAAAATAATTGTTTTTAAAATGTTTGCTAATAATAAATTCCCCATAGAGCCCCATTTGAAATTATTGAAACGAATATATGTAACATCAAAAGAAAATCACGAAAATTTGGTTAAGAATTACAGTGCACACTTTCTTCATTTGCGTCTATTAGTTTTTTAAGATTGGTCCAAAAAAATCATAATAAAGAATGAAAGCAATGCAGGCGTTTAAAGCATAGAAAAAAAACATTGCGGATATTTCCAATAAAATACTTAAATGCATATCCTTTAATATAGACGATATACTTAAATACTTATTCAATGCTAGTGTTACGCAGGGTGTTTTTCCAGAAGATTTGAAGTGCGCTATTATAATCCAGTTTTCAAAAGAGGCGATAAGAAGGATGCAAATAATTACAGGCCTATATCTTTGCTCTCGACAATATCAAAAGTATTTGAAAAAGTTATTAAAAATAGAATTGTAGACTATCTTGATAGGTCGAAATTCTTTAGCCCAATGCAGTTTGGCTTTCGTTCGGGACTTTCTACGGAAGATGCTCTACTAGATTTTTGCTCGTACATCTACCAAGGCTTGGACAGCAAAAATATCTGTGCTGGACTTTTTGTTGACATTACAAAAGCTTTCGATATGGTAGATAGAGATATACTTTTAAATAAGCTATTTAGCGCTGGTTTCAGAGGGTTTATGCATAAGTGGTTTAAATCCTATCTCTCGAACAGAGTACAAAAAGTCAAAGTTGCAAATAGCTATAGTAGTTTAGAGCCTGTTCATCTGGGCGTACCCCAAGGTTCAGTTCTTGGTCCAATACTTTTTTTGATTTATATCAATTAAATTTTTTCTTTGCCACTGAAAGGCAAAGTAACTGCTTTTGCTGATGACCTTGCCATTACTTATTGTACTTCGAGCTACTTTGAAGCAATATGTGACATTAATCACGACATACATCTACTCAGAATCTGGTTTGCATTGCATAAACTTTCTGTAAGTAGTAAATCTAAGCTTATGTACTTTAGCCTCGTTGCCAAAGAATCCCCAAACTGTGATATTTTGTTTCATTCTTCAGATTGTCTGCGTTTTAATTTGCATAATAATGAGTGCTCTCTGAATGAGTCAAAAAAGTCTTTCGCGTGCACAGTCAACTGCGACGATACTTGTTTCCAGCTTGAAAATGTTGAAAAGTTTAAATACCTAGGAGTAGTAATAGACAACCGCTAAAATTGGTCTGAACATTTAAATACGTTAAAACAATACTTTCTCTACACCAGTCGCATTTATACCGCCTTAAAAAGATTTGTTCTACTTCTACACTAAAAATGGTTTATTACGGAATATTTGAATCGAAGCTGCAATACGGTATCAGCTGTTGGGGTGGTGCTTCGGCTAGTAAATTGTCCTCCATCATTACAATTCAAAAGTGCATAATTATACGTATCTGTAACGCAAATCGTAAAACTCACTCTATGCAATTTTTAGAATGCTCAATATATTGCCGGTGCGACATTTATACTGTTTTAAAGTTTTAAAACTTTTTTTCATCAAATCTGGATACTTGAAAAGTTTCCGTCAGAAATTTATAACCTGCGCAGGAACTTGCTTCCAATTGTTCACGTTCCGCCTGCTCGTACGTCTCACTTTAGATGTTTTTATACGTACGCCTCTTGTAAATTGTTCAACTCACTTCCTGCTTCTGTACAGGTCATAAGAAATCTCAGTTTATTTCAAAAGAATGTTAAAGTTCACCTGTTCAACTTAAACCAGTGTTAAATTGAAGCCTTGCTGAGGTCTATATTGTAATCTGAGCATATCATAAAATAATGTATGTAATGTAAATATAATTTTTTTTTTCTCTCTTTGGAGTCTCTTGGATTTGTATCGACTCTTTGTATTGATTCTTTCTAACGTTATTACATATTTGTTTACTTTTATTTTTCAATGTACACCCCACAAAATGTATACTATTCATTGAAATTGGCATTTAAAACTATTTTACTTTGTAATATAAATAATGCCATTAACTTTTCTAATGCAGCATTGATGTACTTATTGAACGCAACATGAATTTAGAATACTGTGTTAATCTGTATGCATTAAGAAAATCAAATAAATGAAATGTTCTCTTTGACGTACCCCAAAGGTCAAATAGAAGTTGGAACTTGTATGGCTGCCCATTAGCGTGGGCCGAAAATCCGATGTTTTAGAATTTTGATTCGTAATAGCAAAAATATGGTTTATTATGCTTTAAAAAATATCTGTGTGAAATGTGAAAATTTTTGGTCAATATCCTAGGCTCGCCCACGTCCATCAAACTTCAAGTACTAAACAAGTTTTTTCTTAGCTAACTTCGATTCTCTACAAAAAAGGTCCATATACCAAATTATGTAGGACTAATACTTTAGAAGATTATTGCAATTTTAGTAAAAAATTTATTAAATAATTTATTTATTAATTTTTATTTTTTCAGCATATTGAACTTTGATGGACTTGCGCGAGCCTAGTATATTGACCGAAAAATTCCAAATTTCACACAGATTTTTTTGTAAAGCATATAGAACCATAATTTTGCTATTACCAATCAAAATTCTAAAAAAGCGGATTTTCGGCCCACGCTACTGCCCATTGATAGCTCGGTTATATAGCTTAAGAAATAATATGTTTAAAGACATTTTTACCAAAGTTGATAAATACGACATTTGACCAGTTTTGTTACACAAATACTCCCACGAACACAGGCAAAAATATTGGCTACAATTTGTCATTTTGTTTGCCATATATACGTTTTATCAGTGCACTTGCACAACATTCGCATTCGCAAAAGCTCCGCATTGATTATTGCGAATGTAAAAGCGAATGCGAATGTTGAAATTAATGCGGAAGCTCCGCGGTTGCGAATGTGAATGCGAATATTCGCAACAACCCTGGTATGCACATAAATAAATTTTGTTTGTACCTGTGTTTGGAAACATATTAAGGGAGTTCAAGATTTGTAGCATTTTAGATGTTTTTTATCACATTTGGCCATAATGCGTGGTTTGGTTGAAATAAAATGCGCCAGGTATTTTGACGAATATTTGAGACTATGCTGTGACAGAACTGTTTGAAAGTTAGCAGTCAAATCAACAGAACAGAAAAACCAAAAAACACTTTTCAGCTATCCTAGAGGTTAACTCTTGATATTGGCGCAGTAAAGCTAACCGTCAAAAGTTAAAAACAAAAATACTTTCCTAGCACAGCAACAGCAGTTGTTTGCTGTATTTTTTACTTTTTCAAACACTGTTTAGTACTATAGTAGAGTTTAATTTTATTTGCCAAAAGATTAAATTTATTTGCCAAAAGATTAATTATATTTGCCAAAAGGTTAAATTTATTTGCCAAAAGATTAAATTTATTTGCCAAAAGTTTAATTTTATTTGTCAAAAGATTAAATTTATTTTCCAAAAGATTAAATTTATTTGCCAAAAGATTAATTTTATTTGCCAAAAGTTTAACTTAATGTGTCAATGCTATAAATGCGAATGGTTTGTTTGTTACGCTTCCACGCTTTAACTACTCAACCGATCATAATGAAATTTCGCGCACTGGTGTTATTTAGCCCAACTTAAATTATAGGATAGCTTTTATCTCAATTATCCAGATGCGCGTGGCATGTCATCTCCCATACCAACGGAATTTTTCATACTGCATACCTCGGGAAGTATTTGTGGTAGAGTAATGGAACTTGGTATGGAGATATATGCAATCAATATTATACTCACGGTAAAAATATGGGTTCTTAGAAAAGGCCCCGTGACATCTCCCATACAGACTGAATTTTTTATACTACCACCTGTTAAAAGATTAACTTCAATTCAAATTATTTTATCGGTTAGATGAATTCTTACAAAATGGATGTCAATCTAGTCGTTGTATCCCAGAAATTGTGAATCCTAAAAACAAAAGTGTCATAAGGTTTTCAGAGACAATTGCATGATGTACACTTTTGTCAAACCTATTTTTATGATAAATCTTACCGTTTAGCTGAAAATGGTAAACATCAATTTATGTGACCTTTGACCTTGAATAATTTTTTTTTTAAAGTTCTGGGAGCGATGAAGGCTTTTCACATTTCATTTATAATGACGTTCGTAACATTCGTACCAGTTTTCAGCTTTATGCAAGTTGCTGTAACTTTGAAAATCTAACTTGATATTTTAAAGATATGGTTTAAATGGAGTAGCACTTAAAATATATTAGTTACAGGTGTTATAATGTACTTCAATGAGATTAACAAGTGATAATTTATGTGGAAAAAATTGTGCTACTCAGGGTATTCATATAAACGCGTAAATGCATCGTAACTGTGGAAACCTCGCAAATTTAAAGATTTTACTAGGTTTACATGGATATAAGGCCTTTCAGATGAATTGCCCTACTGTGTTGGAAAAAAAAATTTGATTAAAAAACCCTCATCTCAAAAGATTACCCCATATATCGACGGCTGATTGGAAGATCTAACTATCTCAGCAGCCGGTTCGAAAACACCCTATTTTAGAAAATGGCTCAAAAACGCCCCTTTTAGGATTTGGGTCAAAAATGCCCTATTTCAGAATTGGGTTCAAAAACGCTCTATCTCAACTGAAAATATATTGAAAATACGTTGAGGTAGAGTGTCTGAAATTGGGCATTCTTGAATAAAATTATATAAAAAAAAAAGATATAGCGTTATTAAAAATTTTTCTGAGATAGGGCGTTTCCGAATTGGTTGCCGAGATAAGCCGATCTTCCACTCACTCGTCTAAATTGAGACGATTTGTAAAAGTGGCGAATGGACAAGGAAAGATTCGACCACATCCATCTAAGAAGGAACACGGTTGGTATATCAGTGGCTTCATTTGAACGATATTCAAGAGATCTTATGACTCATTTAGCCAAAGTACGGGAAAACTTTTCATCCTGTGAAACAGCGCGGATTCTTGACCCTCCTATGACAGAAAATGCTAATCTGTGCTCCTCAGTTTCCTTATTTAGGATTTTTATTGGCTAACATGAAATAAGACTAGAGGTTGACACATGTCGTAATTGCCCTTAGCAGAGGTCTCACACTATTCTTGGCCTACGTGTAAGGAGGGCTCGGCTCTATAATTGTTTCAACCTAAACTAAGCACCAACTAAAGGTTCTTGTCAGGCGCCATGAAGCAAGCGGGTATTGGCCAATTTCATTTAATAATGTCCTATTTAGAGGAAATTCAATTGTTTTGCGAGAAAAAGATGCTCATATTTACTTAAATTGTTTAAGCTTATTTTATCGTATTAGCCAGCAGTGTTGAAAATATTTTGTACCTTATTTTGGAGGCCATTCATTTATATTTAAGCTTTTGTTAGCCGATTCCATCTCTGACATAAAATAAATCTATAAATAATTTAGTTGTCATAGCATCGGTGCCTAAAGCGCGGCTCATAGAAGCAAACGTTGATAATTTACGCTAACGTTTATGATGACCCCAGATTTTATACAAACAAATATGCAAATCTGAAAGCAAAGCATTTAATGTAAATATCCACATCCATGTGCAAAAGGAAGAAGATGTATCCATGTGTACATATATAAATGAACTTTCGTTTGCCCCTCAATCTGAGGTAAATCGCCTTTTAACAACAGTCATATTTGACGTTAAAGGCAGGAAGCAACTCAGCAACGGAGAGAAGGAAAAAACAAGTGCGAGAATAATCTAAAAAGGAAGCGAATTCAAGTGCCGGCACAAAAGCGATGCCTTCCCCCAATTTAGTGGTCATAGCCGTAGGACTGACCTACCTTCCCAAATTCCTACTTGCATCGACATTGGAAATACATACATACATACTTACATGTACACATACTCAGCAGTAAAATTTAGAGACAGTCTGACAAAGCGCTAGTTACAAACTACATATATCAGAACTATCTCTTAACTAGTGCAAAACGGATGCAGAGCGGGCCAGTTGAAACTTGCGGTGCAAATGTGCAAATGCTTCCCTGCAGTACGGGGAAGCGACTACAGGACTGATGAATCGGTAGCTACCTGCTAAACTCCGTCGATTACTTTTACAATGCAATGCCCTAGGCGGTAGTCACCATCGGCTCTCTCTGCAATACCGGGAGTTACTAAAGTAGTCACTTTCGTGATTTATGGGCGCCCTCTGTCGTAGTTTTTCGCTATTATGCTTCCGACTTGTTCGACTCTGCATGTGCACTACCACGGGTTAATAGAGTAGCTACTTACTTAGGTGTCGGTGCAGTAGCGGTTCAAAAGTAGCGATTGACTCCAGTAGTACTGGAGGGTCACTACTCGTACAATACGAAAGTTTCTCAGCGAGACGACCTCCGACTCAAGCATCGTTGGTCGCGAGCAGTGTTGCCAGTTTAGTCTCTTTGAGGCTAGATTTAAATTTTTTATTTGTCGTTTAGCTGCGAAATTTAGGATTTAGATTCGTGGCTTTTTTCTAGCCTTTTCTTATTTCCAAACTAGCACTTTTTTAGCCCTTCTGCAGTGTTTGGAATTTTTACCCCTTCCTTTAATGTTTTGGGTCATTTTGAACCAATAATAGAAATTAGTCAATTTTAAGAAAGAAAAAGATTGAATTCAGTTAATACTTTGTTTATCTCATGCAGAAACTCTATCGACAAGTGATGTATGCTTACCGGTTCAAAGTTGCCCTTAAATACTAAATAATAATTTGAGTCAAAATTACCCAGAAATACTGTGGGTGTATGGAAATATATGTTGTCTTCTAGAAAACAAAATAAAATAAAAAACTCTTTTAGAGAAGTAGTATCCCTAAGTGATTCGCACATTCGTGTTTAAT